>NC_084481.1:921590-1224621 GCF_030035675.1 Rhineura floridana | reverse complement strand
GTCTCTCCTATAATACTAAGGAAGGTATTGGAGGCTCTTTTATAAGGCCTTGCTTACTCACAAAGGGAACCATTGTTCTTAGGAACAGTAACCCAATTTGGGGTACAAGTGCCTGAAGAAGAGGTTACCACGACACTTCCCAGGCAGGTAGCATGTTACGGAGGAACCTAGGAAGCTGCCTTATGCTGTCAGACCATTGGTCCATCTAGTTCAGTATTGTGTACACTGACTGGCAGCAGCTTGCCAGCGTTTCAGACTGGAAGACTGTCCCAGCCCTACCTGGAGATGCTGGGTATTGAACCTGGGACCTTCTGCATGAAAGGCAGATCTCTACTACTGAGCTAGGGCTCCTACTCAAATATTCCAATGGTTAGAGGAGCCACTAGTCATCAGTGGTCAATAATCTATTTTCTACCATCAAATGTTTAATGATACAAAAATCAGACTAGGAGGCGCATTTTACTAAATATGTTCATAAAGTAGCTCAGATATGGGGGGGGGTTGTATCCCCAGTACCAATAGGTGTGCTAACTGTAGGTATCCATAGTACCTGCTTAACCATACATCACTCACAGTGGTTATGGATGTTCTAGCCAAGAGGTAAATTGCATCTTAGAGATCTCAAATTGCTTGAAACTTGCTACAGTTTAAATAGAGGAAGCAGGGCTGTGGAGTCGGAGTCGGGAGCAATTTTGGGAGGAGTTGGAGTCGGTAGAAATGTACCGGCTCCGACTTCCAAATAAATTTTGATTGAAAAGAAGCAATTTTGGGTGGAGTCTGAGTCAGACAGTAGAAAAATAGAGGAGTCGGAGTTGGAGTTGAAGGTTTGGTGTACCAACTCCACAGCCCTGGGAGGAAGGAGCATTGAGCTGCTGAAAGTGAATGGTTTGTTTATTTTCCAGACACGCTGTGGAAAGAGAGGCAGGGAGCTATAGGGCATGGTTATGTATAATATGGCTGCTTCTACCTTTAAATTACAGATTAGCCATGGAGTCCAGAGGACGGATAAGTAAAAGCCAGCTTTCTGAGCCGGCTTGACTATCTTTTTGTATTCCACTACATCACTTCTTCAGTTCTTCCTCCTTTTAGGAGGATGGAACAACAAGAGGTCTTAAGTTCAGTATGGAATAACAGAAGTTAAAATAAAGTGCAATTATATGCATAGTTCAGAATGGTTGTTAATTATGGATGAGTAAACGCACAGAAGAAACTAACATTGTGCAGGTCTATGAGAAAACAATGGATTAGATTCCCAGCCAACCCTTGCTGCTGTTATTGCTTCATTTTGATATTTGCTGGCTTGATTTTTAATTCTTGTATTATTTCTGTTTTTTTATTTTTAGTTATATTCCTCGGGATTTGTGGAATCTGAAGAACATAACCCTGAGAATCTTGATATAAGGTTTGATGTGGCTTCAGTAATGAATGAAATAAAAAGAGGAAAGAGGCTGGTGAGATGCCAACCCTTTACATTTTTATAGTTAAATATATATAACAGCAGATTTTGCAGAACTAAGTCAGAATTATTTGTTTTGATGTTAAGGGTCAGGGGGTCTCCAATTAAGAGACATATGGCAAATGTTTTGGGAAAAGAACATCTGGATATGATGTTCCTCCAAAAAACCTTCCATGGTAATAACAATGAAATACTTGGTTTGGCAACTATGCTTCCTCACCAGATCAAAGGGAGAAGCAGTAATCTTGGCTAAATTTCTGGTTTTGACTTCAAAGCATCCCTGGTGCACCTGACAAATTGAGGCACAGCCATACACTAAAGAGCCTCTCAGTTACTTCCCTGGAAAAAAAGAATGAAGATGCGTCAGTTTATTGATTGCTGGCACCACCTTAGTTCTTGGGAACGGAATCAGAGCTGTTTCTTCTAGGTCTGCCAGAAATATTCCCATATATAGTGTATGTTAACATCATGAGATTGTGTGCAATCTAACTGTAGTTTTTATTGCCAATGAAATTTCCAATTCAAATTAAATTATTACTATTATTAATAATAATAATGCTACTTATATATGTGTGTGTGTGTGTATATATATATATATATATATATATATATATATATTCAAAGCAGCTCACAACAGAACAAAAATACAAATAACTACATCTTTCACAATCAAATACTAAATATTTTAAAAAATAACTCCAACAAATAATTCAACTTGAATACGTGAACATTATATTTAAAGTCATAATAAAACAATTAAAACATATCAATTAATGACAAACATAATTAACATTCTGATACAAAAATACAAGAAAATAGTCTGTCACTCCAGCTCAAAAGTTACAGCCTCTGCTAGTTCATAGATCATAGAATAGTAGAGTTGGACGGGGCCTACAAGGCCATCAAGTCCAGCCCCCTGCTCAATGCAGGAATCCAAATCAAAGCATTCCCAACAGATGGCGGTCCAGCTGCCTCTTGAAGGCCTCCAGTATCGGAGAGCCCACTACCTCTCTAGGTAATTGGTTCCATTGTCGTATGGCTCTAACAGTTAGGACATTTTTCCTGATGTTCAGTCGAAATCTGGCTTCTTGCAACTTCAGTCCATTATTCCGTGTCCTGCACTCTGGGACGATGGAGAAGAGATCCCGGCCCTCCTCTGTGTGACAACCTTTCATGTACTTGAAGAGTACTATCATATCTCCCCTCAGTCTTCTCTTCTCCACACTAAAGGTGCCAAGTTCTTGCAGTCTCTCCTCATAGGGCTTTGTTTCCAGTCCCCTGACCATCCTTGTTGCCCTCCTCTGAACCTGTTCCAGTTTGTCTGCATCCTTCTTGAAGTGCGGAGACCAGAACTGGATGCAGTACTCAAGATGAGGCCTAACCAGTGCTGAATAGAGGGGAACTAATACTTCACGCGATTTGGAAGCTGTACTTCTGTTAGTGCAGCCTAATATAGCATTTGCCTTTTTTGCAGATACACCATACTGTTGGCTCACATTCAGCTTGTGATCAACAGCAATTCCAAGATCCTTCTCACATGTCGTATTGCTGAGCCACATATCCCCCATCTTATAACTGCATTTGGTTTCTTTTTCCTAAGTGTAGAACTTTGCATTTATCTCTGTTGAATTTCTTTCTGTTGTTTTCAACCCAATGCTCCAGCCCATGAAGGTCCCTTTGAATTTTATTTGTCTTCCACAGTATTAGCTGTGCTCCTCAATTTTGTATCATCTGCAAATTTGATAAGCATGCTCTATACCTCCTCATCCAAGTTTTTAATAAAAATGTTGAAGAGCACTGGGCTCAGGACTGAGTCCTGTGGTACCTCACTCATTACTTCCGCCCAGTTTGAGAAGGAACCATTGAGAAACACTCTTTGAGTACGATTCTGGAGCCAACTGTGGATCCACCTGATAGTTGTTCCATCCAGCCCACATTTAGCTAGCTTGCTAATCAGAATATCATGGGGCACTTTGTCAAAAGCTTTGCTGAAGTCAAGATATATTATGGCCACAAGGGAGGTTACCCGATCAAAATATGAGATAAGATTAGTTTGGCAGGATTTGTTCTTCATAAATCCATGTCGGCTCCTAGTAGTTGCTGCTGCTGCTGTTAGGAAAAGGTTCCCAGCTGCACGTCCTTTTATCCCTGTCCCAAATGCCAGCCAGAGCTCTCCAAGGAAGTGCCCAGAGCTGGCTCAAGTGTTGCTGGTCTGGAAATCAGGGTTAGCATTATCTCCCTTCACCTGCACTCTTGAGCTGAGAGAAAAGTTCCACTGCACTTAAAGTGCCACTAGTCCTCAGCAGGGGCAGATGTCCCAGGGTTAGGGGGATACAAGAAAATAAAAAGCCTGTTACCCCAGCTTAGAAGTTACAGCCTCTGCTACTTGCTGCAGGTGTTGCTGCTTTACTACTTACTAAGTGTTTTACTACTACAAACTTAATTTATGGGATATGATCAGGAGACAACTTACTGATTACTTCAGTGAAAACCTGCCTCCTTACTTGTTAAATGCGATAGTATGGGGATGCCATAATGGCTGTGACCACAGATTTTTAAATTAAAGAAACTATAAATACAAAAAAGAAGGGGGGAGAGGCCCAGACTAACCAAGCAATTAGCTTAGAACTTAGACCCACAACATTTTTTTTTAATGATAAACTACATGTTTCTCTATAGTGTAAATCGTAACAAATGGTTAGTAATTATTAGAGAAAGTTAGGCTACAGTCCTAACCTCACTTACCAGAGGGTAAGCTCTATTGACTTCAGTAGGACTTACTTCTGAATAAACATAGTTAGGACCCAGGCTATGGTCTGAAGGCACGTGAGGCCAGCTCCCTGCTGAAGCTCAGCAGGGTCAGGTCTGGTCAGTGTCTGGATGGGAGACCGCCTGGGAACCAACCGTATGTAAGCCGCCTTGGGTTTCATGAAAAGAAAGGCAGGGTATAAATGTAATAAATAAATAATAATAAATAATAAGATTGTGCTGTGAAATCTTTGGTTCAGTTCTAATGGTTCACTTATGAGGGTAGGTTAAACCTAAATACAGACAGAGTAGATCTAAATAGCTCCAGAGAGGGAGATCATTATAATTATATTTGGGATCTCTGGTCTTTTCTCACCAACTTTAAAAACCAAGTCGTGTTGTGTCATAGATGCACATGAAGATATGGTAATACTGATGAATCTTTGCATATTTGCTAAATGTGTAGATTTACAATATTTTTAATTTTCTATTTATGTATGCTCATTATGTATATTTGGAACAATAACCAGAAGACCCCCTCTGTGGTCATAAAATGACAATGACTTGCAATAAGATAGATGCCTTTGATAAACATACCACCACAAAAAACTTCCTTTTATGTGAGTGTGAGTCAGATATGAGCCTCAAAGTAAATGCTAGCTTGAGTACAAAGTAGCAAGTAAAGGGCTAAACTGATCAAATTATGTAATAATCAAATTTTACATCAGGCACTCGAAGCAGTTAATAATCAGCTGTCTTCAGGGACCAACCCAAGATTACTGTAGTCCTATATAGTTCTTTTTATCTCACACTTCTGAATCTCTTTTGTTTTGAGATTCTGGTGTACTGGATGTCTATTTTATCTCTCATCTATTGACTGTAATAAACTGATTGACTGAGAACTCAGAAATTCTGTCAAAAGCTGTCTTCCTCTGATGTAAATAGGGCATGCATTCCCATACTGTCAGATGAACATAAGAACAATCTGTAACAGAGGGAATGAAATTAAAACTCGAAATTCATGCAAATTCCTGGGCCAGATGGTTTCTTCGGATAATTTTATGAATAATTCAAAAATACTTTAATCCCATGTCTTACAACACTGTTTAATTCTATGCTTTATAAAAACACCTTGTACTTGATGCATTGCCAGAATAATGGTAATACTGAAACCTTCCAACTAATTTGGGACCATATAGGCCAGTTATACTATTAAATCAAGACAGGTCAGGACCACAACAAAATGTTCTATCTCCGAGGACCTGTCTTATCTTTCATTGTGCCAAAGCACTTATGCTTTGGAGCGCTTAGCTACTAATGTTAGGCAGGCACCTTCATTATACTGTTTTAGACAATGTTCAATGTTTTTATTTCAGCAAGCATATCCAGACAAATCATTTATGTATACTTGTTTTAAATTTCTGCTGATTTTTATCTGTATGTTATTGATAACCTTTTTACTGTCTTATGTATGCCACTTAAATATTTTGATTAAGCACTTTATAAAATATCTACCCATCCCTGAACAGGAGTACTCAGTTATCGCCCCGAGACTCTGGAACTCCCTGCCTATAGAGGCACGGTTAACCTCCTCACTCCCTGCATTTCGTCGCCAGGTTAAAACATATCTTTTTTGTCTTGCTTTTAACCTGGATTAAGGATTAGGAAATCTTTTACCTATGAGATGATTAGGATCATTTTATTGTATAGGGCTTACTATCTAACGTTGTTTTAAATGGGTATTCTTAGCTGCTACTGTTTTTACATTGTATTTTTTATCACGGAATTGTTCGCCGCTCTGAGCTTCTTCGAAGATAGAGTGGCATAGAAATGTTTTAAATAAATAAATAAATAAATAATACTATTTGGGGCTCTCAGAAGGGGATGGGGAAGGGGAAAATACTTTTTCTCCACCCTCCAGAAATCTTTCACCACTGTATTTATGTAGGGATCTAAACTGGAGTGCTTCTTTGTTGTGTAACAAGATGGGGTTCTGAAGAACTTCCTTATACAGTGTGTTGGAAAAAGAATATATTACAACCAACCCAATGTTCCCCACTCCAAGATAATTTTTTTCCGTGGATGCCCAGCTCCATGGGTTCTGGATGCCATTGAACATTACTCGGTCTTTGTTGGGTCATTTTTTTGTCCTTCTCCCCCCTTTAATTTACAGACTAACAAATGCAGGGAGTCTCCTGCGTTGCCTGAGATGACCCCAGTGAACCTTATAAACTGTTGGGGGCTCAACCAGACCAGTTCCATCCCCCACTCCATTTTCTTCCTTCCCCCTCCCCACAACTGAAACTGATAGCATTTCATAGGTCCTTCTTGGGCCATTTGTTTTTTGAGTTTTTACTTTTTTTTGCCTTTAAATTATGAACAATTATACTTATGCATACCTGGGGAGTCCCTCCAATATTCAGAAACCATTACTTTTATTATTGAGTAGACAACGTGATAGGTACCAGGCTATTTAATATCAGTACTAGAAGGAGCTATAACGATGCCAAAATCTTAATTTTACCCCAGAGATTAAACAAAATTGTCAGTTCATACCAAAAAACCCCAAAGATCTAACCAACTTAATACCTGCAAGAAAATTTCAGATTCAGCCCATTATATACTTCATATACACAGAGAGAGGAAATGGACCATCACTGATCCATTAGAAAACTTTGAGTAGCTGGAATAACTTTTTATAAAATTAAGTAGGATTTTTATATAAGATAAATCAAGCACACCCAAGGGTAGAAAAAAAGGGTCTGGACTATCTCATTTTGAGGAAAAGGCAGGAGTGCCCTTTTTCATACCTGCTCTTTGCCCTCTCACTTGATCCTTTTTAAATATGCAAGCATAATAGAATTGATAAAAAAGCTGGCAACTATGAGATCCATAAAATCAAATTATCTGATTATGATGTTGCCTTATTCCTCTCTCAGGGAAATTCAGAATAAATTGGAAATATATGGAAATCCTATCTCTTCAAGATGAAGAATAATCAGTCAGAAATCTTACCCCTAACTTTTGTTAATTGTAGGTATGATGCATTAAGAAACTACCCAGTTTTCATGGATTAAGGACCGCAGAAGTATCTATGCGTGACCATAACCACTTAATTGAATCCAACTGAAGAAAAGCATTGCCCAAGATAGTCAGGAATTGCAGGTCTTTAACTTATCATGGTTAAAGAAAATGAAAGCAGTAAAAATGACATCACTTCCCAAAATAATTTGTATCCCAGATAAACAAATCTAGGCAAATATTTAGTAGCTTAGAGCAGTGTTTCCCAGACTTCTTTATTTATTTTTTTGTTGCTGGACTACAACTCCCATCAGCCCCAGCCAGCATGGCCAATGGTCAGGAATGATGGGAACTGTAGTCCAACAAAAATAAATAAATAAATAAATAAAGTTTGGGAAACACTGGCTCAGAGTAAAAAGGCTAGAGGCAATAAGAAAACAATTTGCAGGAAAAAACCAAAGGCGGCCTTTGGGTGCCAAATTGTACAATGAAATATTTCAGCTTCATCGGTTGAAACATCTCTACACAGCAGCATCTTTGAGGGTTTCCCCCCATTTTGAAATGGAAATCCAGCCAGAGATCTTCTAATCAGAAGTAACAGTTAAGCACAACTTTAACTATATGGACATCATGGTTCAAACACTTTGCCCCACCTATCTTACCACTTACACTGTGTCAACTGAACCACAGTAAAACTCTGGCATAATGTTGGTTTACTAAGTAGGCTATCATGACAACAATAAAATCCTAGCTGTTAAGCTGGTTCCCCATTACTTCCAGAAAGGGAGCATGTGACTCTGCTTAACCAGGAACACAGCAGTAAAGCCAGTGTGCATGGGGGGTGCAGAGATGAGGGGCAAAGGAGGAGTGGGACTGATGCTCATTCCAAGATTCCTAAACTGGTTTAGAAAGCTAGGATTGTTAACATCCGAACCAACCCAATATGATACAATTTGCTTAAAGACTCACAATCCCTTTTGTTTCAGATATGCAATTTCTGTCGCAAGAAAGGAGCCACTGTTGGTTGCGAGATAAAACACTGTCGCAGAAGTTACCATTATTTCTGCGCTCTGTGTGATGATGCCGCAATAGAAACAGATGAAATGCAAGGCATTTACCGGTATTTAACAAAATATTTTCTAAAATTTGTAGAAGCCCTACTCCATTTATCTTTTGTTTTGGAACTGTTATTTGGGTGGTTCAGAGAAAACGTCCACTGTACTGTGGTAAAAGGGCTTTGTCTAAATGGCCAGATAATATGTTTGTATTCAATTAATCCCTCCACTGATCAAAGGCCTCCACGAACAGAAAAGGTGTGTTACAAATTTCCCCTTTGTCCTGTAGCCCCCCATCAGTACCTCTCATGCTGTTCCCAAAGATCCATAAAAATCTTAGCCCTAACGTTTGTTAATTGTAGGCATGATGTATTAAGAAACTATCCAACCCTTTGGAGCAGATTTTGCAGGACACGGGGTTGCAGAAAGGAGGAGGAAGCTGCAAAAATTGTCCCCCTTTCTTTTCACAGTAGCTTCTGCTGAATTCAAAGAGCCTTCCATCAGTGGAAGAACACAACTGGCTACAACCTTGGGAATTGTTGCTCAGTGCAGCCTGCTCCTGCATGTCCTGTAGCTTCATTATCTGTGATCTGGTCTTCTTGCTTCCCTCCACCATTTATTTTCTCATTTTTCCTTCCTAAGATCTCTTTCCTCTCAGACTTCTTATCTATTGTCTCACCACCCGAATTCGCCTCACTGCTCTGCTTTTTCCGCCCTGACTCTTTCCTTTCCACTCCCTCCTATTGAATTCCATTCCTATATTTCCCCTGAATATTGTCCTTTTTCCCTTTGTTTAGCTTTCCATCTTTACTCTTTCGGTCTTCAACCTTTTTTTCCCTCCTTCTGTTTTTCTGTCTCTTGAGCCTTACCCCCTTAGTCTTCTGTGAAACAGATTTTGGAAACTATTTTGTTGCAATAGCCAATTTAGTGAATTATAATTTCTATGCTTGGAGCAGGCTCCCAAACCTTGTGCATTCTTGGTCAGCGGAGGAGTGGAGCAGACAGGAATGGGTTAACACTCCTGGAGGCAGGGTCAACACTATAACACAAAAATTTACCTGATGGCCGGCTGAAAGGGGAGGAACCATCTCCCGTTCTCCAGTTTTTGACTCTGCCTTCAGTGAGCAACAGAGTTAACCTATTTCTCTTGGGTCCCCATAAGGGATTCTGGAACACTTTAGCTATTTTTTCTGCTCTTCTCAGAGAGTTTATCATCATCATCTGCAGCCAAAGCGCACAGACTTCTGCTTCTATTCTGTCACTTCCCGCCCCCACTGAATAGCCAGATTGGAGGAAGGAAGAGAGGGATTGTTCTTTCTGAAGAGGCGCTGGAAGGGCGGGATCTGTCTCATGCCTCCCCCTGCTGTCCTTTATCGAACGCTCTTTCACGGTCCCAAGGAGAAGGAAGCTTTCAGGAGCATTTTAAGACCTTGGAGGAGCAGAGATTGGTCTTACGCTATCCAAGGCATTTTTGTTGATTCACACCTCCCTTGGGGCAACAGGCCTCCGCTAAGCGTGGTTGGCCTCCTTGCCCATTGTTCTCAGGTGAAGCCGCTAAGCTTTCTTTTTCTAATGGGGGGGGCAACTTCAGCCCCTGCCTTTTTCCCTCTTCAGCTGGGATTTTAACTGCGCCTGGGGGAAGAGACAGCCCTTCTCTTGCCTCTGCAGAGGAAGATGAGTCCCTGAGTGGGGAAGAATCTACATCTCAGTTAAGCAATCCATTAGTCACCCTCGGCTCAGTGGTGGGAAGCATGCTAGACTCCCCGCCTGAAATAGTTTCGTTTTCTCCGCTCCCTTCTACTTAGCCAGAGGAAGGGGAAGATGCACATGTGGCTCCGGCAGGGGAAAAAAAAGTATGCCAAATCTCACCATCTAGATAAGCCCTCTACCTCTTCGGCTGTGCTGGCCTGGCTTAACAAGGCCATGATGAAGGAGGCAGGGGCTTCCTTAGCCAGGCGTTGGGCCTGTGCACATAGGAAGAAAGGCTCCAAGCACTCCAGGGCATGCTGCCATGATTTCTTCTCCTCCTTTTCCTCCTCCTGGGAGGCCAGCCCAGTTAGAGAAAGCGGGAAGAGTAAAAGAAGGGGCTCCTTACAGAAGCCTAAACCACACAAAGATAAACGCAAAAGATGCTCCAGCTCTGGGTTCCCACCTGACTGCCTTTCCCTCAGCCCAGGCTCCTGGTGGGAGGGCACTCCCCCGTCATCTGCCGCATCAGACTCAGAAAAGGAAGAAGGGGAACAATCGGGAGGATTCCCCTGTGCCATCCCCGGTGCATAAGAGGCTGTATTCTCCAGACTCCTATCCCATTTTGATTTCTAAGGCTATGGCCTGCCTTCATTTAGACCCCCCTAAGGAAACTCCTCAGGAGGGGGAACTAGAGGAAGGGGAACAGGGATCTTCAGACGGCTTTCCCAGGTCAGGGGATCAGAAGGTGGTCATTCCCTTTCCAAAGTTCTTCAAGGACATTGTTAAAGAAGAATGGGATCATCCAGCCAAATCCAAAGCTCCACATGCTCCGTCCAAGAAGCTATATGCTCTTCCTGCCATGACCACGGCAACCCTTCAGGTCCCTGCCATTGACGATCCTGTGTCTGCCCTCGGGGCCAAGACAGCTATTCCCAAAGAAGGAGCGGATACTCTTTCAGACCAAAGAGACAGGCGCAGTGAGGCTATCTTAAAATGAGCACGTGAAGCATCTGCATTGGCCATGAGAGCTTCGGCAGCCAACTCCTTCCTGGCACAGGCTGCGGTAAAGTGGGCTAAAGCGCTACGATCAGAAGTGCCTCCCGATGCCAGACATGTCAGGGAGGGGCTGCACAAATTGGCTAAAACAGCTGAATTCCTAGCAGATTCCTCCTTAGACAGCCTACAGTACTCAGGAAGAGCTCTTGGATATGGAATGGTAGCAAGACGCAATATATGGCTGAAACAGTGGGAAGTGGACCATCACTCCAAAGCCAGTCTTGTGGTTCTACCCTACTTGGGGGGGGGGCTTTTTGGCAAGTCTCTAGAGCGCCACCTGGTAGAGACCAAGGATAAAAAGATGGCTCTTGCTTCCGCTCCCAGGAAGGATGACAAATCCCATAAGAAGGTGTCACATTCCTTTCATCCCAAGAGCTATCCAACTACCTACAGGACTGTACATCCATTCCAAAGGTCCTGGAACTCTTCCTGGAATTCCTCCAGTCAGCGCACCCTTTCCGCAACCTCCAGTGGCGGGGGAGGCAACTAACATAGTCAAAACCCCAATCCCAGTATCAAGCAAAGCCATGCATGATGCCAGGATGGCCCAGGTGGGGGGCAGACTGTTGCAGCGCGTGTTGATACCGTACAGTGCAGAGGCACTGGAGCAGGTCCGAACCGGAATAATACAGGCCAGGCAAAGTACTTTGTAAGAGTTTTTTACTGTTAATAAGTTTCAAACGTAGTCCTCTCTCCATACAACTTTCCTCCACACCAGAGCTGCCTTGAGTCCCCTTCTTATCTCAGCGGTTGCCCTTGTCAACCAGCTGCTGACCTTGGCAGACCTGGCACACTCTCTTGCTCTGCTTAACTCTTCTGCTTCAGGTTTCCAGAGCCTTTCTGTGAGACACACAGAACACATTACAGGCCAACAGCCCCCACCTGTGACTCACAGAAAGCAATATACATTCATCTTGTTTCATTTTTCATAATACAAATTTCCATTCCTATTCATTTCACTACACATATTTACCTTTTGGTTTTCAATACTTAATACAGTATCTCTTTACATTTCATTTCTTGTTTTGTTTCTTTATTCATACAGTTCATTTACTTTATTTGTATTCCAATACATTTACATTTCATTACTCAGTACAGTACTTCCACATTAGATCCATTGTTTCAGTGTCTATTGGCCCTTCTTTTACCCATTCTGTAGGATATTCATCTGTCTCATTCACCTTGTGTTGTGTTACATTGAATGTGAATCTATGTGGCGGTTTTCCTTTGGTTGTTCTTTCTGAACGTCTGACACTTTCAATTTCCATTTCTTCTTCACTTTCATCCTTTATTGTACCTGCACCTGCACTTGAGCCTGCACTAGTCCCTGGCACTTCTGTATCCTGCATCGCTATGTCCTCACTTCTGAGTCTTTTAACATTACGTTTGCCACCCTTCATCATATCAGTTAACGCAGTTCTTAAGGGTATTTGATGACCAAAAGGAATATCTACTGCACTTTGTCTGCTTGCGTCATCAAGCACAATTGTTTGACTGTCTTTCCAAGGCTAATCTACTACTTTAATGCTTCTGCTTAATACTACTTGTTGTTTCTCAGGTAACCAAATTCTATAAAGCATTTTGAAATCCCAAAACACGACCTGCCTGAGCTCTTGGGGCCATTTTTCCATGTCTTTTCTGCTTAGAAACATGCACCCAGCATTTTGCTCCGAAACGCTCAATGTGTTTTAGCCCGGGTTTTCTCCCTGTCAACTTTTCATAGGGAGACATTCCAATCATTCTGTGTACAAGACGGTTTTGTATGTATACAGTATACAAAATACATTCACCCCAATATGTTTTATTCAAGTCTGCATCCTCTAGCAAAGCTCTCATTGAATCCTGCAGAGACCTGTTCCGTCTCTCTGCTGTTCTGTTGGAAAATGGGCTGAAGGGAGCAGTGAGACTTTGGATTATTCCCTTCTTTTCAAGATATGCTTTCAATGTATTACTTGTAAATTCGCCCCCCTGGTCTGATTTTATATTTTTAATAACAACCCCATATTGTGTCTCTGTTCTCTGTATAAACGCACGTAATTTGTCCTCCGCTTCACTTTTCTTTTTCAATAAATATACATGTGTAAATCTAGAAAAATCATCAACAATCACTAAGTAGAATGTTACATTTTAAATCAGTAACTAATAATACATCTGTCAATATCGTCTTAAGATTACTTAACCGTATCGTGCCTCTTGCAATTGCGTCCCGAGTTGATCTGTCAGCCAGATAAATTTTCTCTTGCACAGGCTTTGAAGTGTAAAACAAACTTGCGTCAGTAATCAGGCAATTAGACGCCCCGCTGTCCAAAAGCCATTTAGTGCTAAGTGTTTTAGTGTCCTTCTCAGCAATAAAGTTTACGCTTGGTTTCTGCCATCCATAGTCTCTGTTTCTCCTCTTCTTACTTAAACAATGTCTCTGTATATGTCCCCGGGACCCACAAAAATAACAAGTTTTATTCTCTTGCCTGTTTCTTGAATAATTCTGTTGTGCAGCTTCAGCCTCTTTAGACTCAGTCCTTTTACTCTCTTGTCTTCTGTTCCATTCCTGTTGCAGCTTTTGTTCCACAAAGTCCAAAGTTAAAGTCCCATCAGGTAACATTTCCATACTTGTTACCAAATTGTCCCATTTTTGATCCAATGAAGATAAAATGATATAAATCATTTGAATGTCACTGTGATTCACTCCTCTATCTTGAAGCTCAGCAAACAATCTACGAAATTCAGCAAGATGCTCACTCATAGTCACTTCATCTGTAAAACGCATCTGATAAAGTTTCCTCGCTAAACACAGCCGGCTCCCTGCTGTTTGTTGCACATGGGCAGCCTTTAGCGTCTCCCACATCTGGTATGCTGTCGGCTCATTCCTTACGTGTAGTAGTTGAGTATCAGACAGCCCTAGAATAATAAATGCTTTCGCTTTCTTGTCTTTCTTCGTCCACGCTGCTGATGGAGCGGCCGGAGGGGGATTTTCTATCACGTCATACAAATCTTCTTTGACCAGAACTGCTTTCATTCTCCACTTCCAACGGGCATAATTAACGGCACTCAATCTTTCCATCGCCATCCCGGTCGTCAGGTTTCTTGCCATGTTGCTCACTCTTTTACTTGCCTCTATTTTCCTGCTTTCTCTCTCTTCAGCACCGGATCAGAACAGCACCAGAACCGCTTGTTTTGTTCGGTATGCTGGGCCCATAACCCTTGTTGCAGCGCGTGTTGATACCGTACAGTGCAGAGGCACTGGAGCAGGTCCGAACCGGAATAATACAGGCCAGGCAAAGTACTTTGTAAGAGTCTTTTACTGTTAATAAGTTTCAAACGCAGTCCTCTCTCCATACAACTTTCCCCCACACCAGAGCTGCCTTGAGTCCCCTTCTTATCTCAGCGGTTGCCCTTGTCAACCAGCTGCTGACCTTGGCAGACCTGGCACACTCTCTTGCTCTGCTTAACTCTTCTGCTTCAGGTTTCCAGAGCCTCTCTCTGTGAGACACACAGAACACATCCCAGTATCAAGCAAAGCCATGCATGATGCCAGGATGGCCCAGGTGGGGGGCAGACTTCAATCTTTTCCACATGCCTGGGCGGTCTCCACCTCAGACAAATGGATACTGAGCACCATCCAGTCTGGCTACTCCCTAGAGTTTGCCACCATCCTGCAGGACACATGGAGGACAGCTCCTCCATCTCGTCAGCTGGAGAAGTGGCAGAGAACCCTGATGCCATTTCTCACCTCCTCGAGATTGGCGTCATAGAACCCGTGCCAGAGCATCAGCTGTCCTCAGGTGTCTTCTCTGTGTTCTTACAGTTCCCTAACGCAATGGCAATTACCGCGCCATCTTGGATTTAAAATTCGTGAACCGCTTCCTGTTTACAAAGAAGTTCAAGATGGAGGTGCTCAGGTCTATTGTGGAAGTCATTCACCTGGGGACTTCCTGGGATCTACAGATCTCACAGAGGCATACCTGCATGTCCCCATTCTCCAGCAGCACAGACACTTCCTCTGCTTTGCACACGGCCACCACCAGTTTCAATACAGGGCCATTCCCTTTGGCGTCACCTGGGCCCCGCGCGTGTTCACCAAAATAATGGTAGCAGTAGTGGCACACCTTCGCACTCAGGGAGTCCACGTATACCCTTACCTGGATGACCTTCTGGTGAGGGCGTCTTCCACAACAGTGGCGCAACGGGATCTCCAGACTACCATCCAGTGTCTGGAGAACCACAGCTTCATCATCAACAGGGACAGGAGTCATCTGATACCCACTCAGCACCTTCAACATCTGGGAGTGGTCGTCGACACAGCTCAAAACAAGTTCAGTGCTGTGAGCGTGCTTCCCTTCAAGAGCTCTGCAGAGGCTGCTGCTTCCATATCAGGGCCAGATCACCTCGCGCCAGAACTGGCTCATCACCCTCCCGAGGCATGTGCGGGAGTTTCTCCAATGGTGGGGACTTTTACCTCATCTGGAGAAAGGCCCTTCCCTCAGAGCTCCAACAGTCTCAAGAGTCACCACAGACACGAGCCTATACGGCTGGGGGGTGACCTGTTGCTCCAGCATCGCACAGCGGAAGTGGTCAGTGCAGGAGCGGTGCCATTCAATCAACTGCTTGGAGCTCAGAGCAATCCGACTAGCACTCCCGGAGTTCCTACCTTTTATTTTTCAGACTAATGTGCTAGTACGCATCAACAACGTAACAGCCAAATCGCATGTCTGCAAACAAGGGGGCACAAAATCAGGCCCTCTTCAGAGGGAGACCAACCTGCTGTTCCAGTGGGCAAAAAGGCACCTGGCTTCCATTTTGGCCATCCACATACAGGGGATCCTGAACACACAAGCTGACTGACTGAGCTGGGAACAAGTCCACAGGGGGGAGTGGGCGCTTCACCGGGACCTGTTCCTAGAGATCACTCGGAAGTGAGGGCTCCCATGCATGGACCTGTTTGCCTCATCGGTGAATGCCCACCTGGACTAGTTCATGGTACAAGGCTGGGATCCACAAGCCAAGGAAATAGACGCCCTGTCAGCCCCCAGGCCTCAGGGACTCTTCTATGCCTTCCTGCCTCTACCTCTTCTGTCCAGGCTGCTGTGCAGAATCAGAGTGCTCCAGGCCCAGGTGATAGTGGTGGCTCCACACTAGCAACGGAGGCCGTGGTTTTCCGACCTAGTGGACCTCAGCTCCAGTCCACTGTGGCATCTCCCCTCCAGACTGGATCTCCTCTCACAAGGACCCATCCTTCACCCAGACCAAGAGTGACTCCAGCTTTACGCTTGGAGGCTGAGCGGCAATGGCTAAGTGAAGAGGGGCTGCCTGAGAGGGTGCTTCCACCTGCCATCTCACAAACAATCCACCCAGAGAATTTATGACCTCACATGGGAGGTGTTCAACAGGTGGTGTAGACGCAAACAGTAACCTGTCACGGAATGCCACATTCACACCATTCTCGACTTCCTACAAGACGGTCTGGACCAGGGGCTAGCCCCCAACACTCTCAAGAGACAGGCGGCAGCCCTAGGCAGTGTGTTTCTGATGGTGGGGGGGGGGCATTCCATTTCCTCTCACCCTAGAGTCAAACGCTTTCTCTGAGGGGCAGCCCTGCTGTCGCCTCCAGTGCAATACAAGTTTCCCTCCTGGGATCTTTCGTTAGTCCTTAGAGCTCTCTCACAACATCCATTTGAACCAGCATGTTCAATACCAATCAAGGACCTCGCCCTCAAGACAGTTTTTCTGGTGGCAATCACCTCAGCCAGGAGGGTGGGGGAACTGGGGGCCCTCTCCATCCGGGAGCTGTGCATTTTTCACCCAGACAAGGTGGTTCTTCACCCTTACCCCAGTTTTCTACCCAAGGTCAATTCCTCATTCCACAGGGGACAGGACATTTCTCTACCCAACTTCTGCCCCAACCCAGTCCATTGCAAGGAGAAGTGGCACAAACTCAGTGTCAGCCGGGCACTTTGGATCTACCTGGACCGTACAGAACCGTTCAGGAGTTCTGAGGCCCTGTTTGTGTCTTTTAAACAAGGGGCGCAGGGATTAAAGGTGTCCAGGTCCACCATCAGCTGCTGGGTGAGGGATTGCGTAGTTAAGGCCTATCAGACAAAAGGGAGAGCTCCCCCTCCAGGGGTCACTGCACACTCAGAGGGGCTGCCACCACGGTGGCGCTCCACAAGGATGCCCCGCTGGGGGAAATCTGCAAAGCCGCCATCTGGGCTCACCCATCCATCTTCATCAAACACTCCAAGGTGGATAAATTTGCTTCTGCTGAAGCTGCCTTCTTCAAAGGGTGGGGGCCTAAGTTTCCTCCCACCCAAGGATGTCAGGGGGGGGTCACTGCTCAGGTACATCCCATTCCTGTCTGCTTCACTCCTCCACTGACCGAGAATGGAAAGTTGGACTTATTGTGAAGTGTCCTTCTGGTCAGCAGAGAGTGGAGCAGACAGCCCCACCCTGCAGCAAAACCTAGGCTGTGGGGTGGGGAGGGCACCTTTCCGGAAACCCTCTGGCGACCGCTGGTCGCTCACCCTCTGGATAGAGTAGTAAGGGCCCCCTTCATCCCTTCCTGGCACTCTGTGCTGATTTGTTAACACTTGTTCTTATTCTGTCCTCTGTTGAAGTTTCAAGTTCTTGTAGGTGGAGTGGTCGGCTGCTCAGTACTCGGGTTTTTTAGAGCTGTGTTGCACACTGGAGAACAGGAGAAGGTTCCTCCCCTTTCGGCCGGCCACCAGCTAAACTTTTGTGTTGTAGTGTTGACCCTGCCTCTAGGAGAGTTAACCCATTCCTGTCTGCTCCACTCTCCGCTGACCAGAAGGACACTTCACGGTAAGTCCAACTTTCCGATCTCCATTCTTTAGGTGAATGGAGGTGATTACAGCTGAAGAGTCCCTTTGTTGTGGGACAGGGCATTCTCATAGTGCATTGGAGTCCTTTTCCCTGCAGATGAGATGCAAGGAGAAAACGGCCAAACAAATCTGTTTTGGGGCCACAAAAGGCGCTGCAAGGAGTGTTTGAGCTCAGGTTTGAGCTTCTAACAGGCTTCCTTCCCCTGTATGAGTACCCGTTCCTCTGGGGGTTGGAGGAGTGAAGGGGCAACTGAAGCTTTTGGGCCCTGACTCCTAAAGGTTTTTGAAACGGAGAACTTGCATACTTTCTTATGTAGTTAGTAATTTCCTTTTCTCTAAAGAAAATGAACAGATGGCATAATGATTTGTTAGTGAACACTGATCAGAGCACTCCACTCTCCTTGCAGCTTGCCTGATGCTCATGGCTCACTCTTTCTTGCAGGACAAGAGCACTTGAAGCCCTGTTCCTCCTAGATTGAACACTTTTTTCACTGCATCTTATTGCCTTTATATTCACTTTAACAGCAATTTATGCAGTTGCTTATATATTAATGCAGTTTCTTTTCTCCCAATGTATTAGAGTGTTCTGTCCAAACCATGATCCAGTCAAGAAGACCAGTTTTTATGGTGAGTTACTTCTCGTGGTGTGATTGTTTATATTTGTTTCTGCTTCTAGCACTGGATCAACAACTGTTTTGAAGCACAATGTATGAAAGGTTTTAGGGGGATGTAGTCATAGTTGCAATACTTGTTTCAACTCTTCTGTGACAACGATCAGCGATGATGTTTGCCAGCAATATATCTATACCTGTCTGTCTCTGAGATTTGAGATATTTTGATCATTGCTCTCAAGGAAAAATGTATTTTCATAGAATCATAGAATAGTAGAGTTGGAAGGGGCCTATAAAGCCATCAAATCCAACCCCCTGCTCAATGCAGGAATCCAAATCAAAGCATTCCCGACAGATGGCTGTCCAACTGCCTCTTGAATGCCTCCAGTGTCGGAGAACCCACTACCATTCTAGGTAATTGGTTCCATTGTCGTATGGATCTAACAGTTAGGAGGTTTTTTCCTGATGTCCAGTCGAAATCTGGCTTCTTGCAACTTGAGCCCATTATTCCATGTCCTGCACTCTGGGATGATGGAGAAGAGATCCCGGCCCTCCTCTGTGTGGCAACCTTTCATGTACTTGAAGAGTGCTATCATATCTCCCCTCAGCCTTCTCTTCACGCTGAATGTGCCCAGTTCTTTCAGTCTCTCCTCATAGGGCTTTGTTTCCAGTCCCCTGATCATCCTTGTTGCCCTCCTCTGAACCTGTTCCAGTTTGTCTGCATCCTTCTTGAAGTGCGGAGACCAGATCTGGACACAGTACTCAAGATGAGGCCTAACCAGTGCTGAATAGAGGGGAACTAATACTTCACGCGATTTGGAAACTATATTCTATCAATCTCAAGCTCCAATCCTGCCCCTTCTACTTCATGTTTCCCATGAGGATTATAGACCCTTTTTTGGGAGAAGACTGAGCCAAAGTAGGAATTGAGCACTTCTGCTTTTTCTTTGTCACCTGTTGTCATTTTGCTGTCGTCATTGAGTAGCTGTGCCACCATTTCTTTTCTCTCTCTTTTACTATGGACGTACCTGAAGAATGCTTTTTTGTTGCCATAGCTCATTCTCAGCTTTAGCCTTCCTGACACCATCCCTGCAATTCCGTGATACCTGCCTGTACTGTTCCTTTGTGGCCTGGCCTTTCCACTTCCTGTATGTGTCCTTTTTTGTTTTCAGGTCATCTCTAAGCTTTTTGTGAAGCCACATTGGCTTCTTCTGCTGTTTCCTCCCTTTTTTCCTTGTTGGAATCGCTTGTCATTGTGCTTTTAGAATTTCCTTTTTTAGAAACTCCCACCCACCTTGGACTCCTTTTCTCATTAGGGTCGTTTGCCATGGAACCGTACTTACAATTGTTCTGAGCTGATTAAAATCAGCTTTCCTGAAGTCCGGGGTGCGCGTGTGGCTACTCTCAGCTTTTGCTTCTGTTAAAATCAAGAATTCAAGAATGGTGTGGTCACTTTCCCCCAGAGTTCCCGTAACTGCCCCTTCATCGACCAAATCATCTCTTTTTGCTTATGTACTCTGTTTCTAATACTATTCTTAAGTGGCTTTGTATGTGCTTTTTAATTCAGACTTTTCTCCCTGTCTGAAATAGTAATTTTGAGCAGACATAATAAGATCTTTGTGTGCATGCATTTTCCACTATTGAAACCCATATGTCAAAAAACTGTGTACACAGTGTTTTTATGGGACCCTGAAACGTATATTTTTCTCCTACCCTCACAAACAAGAGAACTACAAAATACCCACTGTACAATTTAGGTGAGCCCGGTTTGTTGGAAGCAAGACATAGGAGGATGTGCTTGGTCCGGTTTAGCAATGAATTCACCTCAAGTTCAGTGGGGACGTTTTTCAGTGGTGGCCTCATCGCTGGAGGCCAGCAAATTTTGTTGGCCTGACATTCTCTGTCCAGCTCTTCAAAACAAAAAAATAAAATCCAAAATGCTTTGTGCCCTCTACAACAACTAGCAGATTGCAGATGATTTCCTGCTCAGTTAGGAGCAGTGTTGACAGCAGCTGGCATTATTCCTGAATACCCAAGACACAGAAAATCACTAAGTTTCTCATAAGAGCCGCATAAATGGCCCATAAATCAGTGTGATATTCCTGCCCACTGCCTCTCTGAAGCTGCACCTGTAATATATGTACAGTTACTCAGAGATGCTTAGACTCAGAATACACAGGACGGAGTGGCAGTTGAGGAAAAAAGACAGCTGACCACTGGGACCAGAACAGCATGGACTTAAGAGGAATGGTGAAGTTGCTTATCTAGTTCTGCTTATCTAGTTAAGTTAACTTTATTTATAGTTCTAAAGTAAATCCTTGGTTCATACAGTGGTCTTCCATTCGTCTTATTTGCCAAGCTGTATTATACACCAAAGCACCATTACTCCTTGTTCCTGCTCACAGTCCCTAATGCAAGTTACAGCCACACATCCAGTCAGAAATCCACTGGCATTGTAAGAAAGGTCCATAATTTGAAGACGTCTGTTTAACAGATAGCACTTCCACCAATTCATTCTCGTTTGGCCTGTGTTTTCTTGTTTCTTGATGGAAGGCGATGAAATTGTGCTGGGAAGAACGTTCAGTACTTGCCTCATGACTGGAATGTTAGAGAAACTCTCAAATGTGGACATAGCATATTCCATGGCTGAAACGTGCAGTGGTGGTATGAAACGTAAAATAACAATATCACCACTTTTTGTGCTGAGTGAAAGTATTGGGTAGTTCTTTGGCACACCTCCTACAAGTGCAGAGAGGGAAAAGGACCTTGTATTCTCTTGTGCCAGTAAGAACGTGGAAACTCAAGATAATTAATAAATACATCAGTCCACAAAAGTGGATTTTAAAAATACTTGCAAATGTGCATCTAATTTAAAGAATGTGAAAAGGGAAGAGATGTGTTTTGTAATGTGGAGATCCATTTTGCTATTATGTGAATTCATGAGGTAACTAAGTGGTTGCCAGCCTTCCTGGACCAGAAGGCAGAGTTCAACTTTTGAGAGTGGTGGGGGCACCAGTCACATCATGGCTGCCATTGAGCTGTGGCATAACACAATATGGCAGGGGCATGGCATAACAAATTAGAGACTAGTCATGGTGAAGCTTTCCCATAATTGTATTTCTGTACTAAAAGGGCTTGACCTGTTTAATTTCTGCCTGCCATAAGCTGTTAATGGCACAAGAACCCTTTTTCCCCCAGTGTCAAACTTAAACCAAAGTCTAGGCTGTCATCCTGTCCCCACTTACTTATAGGTAAGCCCCATTAAACATAAAGAGACTTACTTCTATGTAGACATGTACTGTAAGTTAACTATACAGTGAATTCTTAACAAGTCCCCGTTCTTTAGCTCCTGCAATGCAGGAGACATGCCTAAGCCTCTTCACATTTTTTCACGTTTGTCTTTGGGGGGGGGGGAGGGGGATTCTTTAATATTCACCCACACTTATTTTGTAGTAGTATTTGCAGAAAATAAATTCTGGGGACTATTTGATTACAGGTAAACCTGCCACATGAAAGATGCATCCCAGTTACTAGGGGAAAAAGAAGAGCAAACTATGGAGATTCAAAGTACTAGAAAAAAAGAAATAAGCAGAGAAAATACACTAAAAGAGAGGGGGGAAACAGCAGCTCTTTAGGACCCCAGGGATTCCTGTTGCCTGGTGTACAACTAGCTCTGAATTCACTCATTGACTAAAACACTTACAGGAGGGAACAGTCAGGCTGGCTCATTTCACAGAAATCATTTAGGAGGGTACCTACCCATTTTGCTTCATAACTTTTTTTTCTAGGAGGACTAGACACTTACTTTTAAAAAAATGAAAGCTCAGAGTCTGGGCTACCTGCTGGCACCTGTGGGGTTGGAGACCCCCCACTCTTAAGTCCTTAGCATTATAACTGTTAGAAATCTAAAACGAAGTCATTCTGAGATGCTCCATCCATTAGAACTTACTTTATGTTAGTGGTTTGATAAGCTCTCCTGAAAAGTCTCAGAGCTGGTGGGTTCTAGATAGCATTTATAGTAACTCTTGCTCTAACTTACTGTAGTACTATACAAAATTGTCTTACAGTAAATACTTGTTCTCGTTTATTTCAAGATGAAGACAAGAAGAAGGGGAGGTCTCCAATCATAATGAAATCTTCCTCCGCTAGACAAAAAATGGTAATAATTGGGTTGTATCCAACATAACACTAAGGTGAATGTTCTGTTAGAGCAAAAAAATTCTCAAAGCGCAATGCAACTTTCTCCTTCCTCCACCCCCCCAATATGTTCTTGGCCATTCCCCCAACCCCCTGGAGCAGATTTGGGGACAAGCGTCGAGTGCACAGGAGGAATAGAGGGGGAAATGCTGTTGCGCTAGTGCTAATCCTTGCACTAGGTCCTAGGTCCTCCAGTAACATACCTCCGTGACACTTAAGAAACCATGTTTTGCACCAGCTTATTTGCTGCATTAGGCATACTTAGTCTCTCATGCAACTATTGAAATCCTGTAAGAAACAGTTCTAAATTATGTTATCTGAAATGAAGCTTGTTCTTGTTTTGACCCAAGTTGCTTTCTGATTGCAGATCTGCTAGTGCCACCACATAACATTTTTTCTAGTGCTAGCAGTGTGCCAGGTGCTAAATCTTTAGAAATAAAAGATACTAATGTGAATGCATGTGCTCAGTTTTTATGCTATTACTGAACATAATTAAACATAATCAAAATATCATATATATATATCATACAACATTAACAAACTTAAATACTCAAAAATAATTTAAAATGCCTATGCACAGTATGTCACTTGGAGCTGCTTGGAGGAAAGGTGGTATATGAATTAATATATAAATTGCTTGGGAGAAATTAGCTAAAGGCAACATCCTTGTGTATAACATGCACAAGATTAAGCTCTACGCTTGTTAAAAATGAACGAATAAAGGTGGGCGTTAAGCTTGGAAAATATGAACATTGTCATTAGTGTTCTAAACAATACTGATAAATATGCAAAAAAATTTAAACACTTTTGACAGAGTGATAAAGAGACAGTTGCAGAAGAGAGCCTACACGTCCTCAAGAAAAAACATGACCGGCATAAAGGTATGAGACTTATTATGTCTGGCGGTTGTTTGGATTTCTATTATGCTTCTGTTTGCAATGAATCATGCGGTTCCGATTAGAAATACGGCTATAGTACCTGAGTCTGGGTTTTTTGAACATTTTTTTTCTGTGTGTAAATTGACAGGTCATATGTTGCTATGGGAGGGAGGATCTTTTTCACTTGCGTTCAGCTTTTAATGTGTTCTCTCTGTAGTTTTTCTGATTTACAATAAAATATTTAAAAAGAAAGATGGCTATAGTTACCATGACTTAGATTCTTCCATTAATGTAGCTCAACAGTGAAAGTGTCCAGGCCATGATCTGGTCCTAAATTGTTGGATGAGTTTCAATTTTTAGAGCCTGGTGATCCAAACAAGGTGTTTGGTCAGGTTCAGGCAAGCGTATATATGCCTGAGCTTTGCCTCAAGAAAGGAAGGGATAACTAGCTGGGTCCAGGAGATGGTGAATTCCTTGTTGAGAGAGATGGTGGTCCTAATCTCTGTTAAGGAGGCAATAGTGCAGCCACCCCTGAAAGAAACCTTCTCTGGCCTATTCAGAAGAGTTTAATTACTATAGGCTGGTTGCTTATGTCCCCTTCCTGGATAATATGATTGAGCAAGTAGTTGCCGATCACATCCAGGCACTCCTGGAAGAAACCAGGGTTTGGAGTCGCCTTGTGGGATGACTTTTAACTGGGGAAAAGGAGAGAACAAGGGTTCTTAACCTGCGGTCCATGTACCCCAGGACATGGATGGGCTTCAGGGGGTCCATGAACTGGGTGTAAAAAAAAAGTTTCATCAGATTCTCAAAGGGGTCCGTCATCCAAAAAGGTTAAAAACCCCTGAGATAGAGGGAATCTTTGAAGCTTTGTGAAATTTATTTTCTTGCATTACTTCAATTTAAACTTCAAAAAATGGTTGCTCTAATTCCCTGCTAAATGTTCTGTAATACTCTGCATCCATCTACTCCAGGTGCCTTGTTATTTTTCAGATTGTAATAGTTTAAGAAATCATGAGATCAGATTTTGAAGATATATATTATATTCTGGGATTAACTGTGATAAAGAATTTTTTTCTAGGTACATTTTATTAATATATTCTTCAGGTGGTCTTTCTGATGTGTATAATATTTTTAAAACTCATTTGTTTAGATTGTACATACATTTTCTCTTTTAATTTTCAGCACCATTCTGAAAGAGGAACAGCGTGTGATACAAAAGGCTACCACTTTATTACCTTTTCCACAATAATGCTGATTCAAAAAAATATATGCAACTTTTCTGCTGGCCCAGAACTGGCTAAATCTAATTGTTTCTCAAAAACTCAAGTTTCTTATGAATAACTTTAGAGCATGTCTTCTTATGATCCTTTTCTAATTGTTGAGTTTTTTGTAAGTCCTTTATAACTTTTTATCATCCCTTCTTTAAATACAAGGCTTTTTGTAGTAGATGTCGTCTAACCACTTTTTCAATTAATACCAATTACTTAATATTAAATGCATTCTAGCTAAAAGTTGATTTTGTTCATTTCTCTCAGTTGATGTGTGTGTCAAGAGAGTAAAGGATAATTTTTACATAAATTTAGATGGTTCTACAGTGTGTTGTAGTGGTTAAGGTGTTGGACTACAACCTGGGAGACCAGGGTTCGAATGCCCACACAGCCATGAAGCTCAGTGGGTGACCTTGGGCCAGTCACTGCCTCTCAGCCTCAGAGGGAGGCAATGGGAAACCCCCTCTGAATACCGCTTACCATGAAAACCCTGTTCATAGGGTCGCCATAAGTCGGAAGCGACTTGAAGGCAGGCCATTTACATTTTTATGTTTTTTAAGGCAATCAATACCCTAATAAAAGGAAGCAGCTTAGAGATAAGATGCTGGGTTTGGTGGTTTCTTTGTAATCTCTTCTTTATAGGAAACAGCTTGCTGGGAAGAAGGCATTGGACCGACTGCAATCTCAAATCTGTACCGGAATCAGGAGCAGTATGTCCAGTGTTTGCTTTCTTGCTCATAATTCAGTGGCAATGACGCAACACAGAGAAGGCTATTCTATAATGTACATCATTAGCTTTATGGAGCAATGAGAATTCATCCTGGTATAGTATTATCAGTAGCTTCATTCAGAAGTCTAGGTCTCCTCTACGTCATGTACACAGCCTCCTTTGCTTAATATTGGCATATGCCTTGGGACAAATTATTGCTGTTATTGGAAAGAGCTTCACAATGCCAGTAGGAACTGAACTGGAAAACAATTTGAAAAAAGATGTATTTCTCTCTCTTAACAGTAAGGATAGACATTTTAAGGAAGTGTAAGCAGGCTGGGCTTCTTGATGAAATCTTTGAGGAAATGTTAGACACTCTTCATCTGGCACAGGAAAAGCTGATGGATGACAACACTTCTGAAGCAGGTACTGTAAAGAGTTTTGAATTCAAAGCAGTGCCATTTTGGGTCGTTTGTTAATTTGAGCTTTTTGGTACAAGTTACGATCAAAGGAATGCTTCAGTAGGGTTTATTTTTCATTATCTAGACTGCTTGACCCTGTTTGTTTCTCTTCTTCCTAATCCTACTGTTGCTGGACAAGTATTAGACTTTCCCCCTGCTGAGCACACACAGGCTGTTGTTCTTCAGTGAACACTTTGCCTTGCAACAGATTTTAGTAGTAGAATCAGGAAGATAAGGCTGGCTGGGTATAAGACTCCTAGTTACTCCAAGGGATATAATGACAATTTTATACATAGTTATGCTTATGACTTTGTTATATGCATTTTTATTCCACCAAGCATGCTCAGAGTGGGTTACATACTTCCTTAGACCCAGATGACCTGAACAACTATAGACCAACTGTCCCCTTTTTGGGCAAGGTTCTGGAGCGGGTGGTTGCCGGTCAGCTCCAGGTGCTCTTGGATGAGACCGATTATCTGGATCCGTTTCAATCCGGTTTTAGGCCTGGTTTTGGCACTGAAACAGCCTTGGTCGCCCTGTATGATGACCTTTGTCGGGAGAGGGACAGAGGTAGTGTGACTCTGTTGTTT
This sequence comes from Rhineura floridana, assembly GCF_030035675.1. Lineage (NCBI taxonomy): Eukaryota > Metazoa > Chordata > Lepidosauria > Squamata > Rhineuridae > Rhineura > Rhineura floridana. Next base: position 1,198,046 of record NC_084481.1, on the reverse strand, counting down.
CTCCTTGATCTCTCAGCGGCGTTTGATACCATCGACCATGGTATCCTTCTGGGGAGACTCGCGGAGTTGGGAGTTGGAGGCACTGCTTGGCAGTGGTTCCGCTCCTACTTGGCGGATCGTCACCAGAAGGTAGTACTTGGGGAACATTGCTCGACTCCTTGGACTCTCCATTGTGGAGTCCCTCAGGGGTCGGTTTTGTCCCCCATGCTTTTTAACATCTACATGCAGCCTCTGGGTGCCGTCATCAGGAGTTTTGGAGTGCGTTGCCACCAGTACGCTGATGACACGCAGCTCTATTTCTCCTTTTCATCTTCTACAGGTGAGTCTGTGGATGTGCTGAATCACTGCCTGACCGCGATAATGGATTGGATGAGAGCTAATAAACTGAGACTCAATCCAGACAAGACTGAGACACTGTTGGTGAATGCCTTCCCTGCCCAGATGGTGGATGCTTACCCTGTTCTAGATGGGGTTACACTCCCCTTGAAGGAACAGGTTCGTAGTCTTGGGGTTCTTTTCGATCCTTCCTTGTCTCTGGAGGCGCAAGTGGCCACGGTGGCAAGGAATGCATTCTACCACCTTCGGTTGGTAGCCCAGCTACACCCCTATCTGGACAGGGATGACCTCGCCTCAGTTGTTCATGCTCTGGTAACTTCTAGGTTGGATTACTGTAATGCGCAGGGCTGCCCTTGAAGACAGTTCGGAAGCTTCAGCTAGTGCAAAACGCAGCAGCCAGACTGCTGACGAGGACCAGCCGGTCAGCGCATATAGCACCTGTTCTGGCCCGTTTGCACTGGCTACCTATTTGCTTCCGAGCCAGATTCAAGGTGCTGGTTTTGACCTATAAAGCCTTACACGGCGTGGGACCGCAGTATCTTGTGGAACGCCTCTCCCGCTATGAACAGACCCGGTCACTTCGCTCAGCGTCTAAGGCGAACCAACCCATCGGGAAGCCCGGAGGACAGTTACTCGATCTAGGGCCTTTTTTGTAGTGGCCCCCGAATTGTGGAATAGCCTCCCCGAAGAAATACGCCTGGCGCCGACGCTTCTATCTTTTCGGCGCCAGGTTAAGACCTGGCTATGCTCCCAGGCATTTTAATGCGTTTAATGTTACAATTTTAAATCTCTTTGTTTCAGTTTATTTATTGTGATATTTTGTATTTCTGTACTTTTAATCTTTTGTACACCGCCCAGAGAGCTATTCGCTATGGGCGGTTTAAAAATGAAATAAAATAATAAAATAATAATAATAATTAATACAATCAATGAAGTCATTTATTGCTTATCACTAAGCCAAGAATTAAAACAATTGTTAATTGCAACCATCTTAAATAGCAGTCAAGACCAGCCACAGCACTGCAGAAGGGGGCATGCAGATCTCAACTTTCACCTCCAAAAAGGCTGGGCAAAAAAAAGTGTCTTGATCTACTATCGGAAAGCATTCAAAGACTGGACCAGTCGCACCTGGGGCCCACCACAGAGAAGACCCTCTTGTACCGCCATCCCACAAACATCACATAGTGTCACTGTTGCCAGAAGGGATCCTCTGCAGTCTTAACATAGGGCAGGTCTATATGGGAGGTGGTGCTCTTTCTGATACTTGGGTCTAAGTGTGATGTAACAGTTAGTGTTGGGCTATGGCCTGAGAGACCAGGGTTTAAATCCCCACTCAGCCATGATGCTCACCTTGGGCCAGTCATTGTCTTTCGGCCTCAGCTACCTCAGAGGGTTGTTGTGAGAATAACGTAGGGAGGAGAGAACAACGTACACCACTTTGAGCTGCTTGGAAGAAAGGTGGGATATAAATGTCATAAAAATAAATACTTGAATCTCACTCCTAGTCATGAAATGCATATAGCACTACTTAAGTGGTGAAAAAACAATACTTTTCTCTGAGACTTGCAGAAGAAAAGTTGTCTAGACCTCTCTGGTGTTGCATAGCCCATTGGGCACCCTGGTATTCTGAGGAGCTAGGGGCCATGAAGCAACTGGGGGAAGCACAAGTGTTGCAAACGTTGCCCACATGTCAACAGAACCCTGGTTAGTGGACATAGTTGTGCCTGCCATGTGGCATTGGGGGTGGCAAAGGTGCACTTTGCAGGCTGCCTTGCATCTTCATGCAGGTGGCTGGCGGAGCTCTTTCAGGTAGTCTAGAGGCTGCTGACTCCCATTGTAGCGGAAGGCCCCCTAGACTCCTCAGTGACCAACTGGCTGCACATTTCGGGGATTAAGTCACTCAGCTTTGGAAACACCTTGACTTCCTAGGTGTTGCAGCTCTGATTGAAGTGTCCAGTGCCATTGTAATGTTTGTGGTGTAATTTGTGGTCTTAATTATCTTGACGTTGTAACCACCCTGGGATGTCTTTATGAAGGAAGATTTAGAAATTATATATGAAATAAAGATTTAGCTAACAGCCAGTGAGTTGCATTAAAAACACCTATGTGCCTACAAAAGCATCAAGCTAAACCAGAACTAATACTTCTTTATGTATGTTTTCTGCTGGTTTAACTTTATTCTAATATGCTATGAATGGCTCCCAAATTTTACATCACACGCTAGAGTGGGGTTTCCCCTTACTGAAGCAGAGTTTAAATGTGTTACCTTATGTTAAGATCATACACCTATTGTTCCTTATACACATTTCTTAGGTCCAGTATTTTGCAAGAAGTAAATAAATTAGTAACTTAGTAAAAGTAAATATGGAGAGAGAAGTGATTCATAGACAGGAATTGTCTGAACACATTCCAGTATTGCTTTCCAATATTTTTTGGACAATTATATAGTCCCCCACAAACATGAAAGAAACTTCCAGTACAGTTCTTAATCTCCAGCATTGATAGGGTTGTTTAATTACATAGTACCATCTATGTGTCAGTTCATACTGCTTTTCTGTAGAACAGGGTGGCTACTCTGTGACCCTCCAGAAGTTGTTTTTTTTTTTTTACAATAATTTTTATTCAAATTTTCATAAAACAAACAAAACAAAATCATAAAACATTCAAAGACAAAAAACAAAACAAAACAAAAATGATTAAACAAAAAAATAAAATGTTGACTTCCCATTTGTCGCAGATCAGTTATAGGTCTACAATATATAACAATCCTGTCTCTTAAATTATATTATAAAATCACTTTCCTCCAGTAGTTATCTTAATTAATCATCAAATCTCATAAACATTACTTTATTCTTTCCACAAAAAGTCAAAGAGAGGTTTCAATTCTTTAAGAAATATATCTATCAATTTTTCTCCAAATAAACATGTCGATTAATCCATCTCGTTAACAATAATAATAATCTTATTGTCATAACCATAGTCCAAATAAACATATTGATTAATCCATCTCATCAAAATCTGTTAGGTCCAATAATTTCAATAGCCATTATTCCATTATCCATATTAATTCCATCTTCCATCTTCAATAGTCCTGTTAAGTCCAGTAATTTCAGTGTCCAATCTTCCATTATCAGTATTCCATAATAATCTTGCTGTCATAGCCATAGTCATATAATAAGAGTCTGATGGGAATTTCCTCTATCCCAAATATTTTCTTGCCATCCATTCTGAATAAGTTGCTGAAATATTGTTGTAAAATCATATCTGTGTTCTTCTTTTTTACAAAATGCACTGGCTCATCTCTTGAGAGTTTTTCCATTGTCACATGGCTGCAGTTAATTCCATAGATTTTCTCTATATCAAGCTCCATCACGTCATTCCAGTCCAGAAAATTATCCAAGCCATTGATAACTTTATCTCTAATATCTTCATTAATGTCTTCAGAGATAACGTTAAATTCCAAACAGTAGATTTTATTTCTAATATCCATAAACTCCAGATCTTTTTCCAATGAAGTCTCCGGTGAGACTTCCGGGAAGGGTGACTTCGCTTGTGCCTGCTTTTGAGACGGACTCCCGCCTCAGAAGAAGCTTTTTCAGATATAAATCAGTCAGAACATTTTTTTTTTGACTGATGAAATTTCTCCCAGGCAGGGAGAAACGTAGAGATCAACCTCAAAAGCCTGTTTTTGTTGGGAGGACTGGATTTCATTAATTTATGAGAAAAGGTCCAGCCAGCAATGCCGGACGGACTTCCGAACAAGCTCTGTCTGATTAATGCGACACATTTATCTTTTCTTCAAAGAGAAAACGGACTAACAGGCAAGCACCCTTCTTTCTATCTTTTTTTTTACTTGGTTTAAATTGTTGCAGCAAAAAGAGATTTGTCAAATGAATCAGCTTTAAAGAACTTCTGGGTGAGCTATAACTCTTCTCTGTTATTCACGAAATTAACAGCTTATCTCTGCTTCTATTGCAAAAAGCTGTCCTGGAAGTGCATTCTAAAGATATAAACAGAAGAGGGATTTCTATTCCGAGGAGAAAAAAATAAAAACTATGAACTTTGGAACATTATATTGTCTGGGACTATTCTCTTTTTGGTCTATTTTATTTTGACGAATCTGCTTCTTCACGACGCCACTAACTGTTTTGATGCTGGGAACTAAATTTGTTTTGTATTCTTGAACATAGAGAGATAAGGCAGGCTGCTCTGTTTATACTGTAATGTCATCAAGCCTGGAATATTAACCCAATTGTTGCTGAAATAAGAAGTGGTTCCTCTTTATTTTTGTTTTGTTTTGTTTTCGTGGTTTTAAAAATGGCAATCAAGAAAGTGACTGAGAATCTGGAAGTAATTATGTTTCAGAAAATAATGGATGAGATTGAGATAACGAAACAAACCCTGCGACAGGGCAGTAAGGAGCTGAAAATTGAACTGAGCAAAATGACGCAGGAGCTTAAAGAAATAGGGGATCCTGTGAGAGAGGAGAATGAGATCAGAGATGAGAAAAGAAAAAATAAAGGGAAGATACAAGCCCTGGAGATTGGACCCTCCAGAAGTTGTTGGATGCCCAACTCTCATCAGCCGCAGCCAGGAATCAAGGACTTGTTTCTAAATATTTTTAAATATATGATTGTGAGATGTTCAGTAGAAAGTTTTTTATATCCCTATTCCATTTATTTCCATTGTCAGTAGTACAAGTATTCAATAAAACATTTATAAAGCTTTGAAAGAAGCCTCTTGTGTGACGTTTCTCTCACAACAATCTTGGGATTAAACCTAAGAAATAAGTTATACCTAACACTTTGAGTTGAGATACAACTTTAGATTTGAAAATATTGATAACAAGAAAAGGGATTGAAAAATATAGCCTATTTCTATTAAGTGTATCCTTGTGTTTGTATTAACTTCTACGTTCACGAAGAGGTATCAGCATTATTCTCTTTGCCCTCAGAATATGAAGAAACAGTAATATCACTTTTTGACTGTGGCCTATTTGAAAATATACTTACGGCAGCTCACTCTGGTATGTATGCATGAAACAAAATTTGGAACTTCTCTCAGATGGATCACAGTATTTGGAACTTCTCTTAGGGCTACATCTTTTAATCTGGTTTAACATTAAAATTAAAGCACATATGTAGAACATTTCATGTGCTGGATTATTTCAACACCAAGTACCTAAAACTGTTTGGCCTGATTATTGTTTTGATCTTACAAAGAATGTGAGTCCTTTCAACTATACCACTGTGCCACTTGCCCATTCTCCTGTGCATGTAAGATGATCTGAGGTGGGACTTGAGTTCCACCTTGTGGTTGAAGGCAGAATAACATGCTGTTGGATTTTTGCAAAGACATCCAGCCCCTCCTATGTAGAGAGGTCAGCTCCTTTTTTCTGCCTTCACCAATGTGGTTGTCTCAGCTATCTCTGCTCCTTACTAGGATTCAGGCCTGTATCTTTGCATGTTCTTTAACTCCTTTGGGTTACTTGTCATGAGTCCTTGCTTTGTTCTTTTTTCTTGTTAAAAAAAGGGTGCTTTTGCCCTGCCCTGCAGCCTTCACTCTTGCCCCTCATTTAGGCCCGTTTTCCTTTGCTTAAGTGACCTTAACCTGGTTTGCATCACGTGGGCTGTTTTAACTCAGCAGCGCCTTGTGTGCCTTCCTGCCCTGCAGTCGCCCATTTCAGTTCAGCTCTCCCTGCCTCTCCACCTCCACATCATCCTTCTGACTTCCCTCTCTCCTGGTTTTCGCCACCCTCGTTTACCTCATTACCACAAAAAGAAAAAAAAATATTCCCAGAGATAAGGAAAGTTCCCTGGAAGCCCCCATAAGACCCCTTTGGCCTGTTAAGAGCACTCTCTCTCTAAGGCCATGGGGAAAGCCGAGGAAAAAACCGCTGACCCACCAAAAAACGGAGGCCTCTGCAGCAGGCATTGCCATCCCCAACCTCTGAAGCTCAAAGGGTAATACAGTCAGAGGCTGCTGCCAACTCCCCACCACTAGAATTGGGGGTGACATGGCAAGGAGACTATAGCCAGTACTTGGTTCCTGGCAGCACCCACACTGGCCCTTTTTATTACCCAAAGTCTGTGTGCAAGAGCACAGGGACCATGTTACATACCTTGGCTGAGCATGGGAACCTCAGTAGCAGTACCCAGCAGCCCAGACAGGTTGACTAATGAGGGAGGGAGACATCCTTTGGCTGCTCTGAATTCAATTTTCTCTGCCCAGTCATTACCAGAGGAATTTCAAGGTTTTCAGGACCCCATCAGATCTCAGCCCTCGTGTTCCTTCCATGCCTCTCACACCTTCTGTCTGCATGGTCCTCTGCTGATTGGTCACAATTTCCTTCCTCAGAAACAGTTCTACTCAGGGGCCGCCCCCCCCCCCCAGTACAACTACAATTATTAGACCATATACTTCAGCAGTTGATAGACACTATTCTGGCTGCCCTCCCTGAGGACCCGACTGAGAGGTCTCAAGTCTTATCTCACCCTCCCACCCCTATGCACATTTCAACTGTGGCTCAGACTGTCCCAGCTTCATAGTAGACAGCAGCCTACACCTCTGGCTGTCTAATTCAGCCCGTCCATCTACATCAGCTAATTCTCCCCAGACTCACATGATCATAGGTGGCATGCAAAGGATTTGAGAGCCCCTTGTCCAGCAAAGGAATCTCCAATAGACACAGAAGACCTGGACTCTGACTTAATTGTTTTAGATGAGGAGGAGTGGAACGGTGACAATGTTCGAGAAGCCATTTACTCACCTCTTTCAAGATGTCTGCCGTCAGCCCCCAGGGTGTTCACAAAAATCATGGTCACCCTGGTGGTTCACCTCAGACTCCAGGGGACCCACATCTGTCCCTACCTTGACGATCAGCTGATTCGGTCTCCATCCCTCAGTGTTACCTTGGCATGCATCAAGGATCTCTAATCAACCAAGACAATAATTTTGTCTTATCAAACTCAGCACCTAGGAGCAATATTGGACATGGACAGGGAATTATCTCTTTGTCGCCGGGGCGAATTCTCAAAATCCAAATGGAAGTGCGTTCACTTCTTCCTTCTTCAGCAGATCTTATCTCACTGGCAGCAGTCTTAGGACTCATGGTTTCAATCTTCCAAATAACTCCATGTGCACACCACCACTCCTGTCCCCTGCAGTGGGCATTGCTGCAAGGCATCATATACAGGTGTCATTTCCAGCTACAGTCCACAGTTCCCTACTGTGGTGGCTACAAGAAGGCAACTTACACAGAGAAGTACCCCTACAGGATCCTCCCCAAACATTGGTGACTATAGATGCCAGGTTATCAGGCTGGGGGGCATTTGCGATGGGAGCATAGCCCAATGGGTGTGGTCTCTAGAAGAGACCCTTCTCTCATCATCCTCCTAGAACTGCGAGCGATTTTCCTGGCACTTCAGTCCTTTACGCCGACCGACAATGTGACCACCAAAGCCCATGTGAACTGTCAAGGGAGCATGTGGTTGAGGCAACTACAGCTGGAGGTCTGCAAGCATCTCAACTGGGTCAGAATGCATCTAGTTTCACTTACAGTGGAATCTGAAAGGGGAGCACAACATTCAGGTGGACCGGCTCAGTCGTGCACAGGTTCAACAAGGGGAATGAAAACTCTCTGGTGTTCCAGACCATCGTACTTCACTTCAAAAGAGCCTGTATAGACCTGCTTGCCTCATAAGACACCTAGGTCAAGAGGTTTTCTCAGGTACTAGGATCCATCCGCGAAGCAGTGGATGCTCTTGTATTGCCTTGGGCCAGTGGTCTGTTATCCAGGGTACTCTGGAACATCAAGGACACGAGGGCAACAATCCTACTGGCAGCTCTGTCTTGGTCTCAGAGGCCCTGGTTTTTGGAAATCTTGGACCTGCAAATAGATCACCCATGGAAATTGTCTCACAGAAGGGACCTCCTCTTTCTCAGGGCCGCCACCTTCATCCGGATCCAGCGTGGCTAGACCTTCACATACTGCTATTGAGAGGGAGACTGCTAAAGGCTGGCCTCTTGCTCGAAGTTATCAATACCATGATGGCTTCTCATTGGTCATCCACACTTCCACTTTATAGTGTGCTAAGAAGAGGGGAGCAACCATTGAAGGCAGAAGTCAAGGAGGTCTTGTTTCTTCAGGACATTTCCTTGGGACTCAGACCTAACACCCTTTGGTGTCAGGAATCAGTACTATCCTCCATCCTCTCTAAATGTCCAGACAAGCCATTGAGGATGCATCCCTTTCTGAGTGCTTTCTGAGGAGAGCCATGCTGTCCACACCCCCAACTCAGCACAGGTTCCCTACTTGGGATTTGCATAAGGTCTTTACAGTATTACAACACACCACATTTGAATCTAAACTCAGTTTTGCTCTGCCTCCTCTCGTTGGAAGTGTTGTTCCTGGTGGCTATCACCTCTGCCTGGAGGGTATCTGAGCTCAACGCACTCTCTGTGGACAAATCCTTTTGCATTTTTCACAAGGACAGAGTGGTACTCCAACATCCCCATCTTTCCGACCTTAAATTCTGTCTTTGTTACACTACAGGCAGGAAAGAGAGACAGGCTCTGGTGCTAAGTAGATTTATTGTATGCTCAATGCTTTTTGGAATTTATCCTTCAGGAGCAGTGGAGATCTGTTTTCTTTACTCTATCCAGGCAATTCAAATTCTTTGTCCAGCTCCACACTAAACACAACCAAACTTGATTTGAAACGCGTTGAGCATACAATAAATCTACTCAGCACCAGAGCCTGTCTCTCTTTCCTGCCTTCAGTTTGGTGCTTTTTCCCTTTTGTTTCCGTCCTTTGTTACACTACCAGCAGGAGCTTCATTCTGCCCTTCTCTGGTTCACCCCACGGAGAAGGCATAGCATTCCCTTGATGCGAGAAGAGCCCTCTATTGCATCTATTCGTTCCATCCCTCTTCTTTGGGAAAGGAGGTGTCTTCTTCAATTTTGTCAAGATGGATCAGGGCATGTATACACTTGGCTTACCACTCTCTGAATCTGACACCTTCACTGAAAATTCTAGTGCATTCCATCAGATTTGTGGCCACCTCAACAGCCTTTTTGCTTCATACATCTCTGCTGGAAGTGTGCAGGGCTGCCACATGGGCATTGCCAAATACATTTATCAAGCATTATAACATCAACACCTATGCCTTGGCCAAGGCAGCCTTTGGGACACAGATAACTGCCAGACCACTACATCCTCTATTCCTATACAAGTCCTTCCTACATGTGTCAGCTGTAGTATGTCCCACCTGAGATCATCTTGCATGCATGGGAGAAGAGACCTTTTGGTCTCACCATGAAATGGTCTACATGTATGTAAAGATAATCTCAGGGAAATCCCTATACTATGATGGTCTAACCGTCCTCTTCGTTGTGTTCATCTAACTTTCTCATCGTTTTGTGTTGTGTTTATGAGTAGAGAGTGCAGTATTCGCTTGTGTTTTTGCTGTTTCTTTGTTCTTGGCTTGGCTTGCCATAAAGGAACCGACATCTCTATGGAAGGAGAGGCTAGATGACTTCGCAAAAATCAAACTGTGTGTTATTCTGCCTTCAATTACAAGGTGGAGTCAAGTCGCACCTGAGATCATCTTTACATGCTCATAGAAGACCGTTTCACGGTAAGACCAAAGGTCCCTTCTGTGCGTTAGGCTGCAGTTCTGTACCCATTCAGCTGGGACTAAGCCCTATAGAACTCTGGCTTGTTCTGAACATAGTGCTGAGTATATCATACTTCAGAGTATTGTGCTGTCTTCATTTTTAGGGAGGGGCTTTGAAGGAGAAGGAAATGAGTGATCAGCACCTCATTTCCCCTGCTTTCAGAAGAAGTTGACTGGCAGCAGCAGAGACATAACGGCTGCATTGGTCTACCATTCTATACCCCCATTTTCACACCTTTTCTTGCATGAATAATAATTATATACATGTTCCTGTAAAGCTGTCTTTTTTTGGCCATATCTTGGCCATTTCCATAGAATCACATGTGTAGTTTCAGGTAACTTAGGTTGTCTTTATGGGGTTGGTTGGTTGATTTGCAGGAGAGTCCTTTAATGGATAGTATTTTAGAGAACTTTCTACCAAAAGAGTTATTTGAAAATAACAAAAACGTTTCTCAGTGTTAAACATCAGTTTTAATTTCTACAGGAACAGAGGAGAAAATCCAGCAGCTACTGAACACACGGAAAAGACTGGATACTCAGATTGAGTTTCTAAAGGATTTGAAAGAAGTAGTACTTCCTGCCACAGAAGACACAGCTAGTGTTTCTAATAGTATCTCTGAATGACCTACATCTTTTTGTAATAGCTCCTTCTATATGGTTCTTGCCTAAAACTGTCAGCCTGCTTTTCTTCTACATCATGTTTGTAATAACTGCTCTTTTCTTAGTCCTCACAACTGACACTCACAACTGACAGTCCAGCATTGTTACCCGTTTGTTTTCAAGGTCAAATTTGCTTTTGGACTGTTGCTGAATTCATGTATGTGATCATTGCAGGGGATAGGGGGGTGCAGTCTGCATCCACAAGCCAGTAGCCACCTCTAAGATCATGCCTGTACGTCCCATGTGTCTACGCTAGAATTGATAAGAGAGAACGAAGCAAGTTTACCACGTGCTCTTTATAGCTTCTTTGCAACTGGGCCTCTAGAATCTCTCCAGTTGCTGCTGGACTCCCAAGTCTCATCAGTCCCAGCCAGCATGCCCCCAAGGGAGGGATGATAGGAGCTTGAGTCCTGCAGCAACTGGAGACCCCAAGATTAGCCACTCCTGCCCAAGAGGGGGAAAAATAATAATTGTCAGCTGCTCCCCATACCTTTTAAATGAATGGAAGCTTTTCATAATTATTCCTTCAAGGCACAGGTAGAAGTTTAACTGAAATGAAATACTAGTTTTACTTTCCAAAGAGAAATTAAGAAATATTTCTACATGCTGTTTTACAAAATGGATTCTATATGTAAAGTGACTGTATAGATGTAACCTAGACCAAGCATTAGAGGCTTTCAGATATCTCAGGTCTTTATGTGAAATTGTTGAAAAGAATCAGATACTTAAAACATTTGTGTGTATGTGTAAAGAATATTTGCAGTTGTTTAATTAGAGAATTGTAAACAATTCTTTAATAAAGATTTTTGTAATAAAATATAGTGGTTTAAATATGTATCTACTGCCTTCACCCGTTACTGTCTAAGTGAGAAAGAGCATCAAGCTAGAGTTACTGGACTTTTCCCACACCAGTAGGCCTTTCTGGCTTGGGTCACAATTGGGTAGTGCTGTTGAGGCTCACTCAGACGATCAGTAGGGGATTTGGGAGTTGGGGGGGGAGATGTGACAAGACAAAATCCAGCCCTCCCACCCCTCTCCACACCATGCCAAGCAAGTACTTTCAAAACATAGTGGCGTTAGCTGTCTGCCTGGCAGTTATACAGCACAGCACACTTTAGTTAGGGCCAAAATACATATGACAGAGATTGTGAGTGCAGAAACGTTAAAGAACGGAAGGTGCAAATAGCTGGGTGAAGTTTCTGATACAGATTGGAAGGGGATTATTGTTGCCCTCCCAGTTTTTTCCCTGATGAGAAGATATTTACCCTATTAGTAAAGAAGTGTGTGCCCCTCAGTGATGTTGGGGCCTAAGAATCAGCAGGAGTGGGGTGAGAAGGAAATGAGATACAGTTTTATAAGTGAACATTAAACCAATAAGGTTATGGAGTTTTTATAAATGGTCTTAATCTGCTAGCCATTTTTTTTAAATTAATACTTACTACTCATGAGCCTCAGTACAATCTAGAATGAACCGTTCCTACTCCAGAATACCTATACTTCTATAAACATAAATCAATGCTCTAGTCTCATTTTTTGTTATATCATCAAAAGAATTATTTTTTACAGAAATAATGATGCACCCTCACATTTGCACGATGTCTGTTCCAACACTTTGCAAAAGGAGTCCATCAGTCAAATAATGTAGGATTACCCTTTCCCTGCCTTGTCCAAATCAGGCTTGTTTTTCCATACCAGCAACATCCAAGCATTTGAATTTCCATTCCCAAATTCAGAGGCTGGTTTGTGCTTTCCTTTCCTGGCCCAAACTATTTTTGCAGCAACCATAATGTTAGAACCCAGCAATTTTAGATTACTACTAATACCCAACTCTAGCTGGTTAAATATTACCAGCATTGGAGTGGATCAAACTACAGTATGACTCGTTTCTGATATACAATGTAATAATTGCTTCCAATAATGTTTAGTAAATATACAATTCTACCATAGATGTGTTAAGTTAGCATTAGCTAACATTTCCAGCATTTGAAATGATTCCCAAAGTAGATCTTACTCAGCCTGGCTGGTGTTAAATACCATTTAAGAAACAATTTGTACTGCAGTTCTTGAGTTCTAAGACATAGAGAGACCAATTCAGTATTAGACCAAAGTTTACACCACAATTGCTGGGAAATGTTTAGTCCTAGTTCTCCCATCTTTAATATTGATAGGAAACCTATCTAATAGAAATTAGAAAGTAACCCCTTAGGTTTTTTTAGTATTATGTATCTTGTCTCAGCTCCAATCTTGGCCCTAATAGGGTCTCACTTGAAAATCTTGAAACCAGGGTGGATACCACCCCCCCATTATATCTGAAATCTCCAGTTGAGATGCAATTTGACTATTTTGAATCAGTTGGCCAAAAGTAAAAATATGATTATGTTCCCAGTAAGAATAGTTTGCACTCAAAAGTCATCTTAAAGTCATGGTGTCTTAATACTGAGAATTTAGATATGCCAGGACTCATCTATTTTTATATTTGTCCCACATCTTTAATAACTGTGTTGGAATCAGAAGATTATGTTCTGCATTATGGATGCAATCATCCTAAAGAACCAGTTGTATCCAAAGGCAGACAGTCCTATAATGTATAATTCTGATTTATCAAGGATTTCTCCCATTTATTGCACTTTCTTCCATACAGAACAGTGCAGAAGTTACTACTAACCTCTCCCCCTCGTCGCTTTTGGGGAAGACCACCTAAACAAACTGAGCAGGATTTGAACGAGCTACAGCTTCTGCTATTCCCTCAAACTCTGAACCACTATCCTGCTTTAAAAATAATCTGATACACTATTATAACAGATACATTTAAAGCACACAGTTTGCAAAGAAGTTTTATTTTATGGATAATTTTATACATAATTTAAATGCAAAATATTTCCCACCAGCATTCTGCTTTTAACAACTTTAAGCCCCCAAAATAGGGCCACCAACCACACAATTTGACAGCTTACATGTCAAAAGGTATGGAAGCAATAATTTAATTACAATTAGATTATGAAATACTACATAAATGATCCTTCAAGTTTAACAGATACAAAGTTTAACAGATTCAATACACAATTGTTTCATAGACAAAGTCCTTTGTTGCATAATGTGACAGCAAGCTTCCTTCAAATATATGCAAATGGGACAGGAAATTAGGCAAAAATACTTCATCCCACCACCCCTCTTCCACATAGTTCCATGTGGTGAAGCATCTTTGCGCCAGCTGAAAACAGTAAGAGACCCTGATAATCAGTAATATCAAATAGATAGAAGAGCCATGACTGCACAAGCCAAGTTTCTGGAAGATTTCTGGTCTCCCTACATCCTGCAATTCCTTCCATTCTTCCCTCTCCCAAATTGTTCAAAACTGTAGAAGCATCCAGCTATCTAGAGTAATCCAAATTAAATCAAATCTTGCTTGCTTGATTCAGAGCACATTTAAAAGCACAACTACAGGACAAGTATTTGTTGTACAGCATGTGATACACCTCACTGACCAACTTGAAAGAACTGCATGAAATCATATCAGCTATGGCTGAAACATCCAAAAAAGACAGCTACACCTTTCAGTTCTTAAAGGCTCCATATTTACTGGCTTTAGCAATGAATTCCTTTAGCAGAGAACCATCCATTTGCCAAAAAGCTGCAGTCTGGGTGACTTCAGTCAAGTGATTGACACAAAACTTAAAGCAGAATTCTTCTAAATCCTAAACACAAAACAAAAAGCCTTTTTATTAGCTTCAAAGTTTTTAAATTAATACTTTCTCGTCCATGTTCAAATAAAGAAAGCAGTAAAAAGTTACATATTTAGAACTGATTAATCATTTTCAACCACATCATACTGCAATTTTTTGTTCCAGCCACAGCCATCAGATTGAGAATCCTTACTGATGTGTCAGAAAAGTTTCCTTCCCATGTACACAAGTATAATGGAGTAGGTGTAACGGCATTTTTACACAAAGACATTTTAAAGTTTAGTCTCTTCCACTGAGTAACTGTTTTCTAACTACTATAAGATGTTAAATATACTATATATGCACACACCATTCAAAGATAATATAAAGTTATAAACGGAACATTAGAGAGTAAAAATTACAATATAGAGCAATCATATATTGCAAGTTCTTTTTATTCCAAGATAAAAATACAAGATCACTAAGTCTTAGAATTCTGCAAGAAAACAGTCACATTTTACAGATCAAGCATCTCTAATGGCTCATCCTGATGATTTTCATAGGTCTATTGTAAGCATGACATCTGGATCTAATCCAATAATTATTCAGAATTAATACAATAATAAATCAAGCGGGAAAGCATATGGGCAAAGCCAGCTAGTGGAATTTCAGTTTCCAGTGGTCACAGAGCAGGGCTGCAGCGTCTATTCCTTACTGCTATGCAAAATAGTAAAAAAATCCAGAAGCACATTAGAAAAAACATCCAAAGCTAGCATGATTTATACAGGTTAGCTTTTCCAATCACAGCATTTGGGTTATTTTGGTGCCATTTTTTTAGAGTGGATAGTCCTGATGCCTGTGAACTAGTTACACAGCACTGAATTGACACAGGTAAATTAAATACCTCAGTCTGGATTTGTATTCAGTAGCTAATTTTCAGCTTAAAATGGGGGTAGGCTAACTTGTGATGCTCCAGATGAAGTTGGACTACATCATTCCTGAACATTGGCCATGCTGGGAGCCCCTGGTCTAAGATATGAAAGCCAACAGCTATCAAAGGATCCCAAAATATTTTTTAAAAGAATATTATGCTAAAGATTGCAGAGAAATACTGGGTAATATATTAAGATCCAATAACCAGAGAGGGTCGGGGTGCAGTTCACACTTGGCATCCTTGTCCTGTCTGGCCTACTTGAGGCAAAAATCAGTTCCTTGCACACTGAAAATATTCAGCAGAAATTAATGAGCTCCTTCTCTTTTTCTGCTGCTCTGGGAGGCCTGCCTCTCAAGTCCAAGGTGGGGGTGTTTGGCATTCCTTCCTCAGACTGCTTAGCAACGTAAGTGATTAAGCATCCTTCACAGCAGTAGCTGTGCTGTATCTGCCTAATAAGACTTTGAATGTTGCCTTCACGTTTTTCTTTCTAACTTTCTTTGCAGATGTGAAATTGACTTCTTTTAAAATATAAACTAAGACTTCAGGCTCCCTACAGATCTGGCATCCAGACATCTTTCCACTCACACTGAAACCCTCAGTTGTTCCCCTGGTTCCCTTCACTAACTGCACAGTGACTACAGTCAACTTCACATACCCCTCCCCACTGCATTCTCCCCCCTCCCCCTAAAAAAGAATGGGGTTAATAATGCTGAACTACATGTCATGACTCCCCCATCCCTTCAACAAATATGGTGTAAACACCCACCACTACTTTGCAGGGTTGAACACACACTCTCAGGCACAGTCCTGCCCCCTGCAATACAAGTATGAACTTTACCCTGTTAATGCATATGGAGATTTTTTAAAAATATTTACACACTGAGAAAAAAAACAGTTTTGTATTAAATAAGAACCAAGTTAGAAAGGTCATAAACTGCTTTGCTGCTATCTTTTGTTTTTGAGTTGACACACTACGCCCCAATAGGGTTGCCAGGTTCCTGACCTGAGACGGATCCTGTATCTTTAGGAGAAGAGAAAGTCAGCCAAGTGCAGGTGTTCTTGCAACACCGTAATAGGAAAAACCACAAGGTGGAATTCTCCCTTCCCTCTGCACAACTTTTAAAGATATAGAAGACCTCTTGGTTGCCAGGCCTGGCCTCCAAGAGGATATTTAAAAGTTGTGGAGTGGGGAGGGAGAATTCCACCTTGTGGTTTTTCCCATTACAGAGTTGCAAGAGCACCTGCACTTGGCTGACTTTCTCTTCTAAAGATATAGAATCAGTCTCAGACCATGGACCTGGCAACCCTACTCCCCAACCATAGGTATGCTAAAAATCCTAGATACCAAAATTATTCTTTTATGAAGCTGCAGTCCCTTCTCCACAAGGGAAACCTTAAGAAAACCTTAAGAAAAGGCTTAAAAACAAACCTAGAATAGATCATGGGTGTTTCACTCTAGCCTAAATCTGCTTTCCTAAATGACAGTCATTGTTATGATCATTCATTGGCTAAAAACACTGAAAGATAGGAGCAAGCTAGTTTCTCACGGAACAATTTTACGGATTAAAAACAATCTGGAATTTATTTTATTTTAATGAAAACGTAGAATCTCCCACAGATTATAGATTGGTTTAGGATTATAGAAACATCTCAAATAAGGAATGATATTATATTGCTTTGATATCCTCCTTTTCATTAAATGCATCCATTAAAAAGAGAATGCAAGTGGTACATAACAATGAAATGTTGCAATGTGGACTCAGTTCAGGACTGCAGCCAATCAGCCAGCCATGCCCTTTTCTAGGATATTTCATTCCATTCCCCTTCCTCTCCTGCCCCATCCTGCCCATTTTCATTTCACCCAACCATCATTCAATACTCTAAGGCCATTGCGCCTGCTCAGCTTTTTGAACTGTTTTTGAAGTTCTCCTGCTAGGTTTTTTTTTTAAAAAAAAGATGTTTGTATTTCTGCATATGTTAGAGCTCCCCCAACGCTGCTGATGCCTCCCTCTTCTGCATGGATGAGGCCATTTTGTAGCTCTTTTGGCTGCATAAAGATCCCTAAAAAGTGTACCAGCTGACATTATGAAAACATATAATTTGACTTACTGGCAACGTAGCAGGAGAGATTTTCTCTATGTTTGGAGGTGAGTGAGGGAGTAGAAACAAATAATTACAAAAAGAAAGTCCTGTCTCCAAAAAATAGTTTGTTAATAAATGATTTTAAAAATATATGTAATAAAAAATGGGAGGCTGATAATGAATTTGATAGCGGCAGGTAGAATGCTGATTGCTAAATTGTGAAAATCTCCGATCTCCTTCTCTTCTGTAGGAACAGTTTACAACAGCGAAGGAGCGTATGCCATGATTAGGAGTAAGCAGCCGGGCTTCAGTATTCACTACTGGGTAGGCTGAATCTCATTTGAATTTTCCATGGCCAGAATTTATAGCATACTGAAATGGCAAATTTGCTCAAGATAATGTAAAGTTTAAAGAGCTAGCTATGTTATAAGAAGACTGTTCAATATTTATATAACTGCTTGTAGTAACTTATAACCTGGAATGAAGATTACTTTATAGACTAGGGGTTTTTTGTATGCTTCTAAGGGTATTTTTGGATATTGGATATTTGGATGCTGGTGTTTGTTCCCTCAGTTCTGCTTACATGATATTCCTGCCAGCAGTCAGGGGAGGGGGGGGAGCAGTTGCAGGAGAAGCAGACTCTTGCCAATTCCCCCTAGAGCCCTTTGTGCAATCTGAAAAACTGTTTGAGGTTTCAGGGATGTTCTGGAGCAGCATGATACAGCACACGGGGCTGGAGAGGAAATAAGCAAAAATTGTTTCGCTTCTTCTGCTGCCAGGATCCTCTGTTGTAAGAGGGAAATATGAAGGAGCCCTTCCATTCACAAAAGCCTGATTGCTAGGGTTAGGGGAGGTGTTGATGGTCAGAAATATGTCTGATGCCCCCCCCCCAACAAATCAGGCTGGAATAAACAAGAGAGGCTGGCTCAGGCCTGATGCCCCTCTCTCCTACAAATCAGGCCTGAGCCAGCCTCTCTTGTTTATTCCAGCCTGAGATGCTGTGTTACAGCTGAGGGAAGGGACAGTGCCTGGAGACTTATGTCTGAGCAATACATGTTGTGACTGATTGAAATGTAAGAAGGGGTTGACAAGCTATGGCCGGGCTTGTTACTCCAACCCACCGGAAATATAAGAGCCTCTGAGCACATAAAAGTGTCCCTTTCCACTAGTCTGTCTTAGCCCCCCTTCTTAATTTTGTGGAGTAACAGGACAAGCAGCATTGTTCCCCACAAGCCTGAGTCCCTCTTTCTGGAAATGTCCCTACATCCCTGCCACGTGCACTCTAGAGAACACAGTTTACCTCATCCAAAATCCAGGCCTGCTTTTGTTTAACTCCCATCCAGCAGCTGTGAACAATTAAAAAACTTCCCTTTCCTCAACTATTAGTTTTATTTTGTTCCTAAGAAAAAAACAGCACAGTTCCACTGGCGGCTCTAACAGCACCAATTAACCAATTCAAACTCTAGTTTACCTCCGCATCGTAGCGGACTGCTGCGGAGAGCAATGAGAAAGCATTCTCCACTGTGATTCCTCTTTTGATGAGATGCTGACACAGTTTTTTCAGTCTGTTTTCACAATATGATGTAGCCAAATCCAGAAGTCCTAAAATCAAAATGCCATATTAAAATGTTATTTATTTATTTGATTTATATTCCGCCCTTCCTCCCAGTAGGAGCCCAGGGCGGCAAACAAAAGCACTTTAAAACATCATAAAAACAGACTTCAAAATACATTAAAACAAACCATCTTTAAAAACATTTTTAAAAGCTTTCAAGACATCTTCAAAAAAGGTTAAAAACATATTGTTTAAGAAAACAATATTTCTCTGTTCTTAACAACTTTTTCTCTGTGCATTGGTCATATGGCATACAAAGCTGGATTGTAACAGCGAAGTATCTTACAACAGTGAGAGGCAAGTATGTTGCCATCCTCCCCCCTCCATAGGAATCCAACCACAAAAATGGGATAGCACCCATCTAGTTTTTAGCAGCAATTTTAAACAATACAGTACAGAGTGCAGATCAGCTTGCCTGAGACAAGCTACTCTCCTGCCATCAGCGAAGGTCAGTTCACCATAGACCAGTACTGTGGACGGACCAGCACTGTGGGCTGAAGACTACAGAGGCATCAAGAGATGAAGGATTTGCAGGATGCCTTATTCCCAAACCCCACCCGTTAAAAATGCAAACTAAGGCTCATAAGACATAGCAGGTGGAGGTGTAGTGGCTGAAATGTCCCCAGTTTAACGCCACTGGAGAATGTGTCCACATATTCTCCTACCCTTTCCTGAAAAAAAATCAGCTCTCTGGGACACCTTATTTCTCCACATAATTTAGCCAAAGGCCCCAGTGGTACCTATAGCATCTTCAGGTGGCAGATCGATGCTGTCTGTGTAGAGATACTCAAGAAAAGCACGGTACACTGGATAGGAAAACTGGTCTATCTCTATCACCTCCTTCATGTCTTCATTCCAGTATGACTGGAACATAGTACGAAAGTGCTCACACCTGTGCCAAAAAGGAAAAAAAAGACTTGAGACCACTACATTCCAGATTCTGTAGAATACATTAAGAGTACAGGAAGGCAGCACCTAAAATTCTCTCTTCCCTCTCCCCCAAACAGTTTAAGAGAGGATTTGGACATGTGCCCTGGCAGTCTCCAATGGTGCCTTTGTGCCCAAACAAAGCCCTTCCATTTGCGCTAGTGAAATTATTAATTAGTTTTGTATCATACTCAGTTTTGTGATATACTATATTTTGTTTTTACCCAGCTTTTAGGAAATGTTCTTGAATGTTGTTGGAACAACATGGGAGATGGCACAGAGAGCTGCAACAGGAAGGAGGGGACTAGTGAGAATTAGATGCCCTGCCTTGCAAGAGAATAAATTTCAAAAAGTTAAAATAAAAGGAGTGGGAAAGGGCAAGTTCATTAAAGAAACAAAGGTGAACAGCCAAGTTAATTAGATGCTTTGGAAATTACATTAGCACTAATCCACAGGATATTAGATATAAACATTACCTGATTTTCAAGACAGCTTTATGTACATAAATGAATTTTCCATCTACTCTAAATTTTAGATCCGAGGTTTCAGGGCTATCGAACTCCCTCTTCAGAGACTCTGCCACTGTTAAGAAGTCGTCGTGCTCTGCAAATATTAAAAATAATTATACTACAAGCAACCCATGGCCTGTTTGCAGCTTGGATCATAACTTGTTTGGCAGCTCTACAATAGCACCTCTGACCTTAAGTTTGTGCCCCACAAAGGGAAAAGCAAAGTAATGATCCAAATATGCACATGTTAGAAGGAGAGGTGCTAGATTTCTACAAGTTCATCAAACAGGAAACAATAGAGTACAGAGCACAGATGGTCACAAAATGGTCACCATGGTTGGGCAGAATGTAACCACTTAATTAGCTAAATTGGGGTGCAATCTCCAGCAAGGAAAAAATGTTGCTGTTTACATGTTGTAATGTAAACAAAAAACACTGCCAGCATTTCCCGAACTGAGCTACAAGTAACCAGACCAGCCTCTGCTGTGGATCTCACTAATCTCCCGCTCCGTCATTTAAAAAGAGTTTGACTTCTCCTTCATCTTTTCGCTTCTGCTGCAATGTTTGCCTTCTGCTCTCCACGCATCTTTGCCTCAGCTAGGCTTGCCATATTCCAGCACCTCAAATCTGAGCAGCTTGTTTTACACATTATGAAAATTACTTCCCAGTTAATGAAAATTTTACTCTGATTTTATGTGAACAATGAAAACACTCCAAGATTTAAAAATACAATGTGTCTGCATGCAAGTGAATGGCGCACAAGACGTCTGCATGCAACCAAGTGCTGGATTTGGTCTAGGAGGAAGTTTGAAGGGAGCAAGTGATTTTTACTGTGACTTGAGATATGTTTTTGTGTAGTATTTTTGGCTGGAAATCCGAACAGATGAGACAGGGTGGTGGTTGCGGTAACAACTTCTACAGCAGTATTTTAATTCAGTGTTGAACAACCCCCAATTGCTTTTTAAAAAGGTGGGGAAGAAAATGCGGTCCTTTGGCCATGAATTTATTTATTTTATTTATTTATTTAATCCATTTCTATACTGCTTAATATATATAAAAATCTCTAAGCGGTGTACAGAAGATAAACCAGCAAATATATTAAAACTATACAATAAAGCCACAATACAAATGCATACAAATTGAATATCTGACATATGAAATCTGAATATCATAATTTAAGTAAATTCAAAGGTAGCTTTTTAGAGTTACACTTGTTTCAGTCCTATTTTACTGACTGAACCTCTGTAATCCCTTCCACATTTCACCTGCAAAGACTAATAACTTGAGTGGTACACAGTTTTTTTTATCGAGTGCCAGCTGCCAAGATGGATGTAGGTGGGCCATCAGAGTGCTGATTCTCAGGCACCCATGGCTCCTGTTGTATGTTGCTCTAGCAGTCAAGTCACTGGACCAGTTCCTTTTCAACCACTCTAGACTGCATTTTGGATTTTTTTCTCAGGTGCCACTTTGGGGTTTTCTGGTCCCCGCAGTCACAGGCTCAGTTAACACAGAGGCAAGAGGAGTGCCATTGATTGCAGCAGCATGGCGGGGGGGGCATTCATTTTCCCTTTGGGCTATATGTGCTTAAAACTGCTAAAAGTTACCCACAATAGTCACCCTATTCGCCCATGAATACTGCTGCTGCAATTAACTTCACATTTCCTCCCCCAAATGCATCCTCCCTCCAAAAAAACCCAAGCTCCAGGAGAATGGATCATGCCAGACCACGCTGCAGAATTGTCACACGCTACTCTCTCAGCTTTCCCTTCCAGCAATGTGGATATAACAGTGGGTACTGTCCAAATAAAGCTACACTAAAATACTTGCTGTCTCCCTTTTCCCCCCCTATGGGTGGCTATCACTTCTACCACATAGAAGACCAAATAATGGCTTTCAAACAAATCAGAAGTCCCTGCTCTAGGCAGTGGGTGCATCACTAAATATTTTATCTTGCTTTATCTGTGAAATTTTATCTTTAAAATTTAAAACAGGGTATCTGGAATAGCTAACGGTCCAAATGCGGGATGGAAAGAATGGGGCAAACCCTGGCCAATCTTTTAGCAGAACCTTACTCCATCCCCTTCACCCAGCCCTGATCCAACTCTCACTCTTCTCCCAGCAAGTGTCCTCTGCGCTAAACTGCATTGTAGTTGACCACTCTCACACCCTACTTCAGAAAGGAAATGCAGGCATTTTGCATCAACTCCCTCGGCACTTGGAAATGTCAAACAGTGACAATCCAACTGTCTGGAGACTGAACCGTTTGGTCCCTTTGATGCCATTTTTCCCCCAAGAGAAAAAGTGAAAGCTGCCCATTGAAAACAGAGAGAAACGTGGGATGTGAGCACAGCTGCAGTTGAGCAGCAGGAGGCCCATCCAGAAAAAAGAGATGAGTGACTACTCTTTAAGTTGTATTTTCCACATAAAGATCTAAGTCTTAGTTTTAAATATTTTAAAAATTGCCCTGCAAATACCAGTACTGCAGGTGGGGGGAAGGAAGTGTGGGCTGTGGCTGAGAGCGGCTTACCATTGTCTTGCAATACGTATACTGCAGAGCAGAGATGGTACTATTGCAGGCTGGTTTCGATTTCTAGCCCAAACCCCTCATGTAGCAGGAAGAGTCCCCTTCAGGTCCTCTATCAGCTGACACTGCATGCAGAAGCCTTGCTCTTATACTTTTAAGAGTTTAAAAACCCAAAAATAACATTTGCCACACTAAATAACCCATTAGAAACTGTGGGAACTCTAATCTTTGTTCCTTCCTTTTGCTTAGAAAGGAACACTGCAGTCCAATCCGAGCTACGCTAAATGATTGCTTTCTCCATTAATTTCTATGGGCAGCTCTCACTTACGTGATCTAAAGTGAACCTGAACGCTGGGGATTATGTGAAAGTCTTGCTATTAGAAGCCTTCGGTAGACAACACACAGGCTGATTAACCCAAAGAGACTAGAGGATTTCATTTGTGAAAAACTATGGTGGGGAGGTTGGCAGAAAATCATGGAGTGTACTTTTTTGGGAATATTTATATTCACTGTACAGCTGGTATAGCACAGTGGGGAGGAGAGCCTGGCTGGAAGTCCAGAGTCTGTGAGTTCAAATCCCTGCCAGTGTCTCCTGGGTGTAAAGGGCCAGCTAAAGATCACCCCACAGTGAGTGGCTCAGGGCTTATGTGCCCTGCCACCTGTGCAGCCGTGGGCAAGCTGCACAGTCCCAAGGAGCCCAGTTGCCCCCCTGCTGGCAGTTGCGGACAGCTGTGGCAAGCTGAGCAGGCCCTAGCCAGCTGGGGAGGACTAGCTTCAGAGGGAGGCAATGGGAAACCCCCTCTGAATACCACTTACCATGAACATCCTAATTCATAGGGTTGCCATGTCGCGATTGACTTGAAGGCAGTCCATTTCCATTTTTATATTCACTAGCCTTTTTAGCTCTGATGCTGAACACATATTTTGGCTGGACTGTAGAAACAATGCTGCTGTGCCAGTGCGGGTGCAAGGAACAAAGAACCTGCCTCTAGCAAGGGAGTTGTCTGTGGCTGTTGGGGAAAGTATTTTGTGAAGAACTGGTAGTTCGTGAAGAACTGGTGGTTGGGGAAACAGGACTAGATTTTGGCAGGGAAGGAGTCTCTGTTCTTTATATATGGCACACACACCCCTGAGGTAGGTGGACTGGGAACAGTGCTGAAATTTTAAAAAGGGATATCCAGAAACAGAGGTTGGAGAGACAGGAACGCCTTTGGTCCTACAAGCCCCTCTCTAAAATTCTACAATGCAACGAGAAGCCGGCTACACTTTTTCTGTATGTGATGAGAGGCATTTTTAGATTTTTTTCACTGAGTACCAGACGTAATTATTGACTAACAAGCCTGGACAGTTTATAAACCGCCATCTCCAAGCTCAGTAAAAAAAACCCGGAGCAGCAGGAACAGCATAGGAGCGACTGTAGCATCGCATTAGCGTGTTGGATGACGACTAGCGAGACCAAAGCTCAAATCCCCACTCGGCCATGAAGTTCACTGGGCATTATTGGGGCAGTCATAATTTCCCAGCCTAACCTACCTCACAGGGTTCTTGTGAGGACAGGTCATTGGGAAGGAAACCATGTTTTCCACCTTGAGCTGCTTGGGAATAGAGCCAGGATGTAAATCTAATAAATAAAATACTATATAGTACATTCTTGATGCACAAAGCATCTCATATTTTGCCATTTTTACCACACCCTTTTAAGATAGACCACCCTAACCTGCAGATGGCAGGGTGTGGAGGTTAACATGTCAAATCTAGTGGCTTTCTTAATACGTTTTTTCTAATGTATAGCAGGTTGTTTTTTAAAATGGATTTCATGGACATAAGCTGGTATAATGGAAAATATATAAATGGGGAGGAGAGGAGGCAGCAATGGGAGCTGACTTGCTTTTAGCGTTTTATAGTAAGTAGTGCAAGGTCTTACCTACTGAGAGGAGACGCCACATCACAGGAGGAGTAGAAAAGCAAGCAAACACATCATCAGTGCAAGAAAAGTGAGTCACATGTGGGAGAACCACCGACTGCCCCCGGCACTGGCCCCACATGTACACCAGGCCACTCTGTGTCTTGGCAGCAGAAGTGTGAGCAGAGTGGCAAGCTGCAATCTCTACTACTCTGCAAGAAAGAAAGGAAACCATAAAGTTAGTCACCTGCTGACACCAGACATTTAGAGTATACAAAGAATTACATACATAATGCCTTATGACAAATTCATGAAGATTACGAGACTAGGAAAGATATCAGCAAATTCAGTATCGCAATACTCCATAACCAGTAACTTTAATGCTGACAAAGGGAATTCATAAACATATTTCCTTTGGAATGCACATCCTAATCTCCTAAAATACATCCACCTTAGGCCATTTATCACAATATACATGATCAACTGCACAAGAAATATCCAAGCTTCAATAAAATTAACACATGTATTGCATCATTCCCAATCCAAGAGGTGATGTGCATCATCTTCGAGTAACTGTCATATGCAACCATTAGTGGGCAATTAATAAAGTCAGCTTTCCCAGGCTGCCTCTCACAGGAGACAGGGGATTCTGATGAAGGCAAAATGCCTCTTGCAAAGACCTGACCACCACCACCCCAGACCACAAGGGGAAAACAATGCGAAGGGAATGAGAAAAGACACAACACACACACAAAACCACCCACAGGGGAAATGAAGGAGAAATATGTTGACATAGAAAAAAATGCACCCAATACAACAAAAATGTAGTAACCTCAAAGGAGGAAGTTCAGTAAACACCAGCTCACAAAATACACAATAGCAAAGTCACAAGACTGAGAAAAGGTAAATACCCAAGAGAAAACAAGGGGGTCCAACTGTCACCAAGGACAGGTCAGGGTCAGTTTGGTGAGGGGAATGACTCATCCCCCTGGAGAGGAGGCAAAAGGCTTAAGTGGACCCTTCCAGCAGGAGGCCTCATCATCCCTGTGAGGAATGTCATCCCTCATCCTCAAGTAAATTGTGTATACTTTGGAGCCCACCTCAGTCCTTGAATTAGCATGTCACCGGTGAATAACACATAGATGTAAGGGGACAACATTCCCACATCACTCTACTAAACTGGAGTCCATCTGATGAAATTGTTCTCATTAACTTGTGATGAGCGATTCTCATGGAAAGCTCCAACAACCAAGAAGAAGCCTGCACCAAATCCCATGCTCTTTAAAAAATGTTCCATCCACAGAGTCAAGGGCTTTTTCAGCATCAACGATTGAAATAAGGAGGAAAATGATGTGTACTGCAAACACATAATAATTTTAAATGTTCGCCTCATATTGTTAGCTATGCGCACCTCTGAAGTATGAACCCACTTTGATTAGGCTTAATATATTGTCCTATGATCTGGTTCAGACAGGAGACCAAGGAGGCGGTAAGTATCTTTACATCCTGATTTATTGGTTGATACAATTGTGCAAGGTTCAGATCTTTTTGAGGAAAATCTTTTTTCTGGTTTCCTTCCATATCCTTGGGTCTGGATGTCTTCAGAGATTATTTTTACAAGAAATTCAATGCTTCATTACCTCATCTTGCAGTGCTTTTTAATTATATCTGGGATAATGGTCCGATCCCAGACATCTGGCACTCTTCCACATTAGCATTAGTTCCCAAACTGGAAAGGACTGTAGACAGGGTGAAGTAGCACGCCATAGCATTCACCAGTCAGGATGTGAAGACTTTTATTTCCATCATGCCATATAACTGAATGTGTTAACATCAGTTTACAAACAATTCCACCAAACTGGATTTAGCCAAAACACCCGAAGTTGATTAGGCAGCTGCTAAATGCCATCCATTTGAAACATATCCCTAGACAGCTGCGTCCCACACTGTCTTTAGCCATGTAAGGCTTTTGACACAATGGAATGGGACTTCCTAGTGACAATTAAAAATAATGGGCAAAAAGTTTGACTAATATCCAGGCTATGACGATACTCTGATGCTGTGGTTAGGCTTCATTGTTTGATTCACCTAGTGGGAAGAGGAACTGAAGTGGGCTGCATCTCTCTCTGAATGCCAAGGATTGAAGATATAAAATTAAATTTAACTCATCCAATATTGCTATCCCTGAAGTAATGTTTAAGATAGTGGAGTACTGGCACAAGTCAGCTATGCAAAACTCAGAAAAGGTATGGCTTAATATGAACCTTGAAGTCCAACAGCATATATAAACAACTTCTCTGGCTCTTCAGTTAGTTTGTGGTCTGCCTTCCCTGCTCCCCCCAGGAACCCTTGCAACTTTGGATAAAATTGATAGTCCCTTCCTGAGAATTAATTTACAAGTATGGGGGAAATGGCCTAAACGTTGGCATTGTCTACATTCCAACTTTTATTGTTATTACAACAGCCTCTGTTCTTAAATTTAATCCGATGGCCTTTACAGAATAAGGGATTGTTAAGAATCAGGCAACTAGAACACTGACTAAATTTTATTTATTTATTTATTAAATTTATATACCGCCCGACTAGCAATAGCTCTCTGGGCGGTGATTTGAGAATTTGGTTTTGCAGACGAGCTCCAAATCTAAGCCCTTGGCCTCCACTATCTACAACATTTTACCTAAGGAGTCTGCTGGTACTATGAGAGCAGTGAGAGATGACAACATTGGCACAGAAACATAGCTTTTGGTATGGCCAAAAAGAAGAACACAACATTTCAATTAGTATCATCTCATAAAATTCCATTAAGATTGCTCGTCAATGGCACCTTACCTTTCTTATTTTGAGCCACATTAGTAACACAGTAAACTCAAGATGGCTGGATGGGATGTAAAGTGAAGGGTTATTTTCCCCCCACGTCTGGTGGAGTTGCTGGGTCACAGAGAGCTTTTGGAGAGGACATTCACTAAATTTTGAGACACATGGACAAAATAGACCCCAGCTTGGCCCTTCTCTCAATTTTTGATAGACCAAGAATAATTTTCTTCATAAGAATTTATCACATTTGTACTTGTAGCAGCATGACCAGAGATAGCCAGGCAGCAGAAGACCACTACTGAGCTTTCTGTGGACCAGTGGTATCAGTAATTATGAAATGTGCTATTGGAGAAACTAACACAACAGCTTCATTTCTCTACAGGGCAAAAGAGGGTTTTTTCTTTTTTGCAACATCATTTTATTTTAGTTCATTTGCCAATAAAGACAATGTTTGTTTTAAGCCACCTCCTTTATTATTATTATTATTTATTAAATTTATACCCCGCCTTATGGCCAAAAGGCCCTCAAGGCGGCTTACAAAAAACACGAATATAGCAATACATCAGTAGAACAGAATACATCAATAAAATAATACAATTCTCAGAATTAAATAACAAATAACATTATTAAAAGCAAATTATTGAGCAAGTGTTACTTTAAATACTTGTATATGCATGTCCATTGTCGCAGCTCTTGTGTACGGCGATGTTGCTGTGCTCGCGGCACACGCGGTACTCGCTGTTGTCCTAGTTCTAGGCCCTCCAAGCAGATGAATTCAGTTGTTGCTTCATAGGCAATCCTATTGCCCCTTGTTCTGGTTGTAACGATTCTTCCAGGCCAGGAAACACAGGAGTCGGAGACAACGCTTCTTCCTGCTTTGCCAGCCTTGGATGAGGTTGGTGTATTTGCTCAGAGAGCCCTCGAGCACCGTCTCCGTCTTCCTGCCTGCCGCCAGCCCCCCATCAGTAATATCTGAAGCAATCATGCTGATGATCTGGAAATGGCCTCCTCCTCCAAGAGACTCAGGCTGCAAACCTATCCACATTCACCCAAGGAAGATGCTGAGGGTAGAAATACTTCCTGCTCTGCCTCTGATCCCATCCCCTAGTGCCAAAATAATAGTAAACTTGATACCAGGCATGCCTGCCCTGTGGAGAGATTTTCTACATCTACTAAGTATCCTTACTAAATTCAAGCTATGAGATGCTCTTGCAAACTACCTTTGTAAGGTTAAACTGTCTGATTAATTTGCTATATACTTACCATTTGGAATCCTGTGGGTTGTGTGAAGAATGAGGAATGAAGTTCCCACTGTGTGACTCACACTCCAACCACATGTTCCTTGGCCAGCTCTGTGTTGGCCTCTATTATGAAATAAAATTCCATGTCCTGACTTACCAGTGTTAAGATATAAATGTCCTGTTTAAGCTTTCAAATCAGAATATAATGGATTACGTATGTGCCAAATATGGGAAACTAGTGTTCGAATCCCACTCAGCCATTAAGCTTACTTGGTGACCTTGGGCTAGTCACTGTCTCTCAGCCTAACCTACCTCACAAGGTTGCTGTGGGGATTAAACAAGGGGAAGAACCATGTATGCCACATTGAGCTCCTTGTAGGAAAGGTAAAATATAAATGCATCATTAATAAATGAATAAACAAACTACAGTAGGGCCTCGCTTCCTGGCGTTCCACTAATGGGGCGGCTTTCCTTTTCCATTTTAAAGCCAATTTTTCATCTTTTGCAACGTTTTCGCATCATTTTTGCGCAACGGCCCCATTATAGTCAATGGGGTTCCGCTTTATGGCGGGGGCCTGGTCCCTAACCCGCCGTATAAGCGGGGCCCTACTGTACAGTCTTCTAGCTGGTGGGAAGAAAAGTACACACACAGAGACTTTCCACTGAAATAACTATTAGATTTACCATGAGTGCTCCTCGTCTTAAGAGACAGGACAACACCCCATTGAGCAGAAGTAGCCAACGTGGTGACATGCAGATATTATATGACTACACCTCCCATCAGTCTCAGCCAGCACAGGCAATGGTGAGGGATGATGGGAGCTGTAGTCTACAACTTCTAGAGGGCACTACCTTAGCTGTCCTTGCTGCAGAGGGCAACTCCTCTCAATAGACCCTGAAAGTAGGGCTTCCCTTCCTTGCTGGTGAGTATGAAACAAGTATGCCAGTACTCTGCCAGTATGAAACAAGATGTAGCTGGGGGAAAACAGCAAGGAAGATATAAAGCTGTAAACCAATGAACTACAAAAAAGATGAAACAATGGAGCACACACACCAACTGGAAGGTAAGACGAAGGGCCCCCTTCAGACCCAGAGAAGAGCTACAATCTAGAAGAGGAATGTTCCCCTCTTCCTATACAGAATTAGCAGACATGGATCAAAACCAGTGAAGGAGGATGTCCTTCCAAAAAGAAAGTACACTCATGGTATTGTCATACTTTGATCTTCATGCAGGCCTTCAATAATGGCTTTAAATTTCAGCTTATGACATGGCTCTTATGTGTCAAAAGGCCCTGGGCTGCACTTGACAGTAGGACTTGCAGATCAGGAAAGTCACATCCATAGTGATCTTGGTTGGGTTCTGAACCAGGAAGGCTGCCATTAGACTTTGGTCTAGGATCCACCAGTGGAGATCCTTTTCAATGCTGGCAGTACCAGAACCAGGAGATGTTGCTTGCAGATGCGTATGGAAAGAGAATCATAGAATAGTAGAGTTGGAAGGGGCCTGCAAGGCCATCGAGCCCAACCCATGCTCAATGCAGGAATCCAAGTTAAAGCATACACAACAGGTGCCTGTCCAGTTGCCACTTGAATGCCTCCAGTGTTGGAGAGCCCACCAACTCCCTAGGTAATTGGTTCTATTGTCATATCGCTCAAATAGTTAGGAAGTTTCTCCTGACGTTCAGTTGAAATCTGGCTTCCTACAACTAGAGCCCGTTATTCTGTGTCTTGCACTCTGGGAAGCCCCTACAGTAGTCTGTAACAGAAATGTTCACAGAGCACAAACTCTGTTCAGACAATCGTAGATCTCTGGTGGAGGACTGGGTCCCATAAAAATGGAACTGATCCAGTTCAGAATTTGAGGAGTTGCCACTTTCAATATTTGCCTTTCTTGGGGGTGAAATCGCTTAACTGCACAGGCATTGATGGTCACTCCCAGATGTGAAAGGATGGGATGACTGATTAGGAAACTGTGATGTCTGGACATCCCTGATCTTCACACTGACCAAGGAGAACATAATTCCCTGGCCACCTGAGATAGTCAGTGATGCATATAAGCTTAACAAATACCCTCAGTGCTATTGCTATACAGTGGTAGCGCTTGTTCCAATAGGTAAAGTGGAAAACAGGTAATGAGCTGCTAGAATAGACAAGTTAGGCAGGTTTCCATGAGATCTATAGAAGTCAGAAAATTCTCCTGTTTGAGGGTTTTGGCTCTTGAGCACGCAGCCTCTATCATGAATCATCTGTATTTTAGATGTTTGTTTATTCAGGAACTTGAAGTCTAGGATGGCCCTCTAGACCTTTTTTTGGTACTGTGAAGAACATGGAGAAACATCAGAGTACATTACATGCGATAGCACATCTTCTGTCATCCTGCTCTCTATCAGATATCTGTCTGGCTTTGGCAATTGAAAGAACCTGGAGAATTTGAGTGAGTAGCCTTTCTGGATTACTTCTCACTTCTGGATCTTTGAAGGTAGGGATCTCAGTTCCACTAGCTACATTGAGTGTTCCATCACCCAGTGGTGAGCATGATGACACAAGGCCAGAGAAGGGCAGTGTCCCAGCAATCTCAACTTTTTGATTGGCTATCATGGCCAGCCAAACTTTATGGACTCCTGCATGAATTACTTCATCCGGCATTGGAGAACATCTGCAACCCTATCCTCACAACAGCCAATCTGTTGTGTTAGGTATGTTGTGGACTGTGAACTCCTGTGCAAGCCCTGAAACTTTAACTGGCATTGGGAGCTTGTGTGACATTGTCACATTTGGGTCCTCTGTCTAGACCATCCTGGACTTCAATAATTTGTTGCAAAACAGGCTTCTCAGAGAATGAGAGGAATAGGGAAGTTCTGATGGTCTTGCATTCCTCTTTTTTGTTATGGCATAGCCTTTTTATCTTTAGCTTCCAAGAAGGTATTTTAAAGGACTCACCTGTTACCTTGAAAGAAGAACTTTGTATGCAGCATCCAAATCTAATTCTTGAGCCAGAGGTTTATTCTGGTTATAACGACAGAGGCTGTGGGCATGGCCCAGAACTGTAAGAAATTCAAGAGCTTGCATGATCACAGCATGGACACTCTGGCAAAATAAAGGCAGTAGCTCAACTGCCAGGACCAGCGCTTCATGCGTTTTAGGTAAAGCACATTTAATCTACGGCATCCTTGAGTGACCTCTTCCTATCTTTGATGTCTGCTGCTCCTGTGACTCAGGCAATCATGGGCACATCTGCTAAAAGTGTTTGGATGGTCTTTACAAGTGCTCTTTGGGTGAGAGTACAACTCCTTGGTCACTCTAAAGGATGATTAGTTCTTCTTTCATTTAGGCATTAAAAGAAGCCTAGGAAGATTACCTTCTCTGTTGTTTCCCTCTGGAAAATCAGGAAGTCCCTAGATTTAGCCTTCTCAGTCCTTACCTGGGACACTTGAGCCTCCTCTGTAAGCTCCAGAATCCTGATGACTTTGGGCAAGAATGTCTGGAAGTCTTGTGGGAAGAGAGATTTAAAAAAGTATGAAGGGCTTTTGCTGTGGCACCTCCTCGAGAGCTGTCCTTCCATCACCAAGAGTGCTAAAGAAATTATGGCCTTATAAGAGATGTCTGAGGCCATACTACCCTCAGATGGACTGGGAACAGGATAGGGTGCCTCTATTCGTTGGGTCCTGTACCCTGTGGCTGCATTAATTCTATTGTGACAGAAGTGTGAAGAATGGGGCTCCACAGAGCAGGAACCACTGGGGTCTACAGTGAATGGAAAAATCAGAGGAGCAGCTGGATACTTTTCCTCGTCGTGATCCCTATTGCTCCTTGCTGGGGCTGAATAAGAGGAATGATGTGAGAATTAGGAGGACATGCACCACTTTCTGGTGTTGCTTTTCCCCAAGCTGTGAAGTCCTTGGAGCAGAAGTTCCCAACCACCACTTTCCTTATCCACAAAGATGGAGGGAACTGCCCTCAATAATCAGAACGGGGGTGTGGGAGACGGGGAAATTCACACCAGCTAAGAGGTATGGCACTGTTGCTTATCTTTGTCAGGAGGAGGGGAACTCATCGGCTGTTTCACAAGCCGACTGTGGTTTAGGTTCAGCCTGCACTCACTGCTCAGGAATCTGCTGTACAGTGACTTCCAGCCCACTTGGGTGTTGAGACTGCCCAACTAGTCAGAGGAAGAAAAGGTATTTGATCCTTCTCTGGAAGTTTTCCTTTTATGAGGTGGCTTCTTTTGTGGGGCAGGATAGAGAGGCAAGCTCTGGTGCTGGAAGAAGTTTATTAAAAGCTCAACGCATTTCAGAACTGGTCCTTCGTCAGGAGCTGTGAGGATCTGTTTATCTTTCCTTAGTCAGGCAATGCACATTCTCTAAAACAGGCCCACACTGCATAGTTAATTCTGAAAATTTTCTACAGCCCTTAATCCAATAGAGATCTGATGTCTGACTTAACAAAATTATAAAAATATGCCATGACAGTTTTATATAT
Source organism: Rhineura floridana (assembly GCF_030035675.1). Lineage (NCBI taxonomy): Eukaryota > Metazoa > Chordata > Lepidosauria > Squamata > Rhineuridae > Rhineura > Rhineura floridana. The sequence continues at coordinate 1,164,683 of NC_084481.1, read as the reverse complement.
TGTATACATTTTTCTAGTAGCCAAAAGTAGTTAAGCCAAAATATTTGATTGGGAGAGGAGGGAAATTCAATAAAGATCCACTTACTGTGGTTAAAATTTCATATCCAAACATATCCAAACAAAAAGTTTTACTTGGATTTTTTTTAGAACATATCTGAATATTTTATATAACAAGTCAGTAATATACACTTTTCACATGGTTTAGATCTTTAAAACAAAATGGCATAACTGAATACTGTCAATATAAAATGTTAGCAAACCTGAAGAGTAGTGAGCATAAATATACAGTACGTGATTCCTAGGGATAATTGCCTGAAAAAACTTAATTCCATCTTTGATTTTTTACCTGACTCATGTTGTGTTCATTATGGTATTGGATTTTATGCAATAATGTATTTCTAAAAGTGGAAATTTGTCTGCTGAATTAATATAGTAGTGGAAAAGTTTCCACCCTTACTATGAGTTGAAGGAAGGATGAGAATTAGAAAAGATGACAGCAAAGCCCTGCCCCCAGAGCCTCTTGTGAGAAGTTACCCTTTACACAATGTCATCTTTCACCAGAGAAGCAGAGAAGTGCTTCTCCAGGGCCATGAATAGGGACACAAGACATCCTGGCCACCCGGCTCCAAGGATTCGTTGCAGCAACGTTTACCTCTCCTTTTCCATCATGATCTGCATTGGGCTTAGCTGGTTACTTTTATTGCCAGTTCCCAGCTGCCCGTAAGTGTTAGCTCCCCAAGCATAGAGCAAGCCCTCATCGGTTAGTGCTAGTGTGTGTGCAAAGCCACAGGCAACCTGCAAGTAAATTTCAAAAAAAATAAGAATTAATATTCATATCACTTCAGGATGGCAGTGAAGAACTAGTACAAGAAGCTGCTGTTTGACACTCACTATTAGCTGCACGATCTGGGTCAGTTTCAGATGCCAAGAGAGTCTACACAAATAGTGTAAAACAGGGTTGGGGATCCTACCACTCTCCAGATGCTGTTGACTACAACTCCCATCTTTCCTGACTATTGACCATCCTGGCTGGGGCCTAATGGGGGAGGGAATCCAACAACATTAGGAAGGCCATAGGTTTCCCGGTCTTCATATAAAAGCTTCACTAATTGTTGATGGCTTGGTACAACTGAGAAATAACCCTTAACAGACAACTTTAATCTCTAAAAGCTCACTAGCAAAATTTAATCCCAAATCTACGTACCTACTACTTTTTAAGTTGTGTCAATCACTGAATTTTGTTATATTTGACCCTTCGTGATATTTATCATTCAAACATAAATACATGCAAGTTCCAATACAGAATGCATAAAAATATACATTCTGTTTATTTAACACATAAAGCAGAGTGCTTACTTTGTATCTAAGATACAAACGTATACAGGGTCCCTTGCATCTTGGGATGATTATGCTGCTAATGTTCTATGCCAAGGAGCAGACAGCAGTGCAATGCCAGAAAAACTGGGAGCAATGACTATGCTATAACCAGGCCTACGAGTCCACCTGCTCCTGTGTACAGCACCAAGCAACCTGCTTCAGCCACACTTGGCACTCCTGAAACAAGTGTCAATCTCTCCTTCCTAACTTATTAAGGGATAAGGCCACAATTGAGAGAGAGAGAGTAAATGTGAATTAATAATAATAATAATAATAATAATTAATAATAATAATAATAATACACATGCTAAATTATTCTATGGGTAAAATAGCACAGCAAAGACGATTCAACTGTCAATATCACTCTTCCTCAGACCTTCAAACTCATTTTCTTTTTATCAGTCTCTCCTAAAGGTCCTAAGGGAAATGCCTCAGGAAAGCTAGCAGCCCTGATACCAGCAATGTTGTCATCTGCAATGTGCTGAGAATTTCAGCATATACTGCCTCTTGGTATTCTCCATGCACACAAAACTAGGATTGGAAGCAATCAGTGAAATAAAAAACTCATGCCTTCTTATACATGGTTAGCAAGGCCCAATTCCTCCTTTGCAAGCCATTGTGTACATTTGTTAAAACTCCAGGGTCTTACCCTTAAGAAGTTGCATTTTGAGCTCTTTGAAAGGAGAGTAATGGAGTATAACGTTATAAGATACATCAGGTTTCAAATCACCACTGGTTAGCAATTAGGTTTACCCCATGCACTCCATCATAGAGACACTAAACTTCTCCCCATAGTCTACACCGATTGACAACTGTTGCCACTTCCTAATCATAACAGATCTGGAAGAGGCAACTATAGGGTACTTATTCCCTTTTTTCCAAATTTGGCAAAAACAGCCAACTCAAAGGTGCAACAGCTGCAACTAAGATGACAGTCATCCACAGGCTACTATTTGCCAGCCCCTGCTCTCTACCAATTGACTGCAGGCCAGGCTTTGGTTATAAGCACATATCTTGTGAATAAAGAGAAGCTCACAATAAACTAGGCGATTGTTAAGCAACAAGTATAACAATATTTTTGTGCTTACCTGCATTACACATACACCTTGGAGTGTAGCCACTCGGCATGGGGTTAACAGGTTGCCATTGTTTCCCAGACCTAGTTGACCATTGCCATTGTAACCCCAGCCATATACCTTGATTAAGGAAGAAGAACAGTTAAACTGGATGCACAGTATAGTAAGAGACAGCCAGTGCGATGTAGTGGTTAGTGTGCTGGACTAGGACCTAGGTTCAAATCCCACTCAGCCATGAAGCTCACTGGTTAACCATGGACTAGTCAGAGTTTCTCAGTCTAAATGACCTCATCGGGTTGTTGGGGGGGAGGGTAAAATGGGGACAGGAAGAAACTTTAGAGCTTCTTGAAGGAAAAGCAGGATACAAAATGTAATAAAAAAATTAAAGAGAGCTCTGGTTCAGGAAGAGTGAAAGTTGATGGCATAGCAAAACTTCATAAAGCTGAAAATATGTTGGGGAAGGCAAAAAAGCCACCTAACCTTATGTGGTAATCGGAAGACTGTCCAGAGTCCAGTGTGACCTTGCACAGAGGATGTATACAGTGTTCCAGATATATAGCAATCGATATATTGAATATTATATTGGTAGGCTTCAGCACGTCTCGTAATTGCTTTTTGCATTCATTCAGCATAGCTGTGCCAAGCAAGCAGGCAAAATGGAAACAACTGTGCAGCTGCCTAGCTCGGCTTTCTCATTTCCTCATTCCAAGAGGAGACTGTTTTTTGTTCTCCTGTAAGTTCAGGAACTTTTTTCTTTTTGGAAGCTAAGGTCTCCTGAAGGGAGGGAGTGCCCAGCTTCTGATGGTTTCTAGATAGAGGCAGAGGTAGCTGTTAAAATCCAGGCAGGCAAAACACCTCTTTGTTCTCACCCTGGGAGACAGAAAACATGCATCTGCCCAGGGACCAGATCCTTTGGAGTGACCCCCATTGCATCCTGGGAACCAGTGCAATACCAGTTGTGGAGATCCAGATCTATCAGTTGGACGGGAATTTGTCAGGACTCTTTGCATTGCTTTTAATGTTTGCAGTTTGCATATATATTCTACCCATGTTTGTTATTATTTCACACAAAGCAGACTTGTTCTCCTATCAGTATCCAAGAATTTGTTTTGACTGGGCCCTGCATGAATCAGGTTCCTGGGTTAGCACACCATAAATTGGATATTTCAAGAAATCCAGTTTTTGTTGGCTTACGAAAATGGCTGTTTTAGGAGTTGTGGGTAAGACCTTGTCGGCTGGAAGAAGCCTGTTCTCATCAGCAGAGACATGAAGCCACCTGCATTATCTAGGCAGAGCAGTGTTTAAAGCCAGGCTGGAGCCTGCTAATTGGGAGGGGTAGTTGCTGTGAGAAAGCATGTACACCATGGTGAAAGAAGGCAATGGAAAATCCCATCCATAAAGGTTCCTGATTGGCCCTTAGGCTTGACAGTAGCTGCTATGTTTTTTTCTACAAGAGTTAGCCCCTTTTTTGTTCTGGTGCCCACATCTCTCCTGACCCCTTGCAACAGCTTGGGTGATGGGTTCTTCTCTTCCTGGTGGGGTCAATCTGCCTCTGTTTTGTTGGCATGTGCTAGAATTAGGAATACGTAGCCCTTTTTTTTGTTTTATCTTGTTTTATAATTCTTGACAATGCTCTTATCATTAATGGTATTTTATATCTAACTTTTATGGGTGTTCTGGGTTCTTTCATGCTTCTGTTCTTAATTAATTATATTTTTAATGAAGCCACCTCATGCTTACTGGTGTGTGTTCTTTCAGGTGAAGCCTTTGTACTAAATCCAGCATCTTGGCTGCATTTGGCTATCTGCTACTGAGTAACCTGAGCTTGGAGCTCCAGGAAGCAGAGAATCTGATCTTTAGCTCTTTCTTTTTGGAACCCCAGGGAAAGCTGTTTAATTTAAGGTTTGGGAGTTTCCTGGCCCAAACTGGTAGACAGAAGGAGTGGTGGCAGCGTTCTACTTTGAAGGGGTTGGTGTTAGACTCTGGTAAGCTGGCAACGCTGTTTGCCTTACCAGAGCTGTTTCTCAGTTTGAGACCCAGTATCTTAACCATATTGTTTCTTCCTGTTGCACAGTTAATTTTCCTTATGTTTACATGCGCACTCTATCCGCTCCAGAGGGGAGATCTTCAATTTTATTTTGCCAGGATGCTGAAATCTGTTATTGGACTCTGCTATGTATTCAACACCTTTCAGATGTAGCTGATAATGGCTCATTATTATCAGGCCCCATTTGTGTCCCTGGCCAATCGGGACAAAAAGATGTGACAAGTTTCTCTCTCCAAGAGAGATTCCCAGAGTTCTTGGATACATTCACTTTTAAAAATATGTTTCAATGTTTTTATTTTAATTTTGACTTAAAATAATACATTGTGAGCTGTCCCAGATAGAAATACTGGAGAATACCAAATACATTATTTATTGACCCCCTAAATTATAAAAACAAAGAGTTAGCTTTTTGTTTAACTTGTCCTGCACAGTCGCTCAGCTACTCTCTCTTTCCCCTACTTGTTACAAGACACCTCTGCCTAGACTGGATTCATAGCACAAGAAAACAAGTTTGGCTTTATAAAGATTAACAGTGAGCAGAGCATCAATGCCAATCCTGTCTCTAGCTTGTGGCTCCCCATTTCCAGAGGCTAGACTTCCTGTGATTAAAGCCTTGAAGAATTATTTCCAAATGTCATCTGAGTCTTCAGTAATGATCACATAATAAATTCTATTTTTTTCTTTAAGCAAAAGATTTGTTCATCTGATCCAGCATCATCTTCAGAAATAAGTTCTAGATAATAAAGAGAACTTATTTCTGCCAGAACAAATACAAACTTATTAACTGTGAGCATCATCCAGTTGCAGTGAACAGCCAGCAGGTGTCCAGTGTCCAGCTACAGCCCATCAGCTTAACATAAGCTTGTGGTGCATCTTTTATGAACATTTTATTTTACATTTTAACATTTTCCTATGCAGAAACAGAGCCAAGTGTAGGAGGACTATAGAATGCTTACCTCACCATTGTCTACTACAGCTATTGAAGACGTCTGACCACATGCAATGCTGACAACCACTTTGGTCTGCAAACAATTGGAAACTTTGCGAGGAGTTGGCTGATTTGCTGTGGATCCTGACCCAACTTGCCCACAGTTGTTATAGCCCCAGGCATATACCTTTCCACAAGGGAAGAAGATGGAAAGACATAATGGGAACACACTTCAAACCTTCCTTCAGAAACAGAATAAAGAAATGGCCAAATAGTTTTGAAGTAGCTCTTTGGTTATCTCCTTTCACCTAACTTTTTATCTACCCTTGAGCTCGTCCAATTTTAACCCCACTGTTGCAGATTTGTATGCAATTCATTAAAAGCCTTCCCAAACAACAGAGTCTTCCATGTACACACTGGTAGTCTATTCCTTCCGCAAACAAATTTTATGATGTAAAGTTAATGGTTATCTGTTACGATAAGGTGTCAGTCTGAAGCACTTCCCTAGGAAAACATAATCCTGTGATTAATGGCAATACCAGATTCACCTTTCAGGGAGAGCTTCCAAATATGTAACACTGCTTAGAGATTTTTGAAATATTAAGCAGTACATAAATGCCTTTAAATAAATAAAACAAAGCATTTGCAGAACAGAAAGTTCTCAACAGCAGAAGTTTTAGCAACTAATAATTAAAAAGAAGACTTACATCTCCATCAGATGATAGTGCTAAAGAATGATGGGAGCCACAAGCTACTTCGTTTACTTTTTTAATTAGCAAATTAGTACAGATTTGAATGGGTGTAACACCCTGGTTCGTGGTCCCATTTCCAAGTTGACTGTATCCATTATGTCCCCAGGCGTAAACTTCACCATCTATGCAGGACACAAAAGCACAAGTTTCCCCATAATTACTTTATCTAAACCTAGATCACAATTCCCAGTTCCAAATTAAATAACACTACCATGCAAAAGTAAAAGAGAAAAGTATTAAAGACTGCATCCAACACTGCAGCTCCACTTGTACAACAGGCTTCTGTGCATGTAACTAGAGATGTAAAAAATGGAAATGGACTTCCTTCAAGTCGATTCCAACTTATGTCAACCCTTTGAATAGGGTTTTCATGGTAAGCGGTATTCAGAGGTGGTTTTACCATTGCCTTCCTCTGAGGCTGAGAGGCAGTGACTGGCCCAAGGTCACCCAGTGGGCTTCATGGCTGTGTGGGGATTCGAACCCTGGTCTCCCAGGTCGTAGTCCAACATTCTAACCACTACGCCACACTGGGTCTCGGAGATGTGAATGCCAGGAAAAAAAGTTTTTTCCTTTTTTCAATTTTTCGGGAAAAACAAAACAAAAAAGGCTTCCAAAAAGGGGGGGGGAAACCAGGGTTTCCCCCCGTTCTTCTGGGCCTTCACATGCAACAGAACTTCCTCTTGCTCTCTTGTCTCTTCCAGCCTCCACATGGCCTCAGAATCAGCTCTAGAGGGCTGGGGGTTCCTCCAAAGCAGAGTTTGGGGGCACTCAGTGGGAGGAGAAGAAATGGAACTCTGTGCAGCATTGGATATAACCCTAAGTCTTAAGATAAGTACCTGGATTTAAACTCCATTCTTCTGAAAGGTTTGGGTTGTGTATATAGGGAGTGAGACACAAGTCTCCTCTGGAGTAAATTTTACCTGAAAACATTGCATCATCTATAGAGCTTTATTCCTCATTGGCCTGATGAATGCTGCAGCAGAGAGAGAAGCCTGCCACAGTTGCAGCCACAGGATGCATATTTGGCTCAAGTTGCAGGGCAGAGTTGAAGGGAAATGGCAAAAAGCCACTGTCATCCTTGGAGCTGAAGTTGGGGACAACATTGCTGAAGGAAACATGGCTACCAGGAATGTGAGGAGCAGGGTGCTGGTTGGGCAGGAAAAGATCCATACAGTTGGCCTCTCTCACACGCTTAGAAGAATATTCAGTGCCATGGCATTATACCACAGTGAAGCAGCTACTATCAATATACACATGAGGCTCAGTATGGGCACATTAAGGCCAAAAGGAAGACCCTGCTGTTGATTTTTATCAGGGATGGGGGAAAGGATCTGGCTGCTGGGCTAGATCCTTATATCCCCTATCCCTTGTAGGCCACATTTGACAGGTGGGTGGGACTTCAAAACACCACACAAGGCTTTCAAAGAGCCCTGTGGGATGCTTTGAGGCATCGATCAGCTAGTCATTGGTGCTTTAACGTGCCAAACAGGGCTCTCTGCAAGCCCTTTGAGGATCAGCTGGCTACGGAGTTCTCCATGGGGAGCTCAATAGCGCATCCATTCCCAGTGGCCTTGCTCTAACTGCCAGTCAGTTGTTTGGAGCAAGTCTCCCTTGCCAATGCACAATTGAGAGCACAGTTTTAAGGCTTCCCATTGTACATTGGCAAGGGAATCTCTGCCTGCTCCTCACCAGATATCACATATAGCAACAGGTGTGAGGTGGATGGGTTTGGAGAAAATGGCCTCGTGGGCCAAACTGGGACCTGTCCCAGTCCGAATTAGGGCTGCAGGCTGAAGGTTCCCTACCACGATTTTCATTCTTGTGGATTTACTGTATTGTTGATGCTGTTCTGACATGAATTTGACTTGGACTGTTTTGTAATTTTGATATACGCTATGTTTTGCTAGAGTGACATTTATTCTGATATTTTTTGTTAATTGGGGTTTGTTTCTCTATTTTGGGGTTAAGACACTTTGGAAGGAAAAGCAATAAATTCATTTAAGCAATAAATTAAATGCTCATCACCACCATAACATTTGATAATGGCACATTTTATTAGAACGGAAAGGTATGAGAGAGGCTGTGTGAACTGGCATATACTGAGTGGAAGGAAATGCAGTGAACTCAAGATCAGCAACCAACTAACTGATAAACTCAAAATCTTTCCATTCTTCAGGCTACAGCAGGAATGGGAAACTTATGACCCTCCGGACGCAGCTGGACTCTAAGTCCCACCAGCCCCTGCTTGCATGGCACATGGGAGGGATAGGGTTCACTATCTGATTCCATTCTGTTTTTCAATTTGTCAAATGGGCTAACAGTTCCTATTCCCTATAAACTGTGTTCCACTAGTTATGGCAATTCCTAGTTCTCCCTTTTTCATTATTTTTTCCAAAAAATTACATACTTTTCTCCATTATTCCTTATACTGCTGTATATTTAGATAATGTATATTTAGATAATGTATAAAGCAGCAGCAGCAGATTACAAAAATAATTACATAATTACCGCTTTTCGGTGTTCCGTTAATACGGCACAAGCTCCCCACGCTCCAGCTGATTGCGCCGGAGGAGGGGAAGATAAGCTCTAGCTTGCTACAGCCAATCTTCTCCTCTGGCGCGATCAGACTACCCCGCTCGAACTGATCGCGCCGGAGGAGGGGAAGATCAGCTGTAGCGTGCTACAGCCGATCTTCTCCTCCTTGGGGGCAGTCAGAGTCGCGCACTCCAGCTGATCGCACCGGAGGAAGGGAAGATCGGCCGTAGCGAGCTACAGCCAATCTTCTCCTCTTCTGCCATGATCAGACTCCCGCTCAAGCTGATTGCGCCCGAAGAGGGGAAGATCTGATCTCCTCCTCCTCTGGTGCGATCAGTGAGTTAGGTTCCAGACACTCGCGCTACAGTTGATCCGCTTTCCGGCGGTTTTCGCTTTCTGGCGGGGGTCTGGAACCTAACCTACTGTATGAGTGGGGCCCTACTGTACATAATTTTCGCCGTGGATTTAATAAGAAAAATTACAGTGTCACTAACAGCTGCAAATGCAGGCAGAGTGGGAGCCTGTTCGACAAGGAGAAGAACTTGCGGATTATCTCAGAATTCAATACCAAATCTGATTTTGCAAATCTTCTGCACCATCCCTACAGGGATGATGGGAGCTGTAGTCCAACAAGGTCTAGAGAGAAGAGCTCAGTAAAAATTTACAGCCCATGTTTACCACAAATATTTAGGTGGGCAAACATTTGTAAAGTTATGTCTACACCCCATTGGAAGCAATATAGTTAAGTATACAGTAGTTTCTAAATCACATGAAGTATTAGTTCCCCTCTATTTGGCACTGGTTAGGCCTCATCTTGAGTACTGCGTCCAGTTCTGGACACTGCACTTTAAGGAAGATGCAGACAAGCTGGAACAGGTTCAGAGGAGGGCAACAAGGATGATCAGGGGACTGGAAACAAAGCTCTATAAGGAGAGAACTGGGCATGTTGAGCCTGGAGAAGACTGAGGTTGCCACACAGAGGAGGGCCAGGATCTCTTCTGGATCGTCCCAGAGTGCAGGACACGAAATAATGGGCTCAGGTTACAGGAAGCCAGATTTCGACTGAACATCAGGAAAAACATCCCGTTAGAGCAGTAGGACACTGGCACCAATGACCTAGGGAGGTGGTGGGCTCTCCAGCACTGGGGGCATTCAAGAGGCAGCTGGCCAGCCTCCTGTTGGGTATGCTTTAACTTGGATTCCTGTATCGAGAAAGGAGTTGGACTCAATGGCCCCATAGGCCCCTTCCAACTCTATGATTCTATACTGTCATGCCTGACAAAACACAGTAACACACTATATATACTCTTTCACCCATTCATCAAACCACAGGTATTCTTTGACTGGGTGTACTCAGCATGAGAAGAAAAGATACCTTACTTTGATATGGGAGACTAGATAGGAAAGTGGATGAGTGCATCAACACGCCGTAGATGTTTAGGAGAAAATGCAGCCACCCATTCTCCAAGCACTGATTTGCAACACACAGGGAGGAACTACCTGGTAACAGAATGGAGCTGCAAATGGCGTAATGCCTCACTACAGCCAAGTTTGCCAAGCAAGAGCAAGCCACTATAGGGGCCCATTTCTAATGACCCCTTGCTTAAATTTAGAGAGAGTGCAATTGGTGTTGTTCAAGAGCAAAAGGTCTCCCACCTTCTGTACTAAGTACCACGTGTGGTCCACTTCCATAACTGAGACTGCAAATCCTCTTTCCACATAAAGTTTCAAGTTTCTTTGGTACAATGGTACTCTGGTTATCTCCAGTTCCCAAACAATTACTACAGTTTAGTCCCAATACAAATACCTGGAAAGAGAGATCAATCAGACCACATTTTAATATTTATATATAGCAAGTCTTCAAAACAGAAGTCAAACAGGGTAAATATATCATTTTTTAAACTTGATGTGATTTTTATTTTATACATTTCAGTTATAGTGTCTTTGTAAAGGTAGTGTGGTTTATGGTGTAATCTAAATGTAACAAACGGAACATGTTAAAAGCTATACAATCTAGATTCACAATTCAAGGCTGGATGACCAAAAGCTGGCAAACTGCTTTGTTAGAAAAACTGGCTGAGCACATTGACAGGAACATTAAGCCATGATTGTTTTTCGGAAGTGTATTCTAGACTTTCCCCCTCCCTGAGCGTTATGGAAGAATTTGGCAACTGGAATCTCTTCTTTTTCAGGACCCCATTTAAAGAGCAAATGATTTATTTTCCCCCTGTGACGAGGAAACAAACAAATCTTGCTTTCTTGCTTGCTAATATTGTACAAAAAGGCAATATTTGTATGAATGCAATACATCCAGTTGTGGGTTTCTAGTCTTGTCACTTTGTTGTTGTTATGTGCCTTCAAGTCGCTTATAACTTATGGCAACCCTATGAATCAGCGACCTCCAACACTCTGGCCAAAACCTTGGATGTGTCTGTACTGTCACATATGTGATTGGGGGTGGGATGACATCTGCCCCTTGAGGCTGACTTGGCTCTCCCCCAGCTCCCAGGACACATTGGCCCAGTGTGCTGCAGCTATGCAGTGCAACAGGGTGGCAGCAACCCCCACCTGCTGTGGAAATATGAGGATCTTATAGGGGTAGAAAGTGAATGTGATATCACCCTCCTTCCCACTGCACTAGCTTGAGGAAGGACATGATAGTCTCTCCTCAGTTCGGCTTTTAGCAAGAGACAGCATGCACACAACCAAAGTCTCTCTCAGACATAGTTATTTCCACCTCCTGTACCACAAAACACCACACACACACTTGCCAGTGCTAGGTCCTGTTAGATGTAGCTTCTCCTCCACGACTCTTCCCCTCACATACCGTCTTGAGGAAAAAGGGGGAATAGGACCAAGTAGCCACTCAATCTGAACACACGCAGCAACAGCAAGTATGAAGTTGCTGTGATAAGCAAGGAAGGCAGGAAGCCTCTGAGGGGCAGCCACCCTGAGTGGAAGCAGCAGTGGCTATCAGAGCTGTTGGCTGACACACACATACACCACTGAAGGCAAGACAGGGCCCAGACATCTGCCCCAAAGTCCGTGATTAGTGGAGCCAACAAGAGAGGAAAAAGGAGTGCCCACCCATTTTGGGCTCTGGTCTGCCCACAACTGGCATGTGGCCCCCAGCAGATCCCTCCTGAGGAAATGAGGCCCTCGAGAGGAAAAACACGGTGAATTTCTTTTAATTTCACATTGTCTCAAAACTAGTAGTATACATCACCATAGTCAACAAGTAACAAACCTATGTCATTCATCCCCCACCCCACTCATTCAAAACACAGAACGTGGTATATTTGATATTTGTTCAGCATATCCCAATTTCCTCTAAAAATGGTTGGCAACTGGAGGCAGTTGTTACAAGCTGAGTCCAAACTTCTTGTTCCAGTTTATCAACCATCACTAGGTCCCATACTTTAGTGGAGAGCAGGGTTCAATACCCTTCCATTTCCACACACCGTAATACATTAAAGCATCACTTCTGCATGCAAGAAGGGGGGGTGCATACAAGATGTGAGCATGTGTTAGCAGGAGGGGAAGAGAAAAACACAACCCAAAGTTTCATGGAACTGAGAGAGCAGCCATCGCCGTCCTGCTGCAATCCATTCATGGCTAAACTACACCATGTGTTAGCAGCCATGACAGGTTTGGTTTTTTTATACCCTAGTTGATGTGGGGGAATAATATCCATCAGGACCGCAGCGCATAGAGATTCTCCCCATCCAGCATCAAGATATTGTGCTTGGGGGACGATTTTCATCGAGATCACAGCAGGGGAAGGATGGGTTAAACATCTTCTTTCTCTATGCTGCAGTCCTGATATGAAGCACACACAAACCTGGATTTTTTTTCTTTTTACCAACCATGTGATCAATGTAACATCTAGTTTGATCCCAAGTGACCCTGTGACAGTGACAATCACTAGAACATGATTCTGGGTGGCAGATGAATTCTCCAGGGTAGGCAAGTGGAATGGGGGAGGGGTAGAGAAAAGAGGTAGGCTACCTTCCTCTGCTCCACTCCACTTACTTCAATTTAATCAGAGATCTTCATTTTTCTTATTATTTAAAATACAGTTGAGACCATTTAATCTCAGACTTGGTTTTAAAGAATTATTTTGATGTAGCTTATGACAACTAGTACAGCGTTTTTGAGATCTGCTTCCTCAACCTAAGTGCATGTGTCAATGCACACCATTTGAGATAATATGCAACTTTATTAAAGCCTTAAATTTGGTACGCTCGGATTAAAAACCAAACAGCATTTTTAAATCACCTGAGTTATTTTTGGTTTATGCACTGAATATGCAAACATATTTTTTAGTTAAGCCATTTAAACCAGGCAACCCAAATTTTACCTCATCATTATGGGTGATGTATATAGCCTCATTAGCAGATGTTCCAAAAACACATGCTTTTCGGATAGTTGCTACTTCTTGAGGTGAAAGCAATGTAAATATTGGCCACTTTCCCACATCCATCATGACGCTCCAATTGTTTGTACCAGACTTGCAATTAGGTTGGCATTTCATCTGCCATTTAAAACATACTCATTGAGTCACCTGAAATAGAAGAAAAGATGTTTAGAACTGGATTTTCAGATATGAAGAATCTATCTCTATATTATGGTGTAGGTACATTACAAAAGAGGTGGACAACCTTTTTGGACCAGAGAACACATTTCAAATTTTGAAAGAGTGCTAGGGCACCAGTCACAAAATGGCAGCCTTGGGGGCATGGCATAACACAAAATTAGGGATTGTGCCAAATATTGATAATCCTTGACAAGTTCAATGTCCTCATTGTCAACTGTAAAGTTGCATAAATCTTCTGTTGTCATTACTTTAGTCTTTTTGACGTTCAGTTGTAGTCCTGCTTTTGTGATTTCCTCTTTAACTTTCATCAGCATTCGTTTCAAATCATTACTGGTTTCTCCTAAGAGTATAGTATCGTCTGCATATCTTAAATTATTGATATTTCTCCCTCCAATTGTCACACCTCCATCTTGGTCCAATCCTGCTTTCTGTATGATATGTTCTGCGTATAGATTAAACAAATAGGGTGATAAAATACACCCCTGTCTCACACCCTTTCCGATGGGGAATCAGTCGGTTTCTCCATAATTTGTCCTTACAGTAGCCTCTTGTGCAGAGTATAGGTTGCACATCAGGACAATCAGATGCTGTGGCACCCCCATTTCTTTTAAAGCATTCCATAGTTTTTCATGATCTACATACTCAAAGGCTTTGCTGTTATCTATAATGCACAGGGTGATTTTCTTCTAAAATTCCTTGCTCCATTCCATTATCCAACGTATGTTTGCGATATGATCTCTGGTACCTCTTTCATTTCTGAATCCAGCTTTGACGTCTGGCATTTCTTGCTCCATATATGGCAAGAGCCTTTGTTGTAGAATCTTGAGCATTCCTTTACTTGCATGGGATATTAAGGCAATAGTTCGATAATTACTGCATTCCCTGGGATCCCCTTTCTTTGGAATTGGGATGTATATGGAACGCTTCCAGTCTGTCGACCATTGTTTAGTTTTCCATATTTCTTGACAGATTTTAGTCAAAATTTGGACTGATTCAGTCTCAGTAGCTTGTAGCAACTCTATTGGTATGCCATCTATTCCTGGTGATTTGTTTCTTCCAAGTATTTTAAGAGCAGCTTTCACCTCGCATTCTAAAACTTCTGGTTCTTCATCATATGGTTCCTCTGTAAATGAATCTGTCATCCTGGCATCTCTTTTATAGAGTTCTTCAGTGTATTGCTTCCATCTTCCTTTTATTTCATCTCGGTCAGTCAGTGTGTTCCCCTGTTGATTATTCAACATCCCTACTCTTGGTTTAAATTTCCCTTTCGTTTCTGTAATCTTTTGGAACAGGGCTCTTGTTCTTTCCATTTTGTTGTCCTCTTCTATTTCTATACAGTAACTATTGTAATAGTTCTCTTTGTCCCTACGTACTAGTCGCTGTATTGTTGCATTTAGGGTTCTGACTGTGTTTCTATCTCCTTTTGCTTTTGCTTTCCTTCTCTCTTTAACAATTTGAAGAGTTTCTTCAGTCATCCATTGGGGTCTTTCTCTCTTTTTAACTAGAGGTATTATCTTTTTGCATTCTTCTCTGATAACGTCTCTGACTTCATTCCATAGTTCTTCTGGTTCTCTGTCAACTAAGTTTAAAGCCTCAAATCTGTTCCTTATTTGCTCTTTATATTCTTCTGGGATGTTATTTAAATTGTATTTTGGTGTTATGATTGCTTTGTTGGTCTTCTTTAGCTTTACTCTGATTTTCAATACGACCAGTTCATGATCTGTACCGGAGTCTGCTCCTGGTCTTGTTTTTGCAGAAAGTATGGAACTTCTCCATCTTCTGCTACCAATTATATAATCAATTTAATTCTTATATTGACCATTTGGTGATGTCCACATGTATAGTCGTCTTTTCGGTTGTTCAAAAAATGTGTTCGCAAGAAACAAATTATTGGCTTCACAGAATTCAATAAGTCTTTCTCCTGCTTTGTTTCTGTCTCCTAGGCCCCGTTTCCCCACAATTCCTAATTCTTCTCTGTTCCCTACTTTTGCATTCCAGTCCCCCATGATTATCAGCACATCTTGTTTTGGTGTGTGATCAATTTCTTCCTGAGGGTAGACCTCTCTCCTCAGCTGGTTGTGCAGGAGGTAGATTTTGTATTTTAGTCTGATGTGGAGCTAGGAGCGGAAAAGACACAGAGAGGCTTGCCTTGCTTTCTGTGAGGAATCCAACTTTGGGAAGACTCCCCTCGAAACCTAATGGGGAAGCAAGATCTGTTGGAGTGTTAATGCTAAGAACCATTCCATCTTATGCTCAAGTTGTTTACTGTATATGTGCAAATAAACCATGTATCATAAAGATACCACAGTCTCCAGTCAGCTTCATTCCCAGGAAACCGAACCTGGGTAAACACTGGAAGCCCTGGAAATCTCGCACTACTCAGAGACTGGCCTTACACACAGATAAAAACTGCACTTCAAGGGGAAATCCCGTTTCAACCTTTTTTTTATGAAGTTGACCTGATATTTGACCAGCCTTACAGCACTCACCATGTAGAGATGACTTCATAAGGTTGAGGCATGTTATTTTGGTTTTATAAAGATTTGTATGGTCATCCTTTATAATGGTACAACACGGTTTGATGCCATTACTTTAACATTACAGGTGCTAAAGTACAGGGAAATTTGTTTCAACAATTCCATTACACAAACCCTCACTTGCAGTCTGAAGAATTAGAACCCAGACCCAGGTTTGATATCTCAGTAAGAAATAGGCTGCACACAAAACAGCCAAAGCGGATTCAAGAGAAAGAAAAAGGGTTAATGGGGACACTAGGCTAGAAATATGTTGTACAAGGCAGTGAGTGTGTTATGTGAAAGGAGACTAAGAGGAGGATAAAAGCAAGGGTCATAGTGCACATATGGCAAGGAGGATCTTCAGCCTCCTAAACCCAGACTCTAAACACTGGCCTAAAACGGGTCTCAAATTATTTCAGGGATGAGGAACCTCAGGCCCTGAGTTCAAATGTAGCCCTGCAGACCTCTCTGTCTGGCCCTTAAGACTCTCTCCAGACCACCCCCTCCACAGCCACATTCCTTACTGGCCCTGCCTTGCACCCTCCTTGAATGTTTTTGGCTGACTGAAATGTGTCCTTAAACTCTGACAATGCTTCTTGCTTGCCGGGATAGAGGACAGCAAGGGGTGCAAAAGTGTGTGCAGAAACTAGCCGACTATTCAATGGGAACATCCACATTTGTTGCTATGCCCACTTTTGCCTCTGCCCCCCCCCCAGAAGGGAATGCAGCCCTCAGACCAAAAAAGTCTTGGCTTATTTGGAATAGTCCAAAATCCTTTTCTTTCCACATAAGAAAAAGGCAAGAGATTTGAATTGTAAGAGAAACAGAGCCGTATATTCCAGGAAACCAAAGCATTTGTTTACACAAAACATGAAGTGCTGGAAGCATCTCACTAGAATCACAGTTCAAAGGTTCATTGGAAGTCACATAGTCCAACCCCCTGCTCAGTGCACAATTGCAACTACAACATCCCTGACAGATGGCCGTACAGCCTCTGCGTAAATGCCTCCAGTGAAGGAGAGCCCACTGCCTCCCCATAGAGTCTGTTCCACTGTTGAACAGCTCTTACCACTAGCTGAAATCTCCTTCCCTGAAGTTTCCACCTATTAGTTCTTGATCTGCCCTCTGCAGCAAGGGAGAACAAGTCTGTTCCAAGTTCTACAGGCAGCTTTTCAGATATTTAAAGGCCTTAATCTTCGCTTCTCTGGGCTAAGTATTCCCAGCTCTTTCAATGTTCCTCATAGGCCTTGGTTTCCAGATAGCTCTCCATCCTGGTCAGACCCCATTCTCTCTGGACACAACCAATTTTTGCTTCTATTTCAAATACAGAACGTGTAAAGTAGTTTTGCTTTAAAAAAAAAATAGTTTAAATGATTATTTTATGAGAGAGGAAGGTTACGCAACTGAATTTGCAGGCAAGCTGAAAAAGGTTACCATCCCACCTGAATATATGCACATATCATACTGGTGCTTGACCAGTGAAACTGTCAAGCAATTGTCAGAAAAGCTGTTTGAATAGTTATACCATTATACTCAGTAGCAAGCACAGAGTTTATAATTTACAAGCATATGTAATTTCTAGCACCTTCATTACTGCCACACAAAAACAACTCCTAGTTAACCTTGCTTGAATCCAAACTCTACCTTCCATTTGAGTGAGTGCTTCTGTTCTGCAGCTGTAGATTTAGAAATTAGTAATTTCTTGATAATCAGCAACTAACATTACTCTGGAATGCACGCAGTACTAGCTCAGTTCCAACTCAATTTAATTTTTAAGTCAGGAGTCCTGCAAATCTAAGCATGTCATGCATTTTATTGCTATGTTTTTATAGTGTGTGTTTTATTTGTTTTGTTTTAACATTGTGTAAGTTTCTTGAGGACCTTTGGGTATCAAGCAACTAAGAAATCTAATAAATAATAATAATTCTAAGGATTTAAAAAAATCTGTTTATCATTCACCCTGTGACCAATATCAATATGTTCTGACGTACTATAAAAAGGGGGGAGACAGAATGCTTAAGGCAGAAAGAGCGCAGCATGCAAAAATGGTCAGTTCCTCAGAATGTTCACATTTCAGCAATACAAACAGAATGAAAAACAAACATTAAGCTTATCAGCATATTAACTGCTAAGTTCCTTTGATTCCCTTCTTGCTACAGCGATGCCTAGGTCTTAAGTATCACGTGACTACTTGAAGGGAACTGTGAGGCACCCATGACAGGAGTGAGTGAAATTAAGATATGACCTGAAGACAGCCACCTTACTGAAGCTAAGCAGCTCTGTGTCTGGTCAGTGTTTGGATGCGAGATCTCTTGGGAACCACTTGTATGTCACCTGGAGTTCTGTGTTGGCAGAAATATGATATATAAAGGTAAAGGTGTCCCCGCACTTATACTGTGAGTCGTTTCCGACTCTTAGGGTGACGTCTTGCGACGTTTACTAGGCAGACTGTATATATGGGGTAGGATTGCCAGTTCCTTCCCCGGCCTTTCTTTACCCCCCAGCATATGCCGGGTACTCATTTTACCCACCACGGATGGATGGAAGGCTGAGTGGACCTCGACCCCTTTTACCGGAGATTCGACTTCCTCCTTCCGTTGGAATCGAACTCCGGCCGTGAGCAGAGCTTTCGGCTGCGTTACCGCCACTTACCACTCTGCGCCACGGAGGGCATTAATATGGTATATAAATGTAAGAAAATAAGTAATGGTTCCAGAAAGTCATGCTTCCTTTCAATTCAAACGTTTTTCTTCAAGCAGTTTATAAGCTTGTTTACACATACGATTTTCATTTAGAAAATTCTGCCTCAAGCACTAATTGCACATTGTGCGCAAACATTTACAAGAGCCAGCAGGGCTCTTTGTTTTAAAGAAAAGCAGCTTCAGAACAGGATACAGCAGTTAAACCTTTTCCTGCCCAGTCCAAGAGCCAAACACTTGAGAACATATATATGTAAGTATATTAACAAAGCCCTACTTGCCTTTT
Source organism: Rhineura floridana (assembly GCF_030035675.1). Taxonomy (NCBI): domain Eukaryota; kingdom Metazoa; phylum Chordata; class Lepidosauria; order Squamata; family Rhineuridae; genus Rhineura; species Rhineura floridana. Next base: position 1,145,870 of record NC_084481.1, on the reverse strand, counting down.
TTACTTAGGGATCACTCATTCATGGATTTCTCAGATGCCTTTTCTTTCTACTTTGGCAATAAACCAGAAATTCAAAGATATGCAGCCATTATAAGGAGGAAAGTACAGCAACACAGCCTGGCAGACTAGCAGCACTAGGTCTCTTGTGTGGGTAGCATCATCCTCTACACAGAACAGAATACTGAGAATTTGCAGTAAAACAGACAGTTACAGTTTGACACTTGTCCATGAATATGAACCTCAAGTTTACTTATTTAATTGACCACCATGTAAAAGCACCCCTGATTGGACAATCCAGAAAGTAATTGATGAAGCAATTTCCTCCTGTAGGATGCACACCTTAACATTGTGAGGGGGGCTGAGAGTGTCAAAGAAGCTGAGAGCAATGCCGTCAGGAGTCTAGACCAAGAGGCTAGACTCCTAGCAGGGGCACCCAAGGCAGAATGGTCAAAGCTGAGACACCAGACAAAGATGCATTCAAACTCAGAGGAAGGGAATGGTAAACAACCTCTGAATACCTCTTACCACTAAAACCCTATAAACAGAGTATCCAAAATGCAACACGAGATAGTGCTGGAAGATGAGACCCCCAGGTCAGAAGGCTACTGAGCTACTGGGGAAGAACAGAGGACAAGTACAAGTAGCGCTGTGACTAATGATGGCGCTGAATGGAAGCCCACAGGCTGATGTGCACAGATGCAAAAGGAGAGTCCAGAGTTGTACGACGCACACAATAGGAACATGGAATGTGAGAAGCAGGAACCAGGGAAAGTTAGAAATTGTCAAGCAAAAAATGGAATGCATCAACATTACAATACTTGGCGTGAGCAAATTAAAATGGATGGGAATGGGAAATTTTCAATCAGACAACTACAAAATATTTTATGCAGGAAATGAGAAATTAAGAAGAAACAGGGTTGCTTTAATAGTGAGAAGTAATGTAGCAAAAGCAATTAAGGGTTGTAACGCAAGGCCTGAGCGACTGATATGAATGAGATTAAACAGGAAACCTATTAACATAACCTTCATCCAAGTCTACACTTCGAGGGCAAACACAGAAGAAGAGGAAATGGACAGATTTTACCCAGAAGTACAGGAAGAAATTGATCACACACCAAAACAAGGCATTTTAATTTTTTGTTAATGATTGTAATGTTTGTAATTTGATTTTAGCCTTTGCTGTTTTTAGATTGTGAAATTTGATTGTGATGTTTTTATACTATATAGTATTTTATTGTATTGATGTTCACTGCCCAGAGAGCTATTGCTAGTCGGGCGGTATATAAGTTTTAAAAATAAATAAATAAATAAGATGTGCTGATAATCATGGGGGACTGGAATCCAAAAGTAGGCAGCAGAGAAGAACTAGGAATTGTGGGGAAATGAGGCTTAAGAGATAGAAATGAAGCAGGAAAAAGACTTATTTAATTCTGTTCAATAATTTGTTTCTTGCGAACACATTTTCTGAGCAACTGAAAAGTTGACTATATGTGAAATATATAGGAATCAAATTGTTTATATAATTTGAAGCAGAAGATGGAGAAGTTTCATACTTTCTGCAAAAACAAGACCAAGAGCAGACTGCGATCCAAATCATGAACTGGTAATATTGAAAATCAGAGTAAAGGTAAAGAAAGCAATCATAATGCCAAAATACAATAAGGAACAGATTTGAGTCTTTAAACTTAGTTTATAGAGAACCAGAAGAACTATGGATTGAAGTCAGAGACATTATCAGGGAAGAATGCAAAAAGACAAAACCTCTAGTTAAAAAGAGAGAAAGACCTCAATGGATGACTGAAGAAACTCGTAAAATGGTTAAAGAAAGAAGGAAACAAAAGCAAAGCCTTTGTGTAGATCATGAAAAACTATGGGATGCTTGAAAAGAAATGGGGGTGCCACAGCATCTGATTGTCCCGGTGCGGAACCTATACTCTAGACTAAGGACAGAATATGGAGAAACTGATTGGTTCTCCATCGGAAAGGGTGTGAGGCAGAGGTGTATTTTATCACCCTATTTATTTAATCTACATGCAGAACATTTCATACAGAAAGTGGGATTGGATCAAGATGAATTGGAGGGAGAAATAGCAATAATTTATGATATGCAGACGATACCATACAACTAGCAGAAACTAGTAATGATACCATACAACTAGCAGAAACAAATGCTGATGAAAGTTAAAGAGGAAAGCACAAAAGCAGGACTGCAGCTGAAAGTCAAGAAGACTCAAGACGACTCAAGTAATGACAATAGAAGATTTATGTAACCTTAAAGTTGACAATGAGGACATTGAGCTTGTCAAGGATTATCAATACCTCGGCACAGTCATTAACCAAAATGGAGACAATAGTCAAGAAATCAGAAGAAGACTAGGACTGGGGAGGGCAGCTATGAGAGAACTGGAAAAGGTCCTCAAATGCAAAGATGTATCACTGAACACTAAAGTCAGGATCGTTCAGACCATGGTATTCCTGATCTCTACGTGTGGATGTGAAAGTTGGACAGTGAAAAAAGGTGATAAGAGAAAAACCCACTCCTTTGAAATGTGGTGTTGGAGGAGCTTTGTACATGCCATGGACTGTGAAAAAGACAAATAATTGGGTGTTAGAAGAAATTAAACCAGAACTGTCACTAGAAGCTAAAATGATAAAACTGAGGTTATCATACTTTGGACACATGATGAGAAGACATGATTCACTAGAAAAGACAATAATGCTGGGGAAAACAGAAGGGAGTAGAAAAAGAGGAAGACCAAACAAGAGTTGGATTGACTCCATAAAGGAAGCCACAGACTTGAACTTACAAGGGTGGTTTATAACAGATGCTATAGGAGGTCCCCGACTCATACAGTGAATCGCCATAAGTCCTAATGGACTTGAAGGCACATAACAATTAATGAAATGTACAGCACAGAGAAGGTAATCCACAAATCCTAAAGATCTCTTCCTCGTCTCATTTTTTCTCCCGTGTGAAACCTCTGTGTGTTTTAACCGAACTAACCCTGAACAAAACCTCCCGATGTTGCCACACAGGGAGAAAGGAAGCCACTGAGTCACCAGAGTTGGGGGGAGGAGGGGGAAAGCGCTGGTCTGTCACACCACGCACTCCTAACCAGTCGCAGAAATGGATCCGGGCACAGGACTGGGGCGTGCGTGAGAAAGGGCAGCCTAGCAGGCTCAGCGGAGGACAGCTTGGCATACAAACCTGTCATACGGCCACATCCTGCGGGGCGGGTGCGTGCCTGTTACTTCTCTTGCAGCAGCAGCCGGACGTTTTGCTCCCGCCGGATCGAACCGATCACGAAGCCGAGAGCCAACCGGGAGAGCGGAAAGCAACGCTGCGGGCACACATGCGCAGCTGACAAACCGCGCGGCCTGCCACTATTCCGCTGCGTCACGTGAGGCGTCCGCCCGCATCCCCGTCTCTGATCGGCTCTATATTACATCCATAGAAATAAGCAGAGCTTGGAAAAGTTACTTTTTTTTAACTACAACTCCCATCAGCCTCAGCCAGCATGGCCACTGGATTGGGCTGATGGGAGTTGTAGTTCACAAAGTAACTTTTCCAAGCTCTGGAAATAAGAAGTCTGGAGAAACACGCTCCGCTATCTGGAGCTTCTCGGTTCCTTTCACCCCTTCCTTGTCTGAGAAAAAGTAAAGACGACTCTTGTCCGGGAGGGGGAGGCGAGGCGGGGACAGACGCTGTCCAATCACAGACACCGTTACAATGTTGGGGTCAGCCTCCAGGAGCGGCGCCCAGGACGTGCTTTCCCTTCGCAGCCGAGCGGCAGCCGCGAGTGGTCGCCCCCGGCTGCGGAGTCAGACCCCTGCGGGGCACAATCCAAGGGCGCGCGCGCGCACACCCACACCCCGGGGCTCAGCGCCGCTGGGCTTGATAAGGGCGCAGATGGTGGAGGGCGGGCATCGGGACGTGGCCGGAGACGGAGCCTTGGTAGAGACTATGGCGGCAGCCCCGCAGGGAACCCGCTGCACAGCCCAAGAAGGGGAGAGCGAGGCGGAGCAGGGAGGCGCTCCTTGCCAGAGGAGCTAAAGGGGAGGCGGAGCCCGGGAGGGGTGCAAGCAGGAGGGCTCGCCCGCTTTCCCGGGCTCGGCCCGTCCCAAGGGAAGAGCCAAGAGGAAAGCCAACTCTGGGCGAAGAGACGGCGAGGCCGGCGGGCGGAGGGGAAGAGACGCTGCAGAGGACAACGGGCGCCTTACCTTCCAGCCCGCCCCGGCAGCGAGAGCGCGCGCTGAAAGTGGACGCGAGGCGGTGCTTCGTCTACGGAAGGCGCGCGGCGGGGCGCCCGGGAGGGAAGGCGCCTGTCCCTGCCCGGCGGAGCCTGTGGGGGAGGAACGGGGGAGTGGCCGCCGCGACTGCCGCTCGCAGATGATCGCTGCTCCCTGGGAGGACGGGAACTGCACCACCCTCAGACCGCAAAGGGGGCTGGAAAAGCCCCGCAAGGGCACCGGCGAGTGGTGGTCCCCGAGGAAGCGTCTCGCACTGTAACTTGTAACGGGTGGCTTGTGCTTGCTTTGGAATAAGGAGCCGTGGCGATTACCTGCTGTGATGGGCCCTGGCGCCTGGCCCGCTCCATCACACGTGCATGTTGCCCGTGACTTCTCTGTAGAAACGCATTCCCTCTTTTGCTGGCTCGAGTGCCTCTCCACCTCGCTTCCGAAAACGGGAGCGCACCACCCCTTTTCACCATAAAACCTGGTGGGAGCAGCTCCACGGCGTTTTGTTAAAAATACACTTCAAAGAGATTTTGCAACTGATTGGCAGATCAAGCCGTTGTCCCTCCAAGGTGTGGCTAATGGAAACACGTAGATCTGGCGACTAGTGGGGTTACTGCCCAGTTCTCCCATACGCGGTAAGGGGCGGGAGCAGCTTGTCTAGGGGCCGGGGCGATGCTTCCTCTCTTATTTTCCTCATCTCTCCTGGACTCCTTACGCTTCATGCATGAAAACCACATCTTCTAAAAAAGACAGAAGCTTAACAATGAGGCCATCAATATCCACCGAGATTGCAGTACTGCAAGGGTCACTAGCCTTTTCGGACCAGGCAGCATACTTCAAATGGAGAACCACAAAATGGCTGACTTTGGGGCATGGCAAAACACAAAATTAGAGAATAGTCATGCTGAAGCTTTTCCCCATAATTGTATTTCTATACTAGAAAGGTTTTGACCTGTTCAATTTCTGCTTGCCATACAGCTGTTGAAGGCACAAGAACCTCATTTTCCCCCAACCATAAACCAAAGCCTAGGATCCCATCCTGTAGACACTTAGCTGGAAGTAAGTTCCATTAAACACAAAGAAACTTACTTCTGAGTAGACATATATACCATTGTGCTGTAAGTTAACTGTACAGTGTATTTTTAATGAGGCCCTGGTCTTTAGCACCTACCTAAGCCTCTTGGCAAAATCTTCACATTTGCCTTTTGAGGGGAGGGAGATTCTTTAACGTTGTGGTATTGTGTAGTAGTGTTTGCAGAAAATAACTTCTAGGTACTACCTGATCCAGGGATAACCGTATCCCACTGGTTTTCTCCATTCCACCAGGTTTCTGTTATGCTCACTATATCCATGCTGTCCCCTAAGACCATGCACGCCAGTTCTCCAGAAGCATCTAGCATTAACATGTTGTTGTTATGTGCCTTCAAGTGTTTCTCTTCAAGCATCTGGTACTTTTGCCTTGCTGAATTGCTATCCTGTCCCCCTGCATTCACGATGCCTACTTCTAAGCCTACCCCATTTAAATTTTCATCATTTTTTTTGTCTTTATCCCATGGGGAGATCTATTCCGAACCAGACCAGCCTCAGCTCCTGTCAGCTTTTTCCCCTCTATCAGTTTAAAAGCTGCTCTGCCACCTTCCTGATTTCAAGTGCCAGCAGTCTGGTTCCATTCTGGTTCAAGTGCAGCCATTCCTTTTCGTACAGGCCCAGCTTGTCCCAAAATGTTCCCAGTGCCTAACAAATCCAAACTCCTCTTCCGAACAACATCCACACATTGAGGCTACAAAGCTGCACCTGGCTGGCTGGCCCTGCACGTGGAACCGGTACCATTTCAGAGAAAGCCATCTGGGAGGTCCTGGCTTTTAGCATCCTACCTAGCAACATAAATTTTGCTTCCAGGACCTCACAGCTGCATTTCCCCATGTCATTGGGGCCAACATGCACCACGACCATTGACTCCTTCCCAACACTGTCATTAGAGCAGGGATTCTTAACCTGTGGTCCACAGATCTCAGGGGGTCCATGAATCGGATGCAATCACCTCCAATTTCCAATGCAATAAATTGTATTTATTTATTTATTGGGGTCCATAGCTTTCATCAGATTCTCAAAAAGGTCTAGGACCCAAAAAGATTAAGAACCACAGGGACTGCTAAAACAGGGACAGGCAACCTTTCAGCCCAAGTACTGCGTTCACCTGTAGTCTGCCATCACCTGTAGTCTGTCACATAACAGCAGTGAGTTTGGCCAAAGTGGGTGGAGCCATCCCAAACTCTCTAACGTGTACACCCCCATCCACACACATAATCACAGATACGCACACAATCCGCTCTCCTGAGTTGATCCAGGCAGATCCCATCCCACTCTTCCAATCAGTCTGATGAACAGAGTTGTGGTGGTTTTCATAATGGTGCTGGGTGGGTTTAAATCTCACTACCCAGCCCAGCACCACATGAGTCTGAGAATCACCCCTCTCCACTTGTGTCTACAGACTTGTTCGTTTTTCCACTGAAAAACTGGTTGGGGCTGGTGGGCCATTAGGGAAGGCTTGATGTGCTGGATGAGATCCATGGGCTGGCAGTTCCCTACCCTGTGCTAAAGGCTCAGAACCAGTGGGGTGCTCATCCATGCATGTCTAGTCGGTGTAGTGGCACACTGTGGCTCTGTAAACTGGCAATACAAACAGCAGCATTCATCATGTATGTGTAATAAAATACATAACAAATGTATAACAACGCATAATAAATTTATAATAAAAACTAACTTTAATCACACAGATACAATGTTTTTTCAGAAGCTTGGGTTTACTATCTTGCCTTATAGGCAATCCTCCAACAGCTAGTACAGAATATCTAATTTTGAATAACCAATGTCCTCTTAACAACTTTATTTTTTATCTATTTATTAGATTTATATCCCGCCCTTCTTCCCAGTAGAAGTCCAGGGCGGCAAACAAAAGCACTAAACATACTTTAAAACATCATAAAAATAGACTTTAAAATACATTAAAACAAAACATCTTTAAAAACGTTTTTTAAAAGCTTTAAAAACATTAAAAAGCAATTCCAACACAGACTGGGAGAAGGACTCTAAGGCTGAAAGAGGAAGGTCTTCAGTAGGCGCCAAAAAGATAACAGAGATGGTGCCTGTCTAATATTTAAGGGGAGGGAATTCCAAAGGATTGGTGCCACTACACTAAAGCTCCATTTCCTATGATGTGCGGAACAGACCTCCTGATAAGATGGTACCTGCAGAGCATAGTGATTGACTGGGTATATAAGGCATAAGACAGTCTTTCAGGTATCCTGGTCCCAAGCTGTATAGGGCTTTATACACCAAAACTAGAACCTTGAACTTAGCCCGGTAGCTAATACGTAGCCAGTGCAATTCTTTCAGCAGTGGGGTGACATGTTGGAGATACCCTGCCCCAGTGAGCAGTCGCGCTGCCACATTTTGCACCAGCTGCAGCTTCTGAACCAACCTCAAGGGCAGCCCCATGTACAACACATTACAGTAATCCAATCTGGAGATTACCAGTGCATTGACAATGGTGGTCAGACTATCCCGGTCCAGAAATGGCCGCAGCTGTCTTACCAGCCAAGCCTGGTAAAGGGCACTACTAGCCACTGAGGTCACCTGGGCTGCACTACCCCTGTCATTCTGCTGATAAAGGTCATCCGTCAGGGTGACCAAGGCCGATTCAGTCCCATAACCAGGCTTGAACCCAGACTGGAATGGATCAAGATAATCTCTTTCATCCAAGAGTACTTGCAATCGCTGTGCCACAACCCTCTCAATTACCTTCCCTAAAAAGTGATATTTGCGACCAGGTGCTAGGTGTCACAAACTAGTGGGTCCAGGGTGGGTTTTTTTGGGAGCGGTCACATCACCGCCTCTTTAAGGGAGGCTGGGACCACTCCCTCCTGCATTGACCACACCTTGGATCCACTCTGTCAAACCCCCTTGGCAAGCTTTAATAAGCCAAGAAGGGCAAGGGCCGAGAGGACACGTTGCTGGCCGCATCATCGCAAGCACCTTGTCCACGTCATCAGGCTACATCAACTGAAACTGATCCCAAGAAGTTGCAGCAGAAATTGCACTGGCCACCTCACTGGGGACTACAGTAGATGTGGATGGGGCAACAAGATTGCTACGGAGGCGAGCAACTTTACCCTTGAAGTGCCTTGAAAACAATTCACAGTGGACCTTCAAAGGGTATAAAACTCCATTTTCTGGAGTTGCTGTCAACAGACCCCTGACAATATGAAAAGGTTCCACAGGATGGCTACTTGAAAACGCGGTGGAAGTAGAGAAGTGGGCCTTCTTTACTGTCCTCACAGCCATACAGCAGCCATGGTTATGATGTTTTACTTGTGCCCAATCGGCCTCACAGCACATCTTTCACCAATAAAGGTCTGGTGTGGATGTGGCCAGGAACATCTTTGGTTTAAATTTGGGTGGGGCTACATGTGTCTGCTGTAGAATAAAAAGGTGGGGGAAACCCTGAAAAAGAATGATACTGTTCACAATGTTTTCCTTTTGGAAAGGAGAGGGGCTTCCCCTCTGCTCAGTGCCCACCCACCCAATCTCCTCCCCTCCCCCAGGTCAGTTTCACCTATCCTAAGGATGACTGCAGAGGAGTAAATCCCACTCAACTCAATAAGCATGCAAATGATCAAACCTGCCCTCCCTTCTATCCCCTCCCTCCTGCCCCACCCCCTACTTACCCCTCCTTCCTTCCCCCCCTCTCCTTCCCCTTCCCTCCCTCCCTCCCACATGGTCAGTTTCACCTTCCTTAAGCACCATTGCATGGGAGTAAATCCCACTGAACTCAATAAGCATGTAATTATCAAACCTGCCATCTTCCTCCCCTCTCCCTCCCATCCCCCCTCCCCCCCCACAGGGTCACTTTCACCTAAGCATGATTGCAGGGGAGTAAATCCCATTGAACACAATAAGCATTATTGTGTTAAGCATGCATATGGTCAGTCCATTCTCAGCAAACTTGCACAGGATCCCATTTCTTACCTCCCAGATTAAAAAGCAGAGGAATTAACTAAGAGACCAAAAAAAGTTTAATGACATTTGTATAGCCAACTAATATCTTTGGAGATGCAGGTTTTGCCACCACTCACCATATGCTCAGAGGAACATGTTACCAAATTCTTCCAAGCTAAACAGGAAGTGGATTGGACTGTGAAAGACCAACCCAAATTGTGTTTGCATTTTGACAAATTTGTAGAGCAGTCCAATATCTCAGAGAGGAGGTCAGGTGTCCTGCTCCCCTGGTGCATTCACTATAGCTGCCCAAGTTCCCTGCTTTTAAGTTTGATAGAAATATCTGTTGGCTATAGGTACGTTCTTAAACCGCAAGACTTTTTTGCCTATTAGGGCATAATATATAATGTGCACTCAAACAACTCCCGTCCCCCCTACCTGCCTGCCCCCCCATTTGCTCACCTTCCCATCCCCCACCTGCCCACTTGCCCGATCGCTCACCCTCCCATCCCCCCGCCTGCTCTCCTGTCCCCCCCCCCACAATTTGGTAAAATTGACCATCTCACTTTCCAGCAGTCTGCATTTTCCCCACATCCCTATGTACAGTTCTACTACTGCTTCTGTTGCGAGGAGCCTGTGTGACAGGAATGCGAGGAAAGAGTAAACAGTAGAAGTGAGGCATGGGGCTCTAGGAGGGCCTTAGTTGTTGGAAGGAATTGGCCTGGTTCTATCCTAGCATACCAGAAATAGGGAAGGGGGACAGCACAGCAAGGAAGAGGAGTTTTAGGACATTCTGCATTCTGCTCCCCACCACTGTCAGGAGCAGATTACAGTTACAGTTCAAGTACCTACAACTATCTTGCCCTGATCATCGGCATTTTTTGCTATCTGAACAGTCATGATGCATTTTTTTCAGTGCTAACCAAGACTGCACTAGTAGAAATCCAGGGATAACTACCCATATACCATTGAAAAATACCAAATAGACCCACAGATAAAGCCAGTTACTGGTGTTTAGGTTGGGACTTCCAATGAGCCACTCTGGACAAAAAGTCATCCATCCACCATATAATTCACAAATACATAATGTAATCTGTATGAAGTGTCTGCAAGAAAAATAATGACATAAGAACCAAATGTAACACACACGACTAATTTCATTTGAACAGCTTGATAAGCAAATAAAGAGGAAGGTAAATAACTCATTCCAGCTATTAATATAAGAATTGTAGAAGTTCCTTGAACCTTAAGGCAATAAAAACTGCAGTCTTAATCTGAAACAAGTTTCTGGCCTTCATAAATAAATAAATAAATACATTGACTTGAGTGCAGTGTACTAAAAAAAGACATTTACTTGTATATAAAATTCTGTAGAATCATATATACGGATTCTGTGCTGAACAACATTCAGAATCTTTTAAACTTAGACAATAAAACATTTTGGCAGGAAGCCTGTCCCTAGATCTCAAAGCGCACATTCAGAAGGGTACGCCCTCAGTGTTTCCATTCAGTTCCCAACAGACTGCCACAGTAGATAAAAAAAAACCCTGCCGCCCTGGACTCCTGCTGGGAGGAAGGGTGGGATATAAATAAAATAATAAATAAATAAATAAAACACAGTGAGAGCAACGTGGACATGAGGAGTAGGGAAGAGAGTGGATGAACCCTCTAAGAACTACAATTACAGGTAAGCAACTTCTTCTTTGTGGTCTATGTGCAGTCCCATGTATGGGAGAATTGTAAGCTATCTTAACTGGAAGTGAAGCAGATGGGCCTCGTGCAACCACAGAACTCAACACAGCCCTTCCTAAGGATGCATCCATTCATTTCCAAGCATCGAGTGCATAATGTCCGCTGAACGTCGAGGGCTGTGAGCCTGCAACCAGATGGCAGCCTAGCACAGCTCAGGATCAAAACCACATTGAGAGATGCTGTGGAAGGTGCTAAGGCCCTTGTCACGTCATAATGGACTTTGGGATCAGCAGGTAAACCGCTTCTTTTAGAAAGTTGATGGTGGGTGACACCCAGTGAGAAAAACACTGGATCAATATTGGTCGACCCCTCATCATAATAATTGAAAATATGAGTGTCCAGTTTATTTAAAAAGCTAGTTTAAAAAGCCAGGACTCCAACCTATATTCAGCACATACAGTGAGTTCTCCAAGCTAAACAAGGGATTTAAAAAAAAAAACATAGGAAAAAGAACCACCCAATTTAAGTGGAATACTCAGACTACCTTCAGAATAAAAGTCAAAACTAGCTTGATTGCTGCCTTATTTCTATGAAAAAATAAGTAGGATGGCTCTAAATGGGAGGTTAGAGAGTTTGATCACCTTGCTAGCAGAGTAATTGTCACAAGGCAGGCAAAGGTCACGCATGACCATCCACTTGAAAGGCTTTGGCATCAGTCAAGCCAGAAGGATGAAAAGATTCTACAGAGGCAGGGCAGAGCAGCACAAATAAGAGAATGGAGGTTAAATAACTGGTGAGAAAAAAGCACCAGTTGTCAAAAGGATGGTGAACAGTAGAGACAGCCGCTAGATAAATCATGAGTGAATGGAAGGCTAGACCACTGAGCCAAAATATGTTGGACAGTTAGAGAGCTGGGGAGAACATTCCAGAGATGGGAAACCACAACTGAAAAGGCCCTTTCCCTTGTCATCACCCTCCAAACCTCTCTTAGAGGGGGGACCTAAAGAAAACCCTCAGCTAAAGATCTAAGGGTAAGGGTAGCTTCATATCAGGAGAGGCGTTCCAGAAGACATTGAGGTCCTAAGTCTTAAAGAGCTTCAAAGCTCAAAACCAGCACTTTGAATTGGGCTCAGAAGCTTACAGGCAGCCAGTGTAGGTGGAACAGAAGTGGTGATAGCCTTGAACCTGTTAGCCTTGAACCTGTCAACAGTCAAGCGGACACATTCTGCACTAACTGAAGCTTCCAAACAATTTTCAAAGGCAGCCCAACATAAAGCTCATTGCAATAAGCCAACCTTGAGGTTACCAGAGCATAGATTACAGTAGCCAAATTATCCCTGTCCAGATAGGATCATTGTTGGGCCACCAGCATAAACTGATGGAAGGCAGGCACTCCTTGTCACCAGGCCACCTGTGCGTCAAGTGACAGCAGTGGATTTAGGAGAACCCCCAAACTATGAACCTGCTCCTTCAGTGTGACCCCATCTAGAGCAGGCCAAAAACCACTCAGCAGGTCAGTATAACCACTCACCAACAGCATCTCAGTCTTCTCTGGATTAAGCATCAGTTTATTGGCCTTCATCCAGTCCATTATTTCACCCAATTCAGCACATCCGCTGCTTTCCCTGCAGAAGACCGCATGTCGCCAACATACTGATGACAACACACTCCAAAAGACGGTATAATCCCACTCAGCAGTTTCATGTAGATGTTAAACAGCATAGGGGACAGAACCGACCCCTGTAGGACCCCATACTGGAGAACCCATGGAGCAGAGTAATGCTCCTCAGGAACCACCTTCTGGAGCTGGCCATCCAAGTAGAAGTGGGACCACTACAATGTGATACCCCAGTATTTAACCCAGACTGTAGTCCCAGAAGGACACCATGGTCAATGGTATCAAAAGTCACTGAGAGATCAAGGAAGATCCACACAGTCACACTCCCCTCATTTTTCTCCTGATACAGGTCACTGTACAAAGCCAAAACCAGACCTAAATCTCAGATGAAATGGATCTAGAAAACCTGTCTCCTCCTCTTAAGATTACCTTGGTATGATTGACAACCACCCTCTCAAGAACCTTACCCAGAAAGGGGACATTTGCAACTAGACTAAAATAATTAGGATCTTCCAGGTCCAGAGAAGGCTTCTCCAGGAATGGTCTTACTGCCGCCTCCTTCAGGCAGCCTGGGACTGCTCCTTTTTGGAGAAGCATTATTTACCTCCCTGACCCATCCAGCTGTCCTCTCCCTACTGGAATTTATAAGCGAGTGTCAAGGGTCCAAGACAAAAGTGGTTGCACATATCTACATGCTTTCTGCTTCCACCCAAACACATCAGAAAAACCATTGTCTCACAGCCAAACCCTACAATACAACCACATATGATACTCACAACTTAATAATTTAGATCAGGCATTTCTCAGACCACAATACACATTCAATGAAGTGAAAAAACAGGTCAGTAAACCCAGAAATAACTTCTTATAAGAAGAGAAATAAAAAAGACAACAGAACACCACTTCTTGTCACTTATAGTTTTCAAATGAATCAAACATATCATTAATAATCTATGGCCCATCCTAGCCAGTGACACTTCCTTTTCACAGGAATTGGGTGATAAGCCAACCTAAACAACTACTCTCCAGCAGCAACAAGCCACACAACAGAGATGCGGACACAGGGACCGGACCCCGTGGCAGACCCAGATGCCAACTCTCTCTCCATGTCCACTTTGGTAACTGTCGTACAGAATGTCATCTACAACATCAAGGATTCATACATCTCATCTTCCACTGTGATCAATACTATCATGTGTCAACAATACAATACTTTTATGCATTCTACAGAACAATAAAGCCTTTGCCCCTTAAGAAGTTGCTGAACTACAACACCCATCAGCCCAGCATGCATTGCTAATGACCAGGAATAATGGGAGTTGTAATTCAAGAACATCTGGAGGGACAAAGATTCCCCATACCTGCACTAAATGGTCACAAATCTGAAATCAGAAATGGTAATAATGAACAACCAGTGGAAGAATGTTTCAGTCTCCCAGGACACTCTGTAACTGATCTTAAAGTAGCCATATTTGAACAAAGGAACTCTGAAGGGAGGGTGTAACTACTGAATTCATCAAGAGGTTCAGTGCTATTACTTCTGGACTGAATCAGGAAAAGGATTGTACTTGGAAAGGATTTTTTATCACACTACCTCTTGTCAATTGACTTAACAATGTCAGGATGTCTGTGTTATTAACAATTACTGTTTTGTGAATGACTGCAGTTAATTATGTAATTATCACAATGTAAAACAGCCAGCGAAAACCTAGCAACATATTGAAAAGTTATGTTATGGGCAAAAGGCTTGTAAAAATAAAAATGTATTTTCCTACCATCAGTAGCCACAAGGAATTCCAAACTCTAGGAACAATCATTGAGAATGCCCTCTCTCAAGTTCCCATCTAGTGTGCGTCATGTATTATTGGGACAGACAGCAGGGCTGCTCCCCAGGTTATTAAATCTCAGGCAGGCTTATATGTAGACCTGATAAGTTGGACCTCTCCAGTGTTCTTCAGTGAAGGTACCAAGATGGGAAAGAGTTGAGGAGCTTTTTCAGAATTGGTTGTGCAGAGACAGTAGCCTTGACACCTGCTGGATAGAAGATGTGTCTGGATCTACACACGCAATATGTATTTATGTAATAAAAAGCGTGTGTTTACATAAATTGCTAAATTCATTTTCATCCTATATATGCTTATGATATATTATTACATTAATTCACATGCATTACACAACTGCGCACCCCCTCCCCCCAAAGGTAAGCCAGCAAGCTTTAGCTCTCTGGCTCTACTCATGCAAATACCTCACGGCCACATGAGGATGAGGGTCAAAAGTTACTGGGTAAGCACACTTTTCCTTCCCTTTGCTCTTATGTCCCTGCCAAACAGGGAGCTCTAGTCAGCATTCACCCCAAAAGATACTAGGGATGTTGGAGAATTCTTGCTAAAGTTGGACTTGGTACCAAATGATACTATAACTTGCAAGTCTGCTCTCTTTTCAGACCAGCTTTGCTTAGTGTGAACCTGGGCAGCTGTTTTTGCTGCCATTAAAAAAAAAAGGCAAACTGCTGAAATGTGCATTCCCTTAAACTTCTGTGTCACTGAGGTGATAATGGTAGCCACCTGCTTTTCCCTCTTCTTGTTTTGTTAACTCAGAGCAATGGTAGCTATTAACATTCAGTGTTCATTTTTTAGCCTGTCTCCCCCATTGCGTTTTTTTAAACTCATACCACACTTAAAGCAGCAACTTCCAGTCAGCAAATATGTCTGCTTAAAATATGCCTCAAGTAAGTTCTCTTGTCTCTGTCTCTTTAAATTGCCTAATTCATCTTAAATAATCTTAAATAATCCCTTAGATCAAAATAAAATGAAAACGCAGAATATCTAATAAAATCTTCAGTTTCAAAGCAAGACTACATCAAGTGATTCAGCAATTCTAATTCATCCATACCCCACGCTTCAAATCATCCCATCTCCAAAACAATCACCAGTTCTTTAAAAACAAAAAAGACACAGATACTGAAGTTCCCAACCAAATGTTTAAATGCAAAGCTGATGTTTTCAAATACTTATTATTTGGGGAGTGGGGACGGCATTATTTTTTAATCTTCCTAAAACAGTGTCAGGCCTCCTGAACTGAAAACGGAGCCAAGAAAACCTCTGTCACTAAGGCTGCAATCAAATATACACTTACCTGGGAGTACGTCCCACTGAACTCAGTATAGCTTATTTCTGAGGAGATGTGTATTGGATTGCAGCCTAAGGCTGCAATACTACCTGCACTTGTTGTTGTTGTTGTGTGCCTTCAAGTTGATTATGACTTATGGCGACCCTATGAATCAGTGACCTCCAATAGCATCTGTCGTGAACCACCCTGTTCAGATCTTGTAAGTTCAGGTCTGTGGCTTCCTTTATGGAGTCAATCCAACTCTTGTTTGGTCTTCCTCTTTTTCTACTCCCTTCTGTTTTTCCAAGCATTATTGTCTTTTCTAGTGAATCATGTCTTCTCATGATGTGTCCAAAGTATGATAACCTCAGTTTCATCATTTTAGCTTCTAATGATAGTTCTGGTTTAATTTGTTCTAACACCCAATTATTTGTCTTTTTCACAGTCCATGGTATGTGCAAAGCTCTCCACCAACACCACATTTCAAATGCGTTGAATTTTCTCTTACCTGCTTTTTTCACTGTCCAACTTTCACATCCATACAGAGACTGGGAATACCATGGTCTGAATGATCATGACTTTGATGTTCAGTGATACATCTTTGCATTTGAGGACCTTTTCTAGTTCTCTCATAGCTGCCTTCCCCAGTCCTAGCCTTCTTCTAATTTCTTGCCTATGTCTCCATTTTGGTTAATGACTGTGCCAAGGTATTGATAATCCTTGGCAAGTTCAATGTCCTCATTATCGACTTAAAATTACATAAATCTTCTGTTGTTATTACTTTAAGTCTTCTTGACATTCAGCTGTAGTCCTGCTTTTGTGCTTTCCTCTTTAACTTTCATCAGCATTCATTTCAAATCATTACTGGTTTCTGCTAGTAGTATGGTATCATCTGCATATCTTAAATTATTGATATTTCTCCCTCCAATTTTCACACCTCCTTCATCTTGGTCCAATCCTGCTTTCCATATGATATGTTCTGCGTATAGATTAAACAAATAGGGTGATAACATACACCCCTGTCACACACCCTTTCCGATTCGGAACCAATCAGTTTCTCCATAATCTGTCCTTACAGTAGCCTCTTGTGCAGAGTATAGGTTGCGCATCAGGACAATCAGATGCTGTGGCACCCCCATTTCTTTTAAAGCATTCCATAGTTTTTCATGATCTACACAGTCAAAGGCTTTGCTGTAATCTATAAAGCACAGGGTGATTTTCTTCTGAAATTCCTTGGTCCATTCCATTATCCAACATATGTTTGGGATATGATCTCTGGTACCTCTTCCCTTTCTAAATCCAGCTTGGACGTCTGGCATTTCTTGCTCCATATATGGTAAGAGCCTTTGTTGTAGATTTTTGAGCATTACTTTACTTGCATTTATTTATTTATTTATTTATTTGTTAGATTTTTATACCGCCCGACTAGCATAGCTCTCTGGGCGGTGTACAGCAAAAATGCATGGGATATTAAGACAATAGTTCGATCATTACTGCATTCTCTGGGATCCCCTTTCTTTGGAATTGGGATATATATTGAACGCTCCAGTCTGTGGGCCACTGTTTAGTTTTCCAACTTTTTAAACAAATATTTGTCAAAATTTGAACAGATTCAGTCTCAGTAACTTGTAGCAATTCTATTGGTATGCCATTTGTTCCTGGTGATATGTTCCTTCCAAGTATTTTAAGAGCAGCTTACCTCACATTCTTAAATTTCTGGTTCTTCATCATACGGTTCCTCCGTGAATGAATCTGTCATCCTGGCATCTCTTTCATAGAGTTCTTCAGTGTATTGCTTCCATCTTCCTTTTATTTTATCTCGGTCAGTCAGTATGTTCCCCTGTTGATTATTCAACATCCCTACTCTTGGTTTAAATTTCCTTTTCATTTCTCTAATCTTTTGGCATAGGGCTCTTGTTCTGCCTTTTTTGTTGTCCTCTTCTATTTCTATACAATAACTATTGTAATAGTTCTCATTTTCCTACATACTAATTGCTGTATTATTGCATTTAGGGTTCTGACTGTGTTTCTATCTCCTCTTGCTTTTGCTGTCCTTCTCTCTTTAACCATTTGAAGAGTTTCTTCAGTCATCCATTGAGGTCTTTCTTTTTAACTAGAGATACTATCTTTTTACATTCTCATCTGATGATGTCTCTGACCATAATACTTTTGGTTCTCTATCAGCTAGGTTTAAAGCCTCAAATCTGCTCATTATTTGATATTTATATTCTTCTGGGATGTTATTTAAATTGCATTTTGGCATTATGATTTCTTTGTTCTTCTTTAGCTTTTCTCTGATTTTCATTGTTACCAGTTCATGATCTGTACCGCAGTCTGCTCCTGGTCTTGTTTTTGCAGAAAGTATGGAACTTCTCCATCTTCTGCTTCCAATTAAGTGTATTTAAGTGTATTTAAATAAATTGCTAATTTCATTTTCATTCTATATATGCTTATGATTTATTATTACATTAATTCACATGAATTATAAAACTACATGTTTTTTTCCCCCCCAAAGGTAAGTTGGCCAGCTTTAGAAAGACATACTGCATGCATGGGTCCTTTTCTCTGTGTACATGTTGGCTTTTGGATTGCCTCAGAGAGTTTATTATCATATTGAGAGAGGAGGTTAACTTAAGACAGAAAACCATCTTTCTCAGGCTGCAATCCTAACCAAGCGATGTCTTCTTGTTATGTGCCTCTAAGTTGATTACGACTTATGGCGACCCTATGAATCAGCGACCTCCAACAGCATCAGTCATGAACCACCCTGTTCAGATTTTGTAAGCAATGTCTACTCAGAAGTAAGTTCTACTGAATTCAATGGGGCTTACTTCCAGGTAAGTGTGGGTAGTATTGCAGCCTTAGGCTTCAATCCAATACGCATTTACGTGGGAGTAAGTCCCATTGAACCCAATGGAGCTTACTTCTGAGTACACATGTATTGTACAGCCTTAGTGACTGAATTCTTGGCTTCTTTTTCAGTTCAGGGGGTCTGATGCTGTTTTAGTAAGATAAAAAATCTCCCTCTGTCTCCAAATATTACGTATTTGAAAACATCAGCTTTGCATTTAAACAAAATGTGGTTGGGAAGTTTATTCCCTGTGTCTTTTTCTGTTTTAAAAGAAAAACAAACTGGGGGCATGGTGGTAGAGGAAGGTTTTTCAGATTTTTTTAAAAGGTGATCATTCATCATTGCTGTGTGGTGGATTCAACAATAGCAATTCCTGGTTGGTTAAGTTTGGTTGTTTTAACTTTTGATGTTGGTTAAATGTAAGGACAAGGAGTTGAACTCAGTAGTGGTTCAGTTTTCAACTTTCAAAATTACATCACACAACTGAAAATAAAATATATAAATTAAAATTTTAATTTTTGTAAATTGTATTGTTTTTATTGTATTTTTATTGTATTTTTATACCTGTATTTATTTTTCTTTGTAAGCCACCTTGAGGGCCTTTGGCCGAAAGGTGGGGTATAAATAAAATTTAATAATAATAATAATAATAATAATAATAAATAAAATAAGGCTAATTTATTGTGAGGTGGGGAATTTGAGTCTTAGGAAAGATAGTAAACCTGAGAAAAGAGACAGACTTGATGAGCAGTTAACTGCCTCATTTTCATTTAAATACAAAAATATGCAAGAGCAGAAAGAATGCTAATATTGGTAGAAATACCTGTAACAACTGTGGTATTTTTTGAGGAGCAACAAAAAGGATTGGTAAAAGCAAAAGAAATTGGGGGGGGGCACAATGGAACAGTGCTGTTGGCAGATCCAGTGAAAAGAGATTCAAAACAGGACCAAAAAGTGAAGTCCAACCCTAGCTGATACTGAGGTAGATAAGGCCAGAATTGATGATACACAAGTACGAACTGGCCTCTATGGTAGGCAGAGCCTTTGCGTGGTCAAAGAGACCTCATGACTGTCCTGGAAGCCCGTAATGTGGCTGGAGGTGGGGGGGAGTCCAGATTGGGAAGCAAGCATCCACCAGGTGCCCCTTGCCCAAGAAGAATATGCAATAGTCTTGGCTATTGAATGGGAGGGAGTTTGTAGCCAGAGCATGCACACTTTTTAAGCAGTGTTCATTGCACCATGGATGCCCGGCAAGCACTGAGAAGGCATGAGGCTGGTGTGAAGATCACTGAAGTGAAATAAAATTTACATTTGAAAGGGAGAAAGGACTAAAAATAGAGGAAAGGGAAAATAAAAGAAAAATTGGGGAAAGCAAAAGCTAGCTTTTCCATGTAGCTAATTTATCAGAGATAAAGTTCCAACAGTGCAACTGGTGCACTGATCAAGAAGGAACTTTAGACATGTGCCCTGAGAAGAGGGTGGCAAGCCTCTCACCAAAACTTTTCCCTGCGAAGCTATGGAATATTCTGAACATTGTACAGGCATAGAGTTCATGTATGGGACTACACAGAGAATCTGAAGAACTAGAGATCAAAGACAGGTATAAACTGATAACAGACACTTTAACATTGTCTATGTTAACACTGTTCCAGCCTCCTTCTCCCATTTTCAATATTTCTTTCTCCCTCTCATTAAAACTAATCTCATTGGGATTCTGAGAACTGTAGCTTCTCCTACTGCTACTGGCCAGCCAGCTCTGCTCTTCCCACACCTAATTCCTTTCCTGGCCAGAGCTCTGCAAAGGGGTTCTAAACTGGGTCCTGGACCACATGCCCAAGCCAGCTATTGACCCTCTCCCCTTCCTATCCTGGCCAGAGCAGAAGCGCCCCAAAGAAGCCCTTTTCAAAAGGCCTTGCTTCTAGAATGGGTCCTGCATGTGTGCCAGCCAGCTCATCCTCCTTGCCTCACCCTTCCACCCATGTGGGGCCAACAGGATCCAGTCGGCAGTGGCTCCTAAAACACACAGCAGGGATGGGTGCTATGTGGTCAATTCTCAGAGATTGCTGCCTCAAGCCAATGTAGGCTGTCATCAGCATGGGCGCCTCCCAAGCATGAGGCCCAGGCTGCTGCTCTGATTCTCCCACTCCCAGAGGGAGGCTGATGAGGGACCCTCTGAACTCCTGGACCCTCAGCCAGTGCCCCACCTGGCCAACCATTGGAACTAGGGCTGATTTTTCTATGCAACTGTAAGAATTAAACTTTTGTTTTTACAGTGAAAGTGAGAGGCAACACAGAGAGTACAATCCTAACTATGTCTACTCATAAGTACATTCTGCAGAATAGAGTGGGGCAGTAAATGGAGTTAGGATTGCACCAAAGAGAGGGATGTGGAGCTTGGTAGGAAGATTGGAAGGCGTTCCCTGCTTTCTTAATTACATAATAGTTGGTTCACTGGCTGGCCTATAAGTAAGAAAAGCTACTTATTTTCTGCCAAAAAGCTGCACTGGAGGTGCAAGAACAGTAAGAAAGAAACCTGAAACTACGTAACTTTATTCTGAGATATAACCTTGCTGTAGTGCAACATTTTTATTTATTTATATTATCCCCTTTTCCTGTGCAAAGATATTGGGAAAAGATCAGCAGCAAGTTTATAAGTTCAATATATGATATATTTTGTTTCATCTACACTGTTAATAGTGTTTGTGTTAAATAGGCATTTCTGCACAGCAGCAATATACACAATTATATCAGAAGCATAAGATAGGAGTTGTAAGGCTTGCACTGCTTATCAGTCATTTTCCTTGTTTAGGCTGAAATCCTAATCCCATTTACCTACGAGTAAACTCTGCTGAATTCAACAGGACTTACTTAGATGACATGGCTAGACTGCGCTATTATGTATCTTCTTCATGGAGAAGCAAGCAAATTTGATTTGCATATGTTCTGGTGGAGTACATGCGCTCAATCACTCTGCCAACCCCAGCCCACAAGCCTGAGGAAGCTATTCAAATAATGAGATAAAATGCCTTATTCTTGTTTTTTAAATAAAGTTTCCAAGACAGAAGGTAATATAAAATAAACTATAGATATATTATATAAATGATATTTCCCCTGCTTTTACATGTAAAAAAATTATGAGCCACTTTTTAGGGTAAAGCCCTGCCCAGGTGCATCACAGACAGCACATTAAAAAAAAACAACTCTGAATTTACAATCACCCTCTAGCACTCATCATTTCAAAAATTCAAAATGCTTTATTGATTTTATTTGACAAATGGTGGCTGCCATATCAGTTAAAATTTGTTTTAAAGGGGTGGGGCCAAGAGGGAGGAGTGTGATTTGAGGAGGAAAGCAAGGGGACAATGGGCCCGCTAATAGCTTGTGCCCAAAGACCCCCAGAAACTTGGAACTGGTCCTGAGAAAGTTTAATATGCTCTATAGACTGAGAAAATTAGTACATTAAACTACTAAATTAAAAATGTCTCCACAATTTTATAATCTTCTCACATGTTAATTTAAAAATTCACTACAGTAGGGCCCCACTCATACAGCAGGTTAGGTTCCAGACCCCCACCGAAAAGCGGATCAGCTGTAGCGCACGAGGGTCTGGAACCTAACCCGCTGATCGCTACAGCTGATCTTCCCCTCTTCCAGCGCAATCAGCTGAAGTGCGGGAGTCTGATCGCCCCAAGGAGAAGAAGATCACCTGTAGCGCTCTACAGCTGATGTTCCCCTCTTCCAGCGCAATCAGCTTGAGCGCGGGAGTCTGATTGCCCCAAGGAGGAGAAGATCAGATGGAGAGCTGGGAGCTCCAGCCTCCCCTCCAGCTGATCGCCCCGCTGGCGCTGTATTAGCGGAACGCCAAAAAGCAGGGCGCCGAGAAGTGGGGCCCTACTGTATTAATTTTCAGGGGCTGACTATTTTTTAATCATTTGAATTTAGCATGATCCAGTCCCTGTAAACTCTGTGAAACACAACTTCTAATTTGTTTCTGGGGACATTGTCCCTCAACTGCACTAGAAGCTTCACAGAGAACATGAGTGTGCATTCTATATAACTACAAATTTTCAATGATCATTTTTTATTTCTGGCCAGATTACAAGCAACTGTGATTTCTTCACAGTTACCACTCATATCTTGTTTTAGACTGCTTTTGATATTTTGCAGCTTGAAATTAACATCACATATTTGGATTTAGTTTGCATCCGCAGTATATAGAACACAAGAGAATGAAAAGTTATAACATAGAAGTATTCTGTGTCTCGTAAAAATACTTGCCTGTAATGCTTCCGTTTGACAATAGCGTAAATGAGGATCAATGCCAAAAGGCCATCCAGAAAAACCGTTAGTATCTCCAGTGAGACAATAGTGGGATCAGAGTGCAGCCACCTTGCATCTGCTCTGCCATATTCTTTCCCTATATAAGATTAAATGTACCGTTAGCCTCTTGTAATGAATCAGCATAAATTAAATACCTGAAAGGAACAGGAGAAAGGACTGTGACCAGCAATTTTCTTTTTCTATTCTAGATCATAATGTGGATGGTGGGAGGACACATCCATGCACCTGTGTTTGGCCAACAGACACTATTAAAATGCCAGTTTATTTTTTTTCTAGCACTCAGAACTGCAAAGACTTTTAAAGCTATAATTGGGGAAATGACTAAAAGCAATCTGAAATGGGGAAAGAGGTTGCTTGGGTATCATTGTTCTTTGAATAGGTTCTGTATGTAACCACAGATATGGGAAAGTTCTTGCACAGTCCATAGATGAGACCTGTTAAGACAGCTCTGGAAGCTCTGAAGTGCTGGCTTCTCTCTTGCTGTGTGGAGAGCTTGGGCTTACATGGGATGAGAGGGTTAAATACAGACATTGTCCCCTTGCTCACTTCCGTATAGTGACGGCTGCACAGAGCAGGACCCAGGAAGAGATTTCAACCCTGAGGCTTGAGAGTCTACATAGAGAGTCCTATCAAGGGAGTGGACGGTGGGTTATTAGAATCCCCTCAAAGAACAATGGGTAAGCAACTTTTTCTTTATAGGTTCTGTACAGTCCCACATATATAGAGATAAGTGAGCACATCACTTGGAGGGGGGGGGAAGTACGAAATAGTCAAACAGTACATTCAGGATCATTTCTATCTAAGCTTCCTTCACGTATTTCCTGGATATTCAAGCATAATCTTACCAAATGTTGAGTAGCAGGAGCTGCATAAATATCAACATGAATAAATCCTCTGCTGAAGGCTATGGGGTGTCATCAATCTAGTAAAGAGTGTGAAGGTGTGGTTTGAGCAGGGATTGAGGTCAACTGTCTGCATGATACAGCTGTGGGAGATTGCTTTCACTAGCCAGGGAGAGTAACTTTCAGTCAAACTGGGAATGCCTTTAATTGGACATCTGCAGACAATGAAGAAGTCTGACAAAGAGGTTTAAGTTCTGTCACCCAAGAAATGTAGAGGTTGTTCTTCATCTGAACCAGGAGACAGAAACAGTGGCAGAACCAGGCACTGACACAGTCTTGGACTGAAGTGGGAATCTGGCAGATGGACCACCTCGCCTTTGAAAAACGGCAACTATGATTAGTCTACCCACATAGCAGAGATTTTGCTGATGTGGGGAGCCAACATAAAAACTCCTCAAAGAGCAACTTCATAAGATAAACAAAAAAAGTGACACATTGCCAGAAGCAAGAAGGGCTTCCATATCAAAAAAGCTAATAATAGTAATAATAATACAGGCAGATCTCAGTGTAGAAGTTTAACAGACTGTGGGAGTGCTTTAAGAAGACCACAAAGAAAGTGTTTGACAACAGGTGCTAAAAGAGGGAGACAACCCCTTCAACAGCCTTCCCAACCTGGTGCCCTCCAGATGTTTTGTGCTACAATAGGCTGTAGTCCTAGGTTATGGTCTGAAGGCACATGGGGCCACCACCTTGCTGAAGCTAAGCAGGTCTGCATCTGGTCAGTGCCTGGATGGGAGACCGCCTGGGAACACAGGTATGCTGCCTTGGGGTCTATGATGAAAGAAAGGCAAGGCATAAATGCAATAAACAAACAAATAAATAAAAAACATCCAATCATCCCTGACCAATGGTCATCTGGCTGAACTGATGGGAATTGTAGTCCAAGACATCTAGAGGGCACCAGTTTGGGGAAGGCTGCTCTTCAAATATGTTGAAACCCAAGATGGCCATCACATGGACTTTTATGGATGATCAGGAAAGGCTGGCATTCAGTAGATAAAGAAGACAGGTAGTACAGAGGGGGGGAAAGGAGATTTGGGGGTCATATCTTTGCGTGGTTCAGAAAACAAGGGTAGAGACATGCTTACTGTTCTACACGGTCCAGTGTCTCCCCACCTCTCTTTCGGGGGCACACAACACTAGACAAACCCCACCCCTTTTTACTGTAAAACCTGGTGGAATCAGCTCGACTTTTATAAAATGCAGCTTCAAATAGATTTTGCAACTGATTGGCAGATCAACCCGTTGACCCTCCAGGTGTGGCTAATGGAAACACTTTGCTGTAGGAGACTAGTGTGCTCACAATCCAAACCTCTTCTATTTGGATGCATAAAACTTGCACACACAAGCATTTAACGCAATCTTACAGACACCATCCCCTATTAGGGAAAGTGAAGGAACCATGCCCATCGATGAAGTGGCTGTTTGGGTGTAGGGTCTGGCCACTAATCAAAATCAAAAGATGTGCTTGGTGTGTGGAGGAAGATATTGAACATGCTGTCTTACTAGCTACCTGTGATAGTCTATTTCAGCAAGAATGACATCTCTACAGCATCTTAAAATAGTGCTTAGCTGAAAATCCCTTTCTCTTCCACAGCCCCATTCACAGGCTGTGAAACTGATAAGGCCTTTTTAGCCACGGGTGGGTGGGTGGGTGGGGCTTACTGGGAGACAAGTAGTGCTGAGAACTGTTTCCTTTGCTTTCAAAACTTAAAGACTTCTGCTTCAATTATGCTATGTCATAATGCAGCATCATTCCAGGAACATGGGACGGGGGAGGTGACAGCACTTCCCCAACTCCTCCTACTGGGAGAAAGGGCAGGATATAAATTTAATAAATAATAATAATAATTCCACTGAAATGATCATCATGGCATAGCATCACATAAACAGGCATTTTGTGGGCACATGGCAGCCTATAAGACCACTGTTTTAGGGGAGAAGGTTCTTCTAACCCCATTTTTTAAAAAGTCATTTATTCTGCCCCTGGAAAAAACTGGGGGAGGGGTTGCTTGCCGTTTTGCCTTGCAATCTCTGTTTTCTGATAAAAATGGGAGAGGGAGCTTCAGCTCTGCTCTACCTTAGACAAACACACTGGCCTGGTTTGCATGTCATACTAAGCCTAGCTATGGCTTAGCATGAATGTGGGCTTTCAGAAAAGAGATCCCAGGCACTTCACTCATCCCTAGTCAGTTTGCTGGTGCACCGAGCTAAGCCACAGTTGACGTAAATGAACCTGTTCTCATGGTGTAGCATTAAAACCTGCGCTCTCCAGACTACCAGGAGAACTAAGCCACAAGCCTGGGCTTGGACAACTTGCTAAGGCAAACCATGACTTAGCTAAGTGTGGCGCAGTAGCAAAACAACTAGGGAGGAACACAATACCTGCAATCTCCTCTCCCAGAAACCCCACGCCCATGCTAAGCCATGGTTTAGCTTAGTGTGACATGTGAACCAGGCCATTGTGACATAAAGCTCTTTGGGCCAGAATCATCTTCATTTTATTCATGATTCATTTTATTTATTATTTTATTTCATCAAATACATGATGCATCTGATGAAATTTTTGCAATCAGAGAAAAAAGTGTCGGAGATGAGGAAACTCCAAGTATTTAAATTTCAAAGCTTGGAAAAGTTACTTTTTTGAACTACAGCTCCCATCAGCCCCAGCCAGCATGGCCAGTGGATTGGGCTGATGGGAGTTGCAGTTCAAAAAAGTAACTTTTCCAAGCTCTATTTAATTTCCATGTTTGACGGTCAATATTATACCAATACTTGCTGTTAACTTTCAAGACCAGTTAATCTCCTTGAAACTCTGTGTTGTACTACAGAAACTTATTTTTGCCAAACAATCTTGTTACATGACAATTTAGAAAAGCCAAATTCCTTTATTTTAATCAGCTTCCGTAGCTAAAGTTTCCATTCGCTTTGCTTATTTAAAAACCAGTACTTACACACTTATAAAATACTTTTAAAATGCAGAAATTAATTGAAGCATATATACTTGCTTAATTGTAGAAACAGGCAACTGGTGATAGTATCAGTGGAATTTTAATAGGTTAAATTAATCCTCAAACTGGAGATCATTATCAGGTTATCTGGCAAAAGGCAAGTCTTACATTGGAGAAGACTTCCAGCAAAGAATAGTGGGGCTGTGTCATATGTATTAAAAACAGTATGAGATTATAATATATGGAAAGTTGTTATGTGGTTAATTATTATTTAAAAATGATTTTTTTGCCCTCATTGTTTGCTAAGAAACAAGATTAGAAACTAGTTAAACATATGAAAGTTGAGCTTCATACAAACCTTATAGAAGCTGCAGATTTTACAGAAGTATTTCAAAGGTCATATACAATCATAGTAAAACTCTCTGCCAGTATGCTGGAACTTAAAGCAAAGAAGCACCCATTTTATAAAATTCATTATCAATTTTCAAACCAAAATAGAACATCTAAGCTTATGAATTCTAGAGCATTTGAAGAGTATCAGAATTTGTTTCCAGAGAGCATGTTCCTTTTTTACTTTCACAGAATACTTACACAGTGAAGCAATTATGTTGTCTGATCTTGAAACACTGCTCGCTAGTGACAGGTAAACAAATAGGCCCTCCTGTGGGGAAACAGCAAACAACTCACATATTACTTACCAGTGATATGCTTATCATTAGTACAGTGGGTATGCTTAAGTAGGTAGAGAGATAAGACACTGCACTCCTGTGGTGTCCATATTGGTAGAGGCAGATCACCCAGCATGAGGGGCGTTTGTCCTCAAATCCACTATTTAGTTTTTCCCACCTGAATGAATGGCAGTATTTATACTCCTTGGGGTAGGAAAAATTTAGAATTCAATAATAGTAGAGTTGGAAGAGGCCTATAAGGCCATAGAGTCCAATCCCCGGGTCAATGCAGGAATCCAACTTAAAGCATACCTGACAGGTGGCTGTCCAGCTGCCTCCTGAATGCCTTCAGTACAAGAGAGCCCACCACCTCCCTATGTAATTTGTTTCATTGTTGTACCGCTCTAACAGTCAGGATGTTTTTCCTGATGTTCAATCGAAATGTGGCTTCCTGGTACTTGAGCCCATCATTCCATGTCCTACACTCTGGGATGATCAAGAAGAGATCCTGGCCCTCCTCTGTGTGGCAACCTTTCAAGTACTTGAAGAGTATGATCATATCTCCCCTCTTCGCAAGGCTAAACATGCCCAGTTCTTTCAGTCTCTCCTCATAGGGCTTTGTTTCTACTCATCTGGTCATGCTAGTTGCCCTCCTCTGAACCTGTTCCAGTTTGTCTGCATCCTTCTTAAAGTACGATGTCCAGAACTGGATGCTGTACTCAGGATGAGGCCTAACCAGTACCGAATAGAGGGGAACCAATACTTCATGTGATCTGGAAATGATACGTCTGTTAATGCAGCCTAAAATAGCATTTGCCTTTTTTGCAGCCACATTGCACTGTTGGCTCATATTCAGGTTGTTATCAACAACAATCCCAAGATCTGTCTCATATGTAGTATTGCTGAGCCAAGTATTCCCCATCTTATAACTTTGTATTTGTTTTTTTTCCTAGGTGTAGAACTTTGCACTTACCCCTGTTAATTTCATTCGGTTGTTTTCAGCCCAATGTTCCAGCCTATCAAGTTCCCTTTGAATTTTGTTTCTGTCTTCCAGGATATTAGCTATCCCTCCCAATTCTGTATCATCTGCACATTTGGTAAGTGCTCCCTGCAACTCCCAATCCCAGGTTATTAATAAAAAGGTTGAAGACCTCTAGGTCCAGGACTGAGCCCTGCGGTACCCTGCTCGTTACCCCCCCCCCGTTTGAGAAGAAACCCTTAATAAGCACTCTTTGCGTATGATTCTGTAGCCAACTTTGCATCCACTTGATAGTTGTTTCATCCAGCCCATATTTAGCTAGCTTCCTAATCAGAGTATCATGGGGCACTTTGTCAAAAGCTTTGCTGAACTCGAGACATATTATGTCCACAGCATTCCCACATTCTACCAGGGAGGTTACCCGATCAACAAATGAGATAAGATTAGTCTGGCAGGATATGCTCTTGATAAATCCATATTGGCTTTTACTAATCACTGCATTATTTTCAAGGTGCTTACAGTTTGATTGCTTTATAATCTGCTCCAGAATTTCCCCAGGGATTGATATCAGGCTGACTAATCTGTAGTTCCCAGTTTCCTCCCTTTACCCCTTTTTGAAGATAGGGACAACATTAGCCCTCTTCCAGTCATCTGGCACTTCACCCATCCTCCACAATTTTGCAAAGATAATAGATAGTGGTTCTGAGAGCTCTTCAGCCAGTTCCTTCAATACTCTGCTCCGCCAGGAGCCTGTGTTGTTGTTGTAGCACACTCCTTTGTCTGTGTCCTCAAGATGAGTGCACCTACATTTTCTTTTTCTTACTCCCCAGTAGGGGTATTTGGGAAAGCAGTCTTTTACTTTCTGGTCCATGCATGCAGATCTGCCAGCTGAGCTGGCATTCAAACAGACTAGAGGCTCCTGGACAGCAACTGGATGAAATGGATCTTTTCTCCAACCCCTCTTTCACCAGTTTCCACTGAGCTAAACGCAGCCAGTGATCACATATGTAAGATACATATTTACACAAATGTGTGCATTGGCAACACTTTACCATCTCCACTGCAACTGCAGAATGTTGGCCAGCAGAACTCTTTTGAGTGATGAAATTTTTTCTCTATGTAGCTCAGGAACTAGCCCCTGAAAGCCTGCTGTGTCCAATTTGCATTACATTTTGCAAATAAAATTGCCCACATTAATACCAATTTGTACACCATAGTTTTGACATAGTCAGTGATGGATGCAGCAAGGACACTGTCTAATCATATTGACTGGGATACTTTTCAATTTGTGCAACCTGACAATGCAGACAAATTATTTGGAGAATTGAAAAGGTAGTAGTTAAACCTCTGCTTAAAAATCCAAATTTGGATCCTATTGTTACAATGGGTTAAAAATTAAAATGTCACTGAAATAAAATCAATTGATGCGAAATATAACATATGCTTGCTTTGTGCAAAATACAGGAATTTCTGTTTATCTGCTTCTTCAGCAATTAGAGATGCTATTGCTAGCTTGTGGGACCAAAGGTCAAGGATAAAGGAAGTCTGAAGATGAGAACAGAGAAGTGGAAAATTAAACAATTTTAGGAAAGCATTGCATCATGTATTCTTGATTACTAATGTACTTTGAGCTTGTGAAACCTTAAAGATTATGAATATGACGCGTTAATAGCCTATAAATATGATACTTGTCAACTGTTCGAGAGAGCCACTTGATTGAGGCCCTCCCTTTGCAAAGGTATATTAAAGGCACACATTTACTGTTGTCTGGTCTCGTCTCTATTCCTTATTGGCATCTCAAGGAATTGAGAGCCTATATCAGTCAGGCCTCCATTCAGGCCTGGTTCTTTTGTAACACTATGATCCTGGATAATTATATTGTCAGCCCTATGAAGAGAGACTGAAAGAACTGGGCATGTTTAGCTTTGAGAAGAGAAGACGGAGGGGAGATATGATAGCACTCTTCAAATACTTGAAAGGTTGCAACAGAGGAGGGCCAGGATCTCTTCTTGATCATCCCAGACTGCAGGACACAAAATAATGGGCTCAAGTTACAGGAAGCCTGATTTCAGCTGAACATCAGGAAAAACTTCCTGTTATAGCAGTACAACAATTGAACCAATTACCTAGGGAGGTGGTGAGCTCTCCAACACTGAAGGTATTCAGTTGATGGCCTTATCGGACTGATTTGGGTATGTTCCAAACTGGCTTCTGCCCTGGATATGGAATGGAAACAGTCTTGGTCACGCCAGTAGATGACTTATGCTGATTAATAGGGGAACTGCAATCCTGTTGGTTGTCCCAGACCTCTCAGCTTTCAGTATCATCTATCATATTATGCTTCCAGGCTGTCTTGCTGGAGTGAATATTGGAAGCATGGCGTTATGCCAACACCAGTCCTTCCTGTAGAGATGGATCCACAAAGGGATGCTGGGAATCTCCTAGTTTGCCTCAGGGTTCCCCATACCTTTTAACATCTACATGAAGTCCCTTGAAGTTTGAGCTATGAAGGTGACACATAGATCTCCCTTTTCTACCTATTAATTCAAGGAAGGCTGTGGAACTCTTCAACAGATATTTGGAGACAGTTTTGGGATGGATAAAACTAATCTCACTGGCACACTTGCATTTCAGACCGCTGTTACTCTGCTGCTGTGCTGCTTAAAACAAATTTAGCACACACACAGCAACAGTTATTCAGAGTCCCACCCCTGCAGCAACTTCTTACAAGCCTTCCAAAGGCAGGAAGGTGGTGGGATAGCTGATAACACCCCAACCATGATGTTATTCCACCTCCCCTAGATCTCATTTCAAGTACTCAGAAATGTTGTACAGTACTCCTTTCCCAGCTTTGCCAATCAGCTGCTGCCTGTTAACTGCTCTGCATGTAAATGTATGTTTGATAAAGAATGACAACTCTACTCAGGGTCTAAAGCTATGTTCACAAGGGGACATTAACAGGCACATGAGTTGGACAGATTCAATTTTTCTGTGGGTGTATTTGTCCACACATAAGTGCTCTACATTTTTTTGCCCCTACTACCTATATCCATGAGAGCCAGTGTGGTGTAGTGACTAGAGTGTTGGACTACGACCTGGGTTTGAATCCCCACACAGCCATGAAGCTCACTGGGTGACCTTGGGCCAGTTACTGCCTCTCAGCCTCAGAGGAAGGCAATGATAACCCCCCTCTGAATATGGCTTACCATGAAAACCCTATTCATAGGGTTGCCATAAGTCAAAATCGACTTGAAGGCAGTCCATTTCCATTTTACCTATATCCATGTTTCCCCGCCCACCATAATGGGCGGTGCTTGATGGGTTGTTTGTACATTGTTGTGTGTTCCCTTAATTACTACTTTCCTGTTCTCTATTACTTTTATCCCAACTATGCATGCACCATAGGTATTTCTGTACCTGCGCACACGCACCTTTTATAATAAAAACATTTCCCCTGGAAGTGTGCAAGAGCAATTGTTTCCACCATGTTTTGCAATGGCCAAAATGGAGAGTTGTGTATTTTAGGAGGGAAAGGGGAGTAGGTGAGGAGATAACATAGATGATGGTAATGAAGTAGTAGTAGGAGTAGTAGTAGTTTGCCCTTTATCTCCTCCTCCCAGTTTGTGTGTTGCCTCTCTTCAACATGAATGCAACAGCAGAAAGGGAGAGGAGGGGGTGGAATCCACCAGTTAATTAATTAATTACATTTGTATACCGCCCCATAGCCGAAGCTCTCTGGGCAGTTTACAACAATTAAAACATTAAAAACAAATATATAAATTTAAAAACACACACAAAAAAACAATTTAAAAAACACATGCTAAAAGGCCTGGGAGAAGACAAAAGTCTTGACCTGGCACCGAAAAGAGAACAGTGATGGCCAAGACAGGTCTTTATCTGCCCGATACAGGTCTTTATCTGCCCCACATCTGACTTCATATATGATGTGGGGTGTAGAGCAGGTGGGTATGGTTTGGCCAAAATGGCCTTGCAGGCCAAATGGGGAGATGGCCCAGAGGCATTCTGTCTAAAGCAGATATGGAGAACAACCCCATCCAGAAAAGGCATATTACCCAGTTCCTGGACCCAGGAACCGTATCATCGTAGGACCTCTGCTTTGCCAGGATGTAATTTTAGTTTATTGGCCTTCATCCTTTTCTAAGTTTTTCTCATCCTTTTCTGTTTTACACTTCAAAACAACTATGCCATGAGAATACTTTGTACAGATTGATCTTTTAAACATTCAGCTTTGCAGCAATGAAGTTCATTATGATCACTCATGACAACAGCTACCTGGCTGGCCACATTAAATCCTGATGGGCTAATTCAATTTTTTTTTAGTACAACCAATTTTTTTTAAAGGATCAGATTCACGCAAAAGGAATGTAATGAACATAAAGCAACAACTTTGGAGATTATGTGCAAGTCTTCCCAATACCCATAGCATCTTCCATTGTAATTAGAGCTGAGGTCCTCTAGAGCCTCTGCCCAGATTTATCCCTCAGGCGCAACACAGTTTTAAAATACACACTGAAATCTCAAATCTCGTGGTGAGTGGAGGTCCTTTTCCTTCCTACGGCTGAAGAAATCACTGCATTTTAATTCTTTTATGAAGGTTTCTAGCAACTAAAGAAGTGGTTCCCCCTCCCTGCAGTGTCTCCTGTTTTAATTCACTTCACCCTAAAATGCATATTTTATACTTCCTAATATGCTGCAATGGGAACGCGAATCACCCCCTTCCCACTCAAGTGAGGTGAAAGCTGCTCTTAAAATACTTGGAAGAAACAAATCACCAGGAACAGATGGCATACCAATAAAGTTGCTATAAACTACCGAGACTGAAACTGTCCAAATTTTGACAAATATTTGTCAACAGATATGGAAAACTAAACAATGGCCCACAGACAGGAAACATTCAATATACATCCCAATTCCAAAGAAAGGGGATCCCAGGGAATGCAGTAATTATTGAACTCTTGCCTTAATATCCCATGCAAATAAAGGAATGCTCAAGATTCTACAACAAAGGCTCTTACCATATATGGAGCAAGAAATGCCAGACGTCCAAGCTGGATTCAGAAATGAAAGAGGTACCAGAGATCATATTGCAAACATACGTTGGATAATGGAATGGAGCAAGGAATTTCAGAAGAAAATTACCCTGTGCTTTATAGATTACAGCAAAGCCTTTGACTGTGTAGATCATGAAAAACTATGGAATGCTTTAAAAGAAATGGGGGTGCCACAGCATCTGATTGTCCTGATGCGCAACCTATACTCTGGACAAGAGGCAACTGTAAGGACAGAAAATGGACAAACTGATTGGTTCCCAATTGGAAAGGGTGTGTGACAGGGGTGTATTTTATCACCCTATTTGTTTAATCTATATGCAGAACACATCATACGGAAAGCGGGACTGGACCAAGATGAAGGAGGTGTGAAAATTGGAGGGAGAAATATCAATAATTTAAGATATTCAACCATACTACTAGCAGAAACCAGTAACGATTTGAAACGAATGCTGATGAAAGTTAAAGAGGAAAGCACAAGAGGACGACTGCAGATGAACTTCAATAAGACTAAAGTAATGACAACAGAAGATTTATGTAACTTTAAAGTTGACAACAAGGACATTGAACTTGTCAAGGATTATCAATACCTTGGCACAGTCATTAACCTAAATGGAGACAATAGTCAAGAAATTAGAAGGTGGCTAGGACTGGGGAGGGCAGCTATGAGAGAACTAGAAAAGGTCTTCAAATGCAAAGATGTATCACTGAACATCAAAGTCATGATCATTCAGACCATGGTATTCCCGATCTCTATGTATGAATGTGAAAGTTGGACAGTGAAAAAAGCAGATAAGAGAAAATTCAACTCATTTGAAATGTGGTGTTATAGGAGAGCTTTGCACATACCATGGACTGTGAAAAAAAACAAATAATTGGATGTTAGAGCAAATTAAACCACTAGAAGCTAAAATGATGAACTGAGGTTATCATATTTTGGACACATTATGAGAAGACGATTCACTAGAAAAGATCATAATGCTGGGAAAAACAGAAAGGAGTAGTAAAAGAGGAAGACCAAACAAGAGTTGGATTGACTCCATAAAGGAAGCCACAGACCTGAACTTACAAGATCTGAACAGGGTGGTTTATGCTCTTGGAGGTCACTGATTCATAGGGTTGCCATAGGTCGTAATTGACTTGAAGGCACATAACAACAACAAGGCTGAGGTCCCTAGAATGAAAATGGTTGAGGTCTCCTCAGATGAAAACAGATGGTGAACAAGAAGACCAAGAATGTGATGACACCCACAAAAACATTATTTCAGATTGCGCTCCAGGGTCCACACTTACACTGATCTCACTTTTCAATGCAAACTGATCTTACTTTTATTTTTCTTATCAGATTATCATATCAGGATGGGGATGGTGTTGAGGACAACATGAAAACATGCACACATGGGTAGCATCAAATACACACTAAACTGCTGTGTGTATACACCTGGAGAAGGGCTGTATTACACTTCAGGTATGAGTGCAAAAGGAGATTAGAGATGGGTCCTCCTCCTAGGAAGCAGGCTGGAGGCTGATCTCTACCACCCATCAGCTGCTGTAAAACAGTTCCAGAAGAATCTCTTTCGATGGCTTTGGATCATCCTACCTCCCCACCCCCTTTCTTTTTTCCAATAGAATAAAGCAGATCTAGGGAAAAGCATCCTGCTTTTCAGAATTGCCTGAGGCATGAAGAGAAATCTGGGAAGTCTCATTCACCAACAGCTACATGGACCCGGAACTGCTGAGCGTCTGCAAAGTGGTTTGTGTGTTCAGCTACTTGCCTTATTAGCAAGACTATTACTGTGCAAATGTGGTCAAAGAGGGAAAATACCAGTGGCACTCACTTGGGGAAGATTCCATGGTAGGACTGAACCTTTATGATATTACCAGAATTAACTGGTGTGCCTCCTAAATAGCGCTGTGAAGTCGATTGGGAAAAAACTGTCTCTCCACTTTTTTCCAGTCCCTCCCCAAAATGGGAAAAGAACTTTCCCCCCAAAATGTTCCAGTTTTCACATCTCTGCTCCCAAGAGTGCTGTAGAATCCTTGAAGCTTCACTGGTTTACTACTGTAGTAAGCTATCTAAATCAGGCAAATAATGTGTTTACAAACATAAGGAGTTCTGATCAGACCTGCATCTATCTAGTCCAGCACTGTGTTTACCACAAAAGCTGATAATGTGTCTCCGGGAAGCTCACCCCCAGGACATGAGCGCAATAGAACTGCTTTTGTTCCTCAACATACCACCTCTGAATCTGGAGGTTCTAGTCCTCATGACTTATAACCACGGATATATTTTTCCTCCATGAATTTGTCTAATCCTCATTTAACCCTATCTGAACTTGTAGTCACAATTACATCTTGCAACAGGCATCAAAAGGGCAAGTCTCAATAAAACAGACCACCCCCAGATTAAGATAGTTGGAGGGTCCTGATCTAATTCCCAAAATAGAGCCTCCCCTCCCACAGAAAGAAAAGCATGAAATAAGGTGCCTCAAAGGATGCATTGTGGTATCTTAAGTTTAAGGCATAAAAGTTTATTGTGGCATAAGCTTTTATGGATTACCCAAAAAACCCAACCTTCTGAGCACCTGTTGTTTCACAACTTTCAGCAAAAACAAAAACGAAACTAGTCTCCCAACTTTAATAAAGAAAAAGGTAATACTCTGAGCATGTGCACTTTCCATTTTAAGCTCACTTAATTCTTCATTGTTTTTGCTCACTGCCCGCCTTCTTCCCCGTTGAAGCCCCCCATAGTTACTGTTTGGGATCCGTTCTGCAATGCACGGCATCTGGATTGCAGGGGAGGAGCCCTTTGCTACCCAGCCTCAGGCAACAAAACCTCTCGCTCCGGTCCTGTCAATACAGCGGGATGTAGGGGAACTGGCCCTAACGAGGGAGGCGAAAAAGACACGGGGGCGCTGCTACTCTCTGGGTAGCTGAGAGGACCAAGCGAGGCTTCCAAGTGAGCAAGAGCCCAACAAACGCAAGCTCTAACTGATGCCAATCTGGCCCCACGATATCTACCATCCCCGAAAGACAGGCACGTCGAGGGCAAGGGAGACGGAGGCCCCCCTTCCCAGCCGGGAGCTCCTCCGCCCTCCTTCTCTCACCAGGACGCCATGGACCAGCGCGTCGTAGCAGAGCCAGCTCAACACCCAGCGGTCCAGCGGGGAGGCTCCCTCGCGCCGGCCCAGCCGCGAGCCCGAGAGCCACGCCAGGCCCAGCAGGGCCGCGCACGCGGCTAACGACGCTGCCGACGCTCGGCTGAACAGCTGCGCGGGAGCAGCTGCCTCGGCTTGAAGCCGGAGCTCCGCTTGCCCTGCCGCCGCCATGCTCGGAGCCCGGAGAAAGGCAGCTGGCCGAGGGCGGAGCTCCCGGCCTGCGTGATGCTTCCGCGCCCGCTGACGGCAGCGAACAGCCGCCTCTTTCGTGCCTAAGGAACTCCGCTGGAAAGACGACTACCGTATATACTGTAACAAAAGCTGCCGTGCGCTAGAGTTCTCTCCGTGAGGGATTCTTGCCGCGCCTCCGACCTTTGAAGTTCACAAGGCGCAGGGCACCTACACGGCCAAAAATATAATTCTTTGTATCCCAAGATAAGAAGACACTTCAGCCGGGATTCAAAGCCTTTGCAGCCACCCCTTTTGGCTTGCTACTGCACCCCCCCCAAAGGTCAATCTACGGCTCCTGCGTAGGGTGTTGGTCTAGAGGTCCTAGGACCTGGGAGACCAGGGTTCAAATTCCCGCTCGGCTATTAAGCTAAGCGAGTGTCCTTGGGCCAGTCACTGTCTCGCTGTCAGCCCATGACAGGTGTAAACTTTGGGGAGGGGGCTGTGGGGCTCAACCCTGTGATGCCCCTGTATTTTGTAAATATGGTAAGTGCGGGTTTATTAAAGTATACATGGTAAGTGAATTGAGTGAGAGGGGGACATGGGCTACAATGCTGGAGAATGCTGTATGATGATTGGCTGAGCGTTTGAGTGGCTGAAGGTATAAATGAGAGGATGATGGTTGGGGGTTGGAGATGGTTGGGGGTTGGATTAGATTTGGCTGGTATTGAGGTAGATTATATTTGACTAGAAACATAAAGAGTAACAATATATGAAACCATACGCTTGTTAAATATACCATAAGTAATCTTGTTATTTCCTGGTGTTTATAAACAAAAATTTTATTCATTTACCAAAGGCCTGATCCTTGGCTGGGGTTTACACAGACCAGAAGGGAGGGCAGGGTATTTACCAAGGCGGAGAAACAGTCTCAAATGGTGGCAGTGGTGAAGATATATTGTATCATCAAGTATCCAGGGCAACCCAGGGCTGTATGCTTTATTGGCACAAAGATACAGGGGGGTTGTGGCCTGCAAGTGCACCCAGACACAAAGTAACAATAAGCCAGAAGGGGACTAGGCAAAGTCCCAAGGCCATATTGTGAAACAGGGAGTGCCTGGTGGTGCTGCCTAGCAGTGGGATCTTGCGAGATCTGTGCTAGAGCCGGTGAGAGAACAAATAAAACCCAGGATCCTGACTGGAGAGACCTGACAAGTGGTGGTCTGAGGTGGGATCCTCACAACCCTCCCACCCCCCGCAGTCACTGCCAGGCAGTATTAACAGGCTCACGTGATAAACTCAGGTACAACAGCAGCTTCAGCACAGGATTGCCTCATCCCTCTTGTCATGCTAAGATTCCCATTTTTCTGTGGAGTTTTGTTCCTGTTTGCCAGTCTGTGTGTTTGTTACGAATTTTTATACCCTGCCCAAAAGGGCCTATAGCCCTCACAATAGGCTATACTATAGCCGCTAGTCTTCACCCTGACTCCACCCACTTTCTTCGGAGCAAGCCTGAAAGGCCTCTGTTAGGCCCAGCACAGCCCTGCACCCAGCCTTCCTTGTTAAATGGAGCAGCCTGCCCTGGGCTTCCTGCTCCCAGCCCCCAGCCCCAGAATGTGTGGGACCGCTCCCCCTACATCTTCTCTCTTTCTGTGAATGCCCTGTGCGCTGTACACACAGGTCGCTGCCATCAACCAAGATGGCAGCAGAGGCTTCTCTAAGGGGCTGATACCCCCACCACCATCTGTGTTGATGGCACGCATGCGCTTAGGGTTGCCATATTCCAGTTCCACAAATCTGGGCAGGCTAATTTGTATGTTATGCAAATTATTTGCATATTAATGTTTGGATTGTCCAGTTTGTTTTTGTGCCTTGCAATTACCACCAAAAACTGCTGAAAGATGTGAGAAATCTTTTTTAAAAAGCTTACATTTTCAGCCTTAAATGCCTAGACTCTAGTTTCCAACACTGTGGAATATTTGTTTACTGATTAATTTATATCCTGTCCATCCACTGTTAAAAGCAGAGCTCAGGGCAGCTTACAAATATAATAAAAACAATAAAAATACACAATATAAATACATAATAAAAACACAACATAGAAACAAACATTTTATGGCAGGGCAGTAGTATAAATATCCAGCATAAAACAAAAATGTTGGAGCTTTGGAACATAAACGCAACATGTTGCAAATACCCCCTTTTTAGGGAAGGGGATTGAGAGGGTTGTGGCGCAGCAATTGCAAGTACTCTTGGATGAAACAGATTATCTTGACCCATTCCAGTCTGGGTTCAGGCCTGGTTATGGGACTGAGTTGGCCTTGGTTGGTCTGATGGATTATTATTATTATTATTATTATTATTATTATTTCAATTTATATACCGCCCTTAGCAGAATAGCTCTCAGGGTGGTGAACAAACAAGGTAAAATACAATATATCATGGTAAAAAATCACAAAAACATGTACAAACAAACAACAGAAAGCACAACAAAAACAAATACAACACAAATTAAGGATACATATTAAAAATAGAAAGATTAAGAAAATTAAAAGATTAAAATGCCTGGGAGCATAAAAAGGTCTTTACCTGGCGCTGGAAAGATAGAAGTGTAGGCGCCAGGCGTACCTCTTCGGGGAGGCTGTTCCACAACTCAGGGGCCACCACAGAAAAGGCCCTAGATCTAGTAACCACCCTCCGGGCTTCCCGATGGGTTGGTACCCGGAGGAGGGCCTTAGATTCTGAACGAAGTGAACGGGTAGGTTCATAGCGAGAGAGGCGTTCCACAAGGTATTGAGGTCCCACGCCGTGTAAGGCTTTATAGGTCAAAACCAGCACCTTGAATCTCGCCCGGAAGCAAATAGGGAGCCAGTGCAGATGCGCCAGAATAGGTGTTATATGCGAAGACCGACTGGTCCTCGTCAATAGTCTGGCAGCCGCGTTCTGCACCAGCTGAAGCTTCCGAACTGTCTTCAAGGGCAGCCCTACGTAGAGCGCATTACAGTAATCCAATCTTGAAGTTACCAGAGCATGAACAACGGAGGCGAGGTCGTCCCTGTCCAGATAGGGGCATAGTTGGGCTACCAGACGAAGATGGTAAAATGCATGACCTTTATTGGGAGAAGGACGGGGGAGTGCAACCCTGTTATTCTTGATCTCTCAGCAGCTTTTGATACCGTTGACCATGGAATCCTTCTGGGCCGACTTGGTCAGATGGGTATTGGAGGCACTGTTTTACAGTGGTTCCGATCCTATCTCCAAGGTCGCTCTCAGATAATAGCATTGGGTGACTGCCTTTCGCCCCCTGGCAGTTGTGCTGTGGGGTGCCGCAGGGTATCATCTTGTCCCCCATGCTGTTTAACATCTATATGAAGCCCTTGGGAGCAGTCATCAGGAGATTTGGGGCGAGGTGTCAGCAGTACGCTGACGATACCCAGCTCTATTTCTCCATAACATTTTGGGTTCAGGGATGTGTAAACTTTATTTTGGAGTTTAGGGAGCCCTGAATTTGCCTCTTTTTTCAGTGTTTCGAACTTTTGAGCAAATAAGGAACTCAAAACTAGTAACCAACTTCAGCATAATATATTTTGCTCTGGATGTGTTTTTGCATGTTCTTCCCATTATTACTATCATTTCTTTCCTCTTGTCTCCTAGTGGAGACCTTCTTAAACGTATTCTTTGTAAAATGTCTATTCCATAGATGACACTATATGAGCAAATAATACATTGTTAACTTTTGTTAATATAGAAGCCGTTTTTACTTACCACTGTCATCCAGGCAATCAGCTAGTTTTAGATGTAAGACTGAACTTATTCTTATATTCTTTAATTTGTATTGGTAAGACCTATGTCCGCTAAGATATTTGTAATGACCTCTTCCTCTAATTCCTTTTCACCTGAATTTTTTTCTGGGTTTTGTACTGTTTATGTAGGTCTAATTAAGTAGAAAGACCATCCATTGAAAAAATGTTTTATACAGCATCTCTTTGTTTAGGTGTAATAAGTACTATAGAATTCCAGAATGTGGTCCTGAACACCATATTTCTCTACCAAACACAGTCCCCCCCTATTATTAGCACAACTGCCTCAAGCATTCCATAGTGTGACTTGGAAAAGGAGCCAATTTTGCATTAACTTACCAGAATATGCAGATTAGATATACAGCTTCTCCTTCGATATGTGAAGTTTACTCTGTTCCACTCTAGAGAACAAAAGGAGCAGGCCTAAAAATACTTGTGAAATTTCTACGACAACTACATTTATGATGCACCTCCAGGTGACTGTAAAACCCAAGGAAAAAAATTAAAAAAGAGCCCCACAAATATCCATCTCACTTATTTAATCAGGAAAGTGCAGTGAGCTACACTGTTAGCTCTGGAAGCGGTATTTCTTATTCATCTCCCCATCTTTAGTTTTAAATGTTTGTATTATTTTTAGCACTGGATACAATATGCATAATGTGTTAACTTGCACCTACTGTGTTGTATTTCACTGAAGTATCAGCATATTTAATCTCATACTATTTTACAAAAGGCCACTTTTGACAGTGAAGCTGCCAGTTCGGTCAAGGTGAAAGAGTACTTTATCAACACAGTCTAAAGTGTACATGAAATCTGAACACACTGTAGAATCTAGCTCTGAAGAGCCCAGAATTGCCAAAGTCAAGGGATCTAGAATAAAAAAATGGTCATCTATTCCAAATAATTCACCAGCCCTAAACATTCACGCAGAGACATCTTTACAAGACAACTGTTCACCATTTTGTCAAACATCAAGGCAGAAGATTCCACAATCTTTTTAGACAGATTATTGCTAGTCTAAAATTGTCTTTCTTAGTTAAAGTGCTGTTTAACCTGCTCTTACTGGACAGGATGAACAGGTTTTCCCCTTTGTCCATTTTTTTTGCCTCTCATATCATTGGAAAATCAACATTCTCCTTTGTCCCATTTTTTCCGTTTATTAGTATTTGATTTTTCAAGCTTTTGGCTATGTACAATTGTCTATATGCATAAAAAAAATAAGTGGCATGTTATGCAGTTGGTACTGCTGCAAACTGCAGCATGAACATTTGCCCCCCACTTGCACGCTGCTCACATCGCCTACTTCAGCAAGTAGACAAGGTGGTGATAGCAGTCTACATGCAGTAGCAACAACCTGGGTGGGCAGGCACAGCAGGCAGGAGGCTGGTGTGCAGCCTAGGTGGTGGCAGAGTTTCTCCAAGTAAGATAGTGCTGCGGGATGGTGGCGGCAGCCTGCGTGGATAGTGGGGAGGCTAGTGTATAGCCTAGATGCACTGTGTAGCAGCAGTGTTTGGGGTGGTGCAGGGCAATGGTGGCGGAGGAACAGGTGAGGCAAGCAGGTTGGTGAGGGGAGTGGGATTGCCTTTGGGGTCACAGGGGGGTTGGAAAGTGGGGCAGGAGGTTGGAAAGTGAGACAAACGGGGGGCAGAGCTCCCTTAATACAGCAATAACTCTGCTGCTTTCCCTTACTGTTACTATGGCAGTTATCCAGATCCAATATTGTTAGTTGTGTAATTGTACAAACATAATCAGGGCAGGGACTTGCTGTATAGGAGACCACCACCCTATTCCTAATTGCAACAGCTTTTCTTGCTTAAATTCTAGTCAATAGAATTGTGAAATTTACTAGACTGGTTGGAAAGCAAAGCAGTTTCAATCTAGTCACATATGTGAATATGTGTGTATCCACCTTATTCCCACATTCTAGTACGTGGAGAGTACTAAAATCCTACATAGCTGTTGCGGTTTTGTAGGTGATATTGTTGGAAGCTAGTTTGGCTTTTCCATGGTACTGCATGAAGTACTAAGAAACCTGTAAAACCAAAATGGACCCCTTGAGGGTGACAGGACAGCAAAAACTTGTATATTGCAAGCACAAGTACCACACCTTCCAAGACACTTTAAAATTACTGTCTATTCAGTGGAGTGGCTCTTAAGATAAATGAACAGAAGTTTCTTGTTTCCTCCTTGCCGCTGCAAAGCCTCTTTGATGCATTTAGGGGAGCCCCCCCCCCGGCTAATGTGGGATGGGGCCTGGTGGGCTGCTAGAGGAGGGCAGAATTGCCAAAAATAAAGCTGAGGGCTTCTGTGAACTTCCTTCCATTCACTTTTCTTGTGATCCAAGCCACAGCCTTTATCAGTACCATAGCACTGTGCTGACCTCTTGTCAATGATTCTTGAACTTCAGTGCTTAAAACTGACCACAGTATTGCAGACAAGCTAGCACTCAATGAAATGTTATTAAAATTAGATTGGCCTTTTGTGTAGTGTTACTCCAACAATACATTCAGGACATGCTGATGCTTACCAACAGTTATCCTGTCTTATTACTGCATATAGAGAACATTGCAAATGTATTCAATGAGATTAGTAGTTTCCTTTCAGTTACAGAACAGGACAGTACACAGAGAACAATATTACTAGTCCTTCAGAATCATTCCTGCCATTGCCACCTTACAGTAGAGCCAAACTGAGGCTTGAGTAATTTGACAAGAACTTCGTATTTTAAAAGTTGCTATTTTTTTCAACAGAACAAAGATATCAGATGAAGTTGTAAGATATTTTTGTACCTGAATATGAACACTGTGCCAAATATGAAGGTTCTTCTTAGATGAACGTTCAAAATAAAGGATTACTATATATTATTATTGCCATGTACTATAAATACTGTTTTTATTTTTGGTAATGCTTTAGAAGTCAGATCAGGTTACTAGAGGACATCTTCTAGTTCAAACATGGTCAAAGAAAAATAACCCTACAAATCCACTTAAGAATAAGTATGTCACTGTTTTCAAAATAAGTTCTTACAGGTTTATAATATTTGATAGCAGCTTTTTATTGGTTATAAAACCTAAGCCCATATACAAAATTAGGAACACATTTAGATGCCTCTTTTGAAGTAACAATTTAATCTTATTAACTGAGAGTTAAAAAATAACACAATGCAATTTTAAAACACTTCTGAAAACTTAAAAGTGCAGCAATATACTTGTAGCTTGAATATAAAGATCCTACTCCATCATGTGACTGGAAGAAGCTCCACAAGTGGGGCGGGAGAGAATGATACCAGTTCTGTCCATCTACAGCCTGTTGTGCCTCCTGAAAAGCTATTACGGAGTTCTCATGACCCTAGGACATCATTTTGGGAATTAATGGGGGATAGCAACTCCCCCAGCACAACTGCAACTGTCTTCCACTCTTGCAGAGCAGGATCTTTGGATTCAAGCCTTTGTTTCCTTTAACTATAAAATGGTTAAATCCCAGTCAAGGGCTGATAAGGTGATATAAGAATGAGAAAAATGCAAGTTACTGCTTTAAGTGAATTTTCCTATTCTTCATCTCAGTGTTCACACTAGTGAAAAATCATTTATTTTGTGTGTAGCATCTAAGATGGAGAACATAGGCACACTGTAAAATGAGGGATATTTGTTCACATCATCAACTGCATACCTGCTTTGAAACTGCAAAAACTGTGACCAAATCTAATTCTGATTTTGAATTAACTAGTTTTTTAGCAAGCACAACACTATTTCAGTAAAATGTGTTAATAGGACACAGTTACCAAATTAACTTAATGTCTGGGTAAAGAAAAAAGGCACAATGAACTTCAACTCAATTTTACGTGCACAAGAGTTGAAAAGTCTGAGCCACCTTAAAGAGAAATTGATTTTAAAATTTATAAAACCTATAAATAGAGGCCAAACTGCTGTATTAAAACAGAGTATCTAGCAAGTAAAAATCTTGCAGTTTAAAACATATACTTGTATCATTTTAAGATACAAGAC
The DNA here is from genome assembly GCF_030035675.1 of Rhineura floridana. NCBI lineage: Eukaryota > Metazoa > Chordata > Lepidosauria > Squamata > Rhineuridae > Rhineura > Rhineura floridana. The sequence goes on along the minus strand of NC_084481.1, from coordinate 1,101,324 downwards.
AACTCATTCTTTAAAGTGGCTCCACCTTGGCAGATATATTTAATGAATGAACACCTGCAATGTCTTGCTCATCAGTGGAAAAACAGCTGATCAACAAAGCTTTGATGGCATCTGTCCATATCGTCATCACAGTAAATACAACCTACATCCAATAACTATATTAGTTTTACGTTTTCAGTATCCGTTCACATCAAGGCATTGGGAAACTACATCCAGTGAACAACAGCAACAATACCAGTTTGTGTGACAGCTTATAAAGTTTAAATTTCATTTTTATCCACAGCAATCCCAAATCCTCTGAAAAGCCAGGCTGGACAGTTTCCCCACTATTAATGATCTCCCATGTTACCAGCTTATGTAAATTTATTCATTGTGAGCTGCCCATTATGCATATTCTGAACAGTAGCAGCTTCCACAAAGCTTCACACAACTAATACATATCTTAACTATATGAGTAGGATTACAGACTAGTTTTTCTATTAGTCTTCCAATACTCCAAGAATGAAGCTTTTATGATGCTTCTAAAATAGTTGCTAGTTTGTTGCCAATCACATAATCATAAGCACTGGTAAGTAAAAAAATAGTTTAAGACTAAATTACAGCAAACATGAAAGCTCCACAGTTTAAACCAATATAAATCAACATTATTCAGTTATAAATTTAAAACAAAAATAATGTATTGACTACTGAAAGATGAAAGCAAGATTCTTGCGAACCGATGCTCATTTAGGACAGCTTTGTGTCTTTAATATGGGATTCTTGCTTTCAACTTAGAACAAAGTTAAAGTCCATGACTGATTGTAGCTCAGGTAAAGTATCATGCACAGCATTTTCATTATTTCAAACACAGCAGGAACACACAGGCTGAAGAGTGGTCAAGTACAGCTTGCTGTTCTCAAAATTACATATAATGGTCATGTTTTACTAGTCCAAATAGAAAGTTCAGTCTTCAGACCCAAGCTTCTAAGGCAGTAATGAACACAATTACTGATACATGTAGTCTGTTTTTACACTAATCAATTACCGAGTTCTTTTAAAATTTCAGTTTCACCAATGAAAATAATTTGACTTGTATTTTCTTTCTTTATTCTTCCGCATTAAATATATGAAAATATGTTTGTAGAGGACAACAGCAGAGGCTCAAAAAATAAACAGGGCCTCTCAGAAGTCTTCCAAAATGTAAGCATCATACTAAAGAGTTTTGATCCACAGCGCACTATTTTCCAAAGAAAGCTACTCTTCTGTGGGAAGCCTATGTGCCACCACAAAGGGATAAACTTAAAACTGCAGACTAGCGGTATCTGCTTGTGGCACCAGGGAAAAAAGGCAAAAACAAGAGAGGAAAGATAGCAGGGTTTGTTAAAAATTCTGAACAGTTTATGAGATCATGCAGATGCATTTATGGCCCATGTGATAATTACTTTTGGCAACTGCAAAATGACTGATATATGACTTGCTTTAGAAGCACCAGACAAAGAGGCATATGCTTGGAGTCTTTTTTCAACAGCAGCCACCCAGTGGTAAATTTTACAGGTGTGGAATAGACGAACTGCACTGTGCTGAACTTAAAAATTAAATTCTTTTGTTTGAAGATTTGCCGTTGGATCAAAATTGTAAGTACCTCCTTGTGTTGCTTCAGGAATGAGGCTGGGGTCTTCATCAATCTACAAAAGCAAAGGAAGCGCATGCAATGGTAACTCTATTTTTCATTTTATATAAGTAGGCCCACTTATAGACAAAATATTCTGCTCAATAATACATAAAGTTGTCAAAAACGCATACCATATTTACAGAAGGTTTAGACATCTTACAAAAGTTGTGACATTTCCAAATCTGTCAGTCTTATGAGCAACTGCTGGAATTTTTTGCAGGTGGCAGCCCCCTTATAGGAAGCTGTTTTATACTGAGTCAAATCATTGTTCCATCTAGCTCAGTACTGTCTACACTGACTGGCAGCAGCTCTCCAGGATTTCAGGCAGGAGTCTTTTCCAACCCTACCTGGAGATGTCAGGGACTGAACCTGGGACCGTCTGCATTTAAAGCAGATGCTCTACCACTGAGCTATGGCCCTTCCAGAATATAGCCAACTTCATACTCTTTGGGGTTCTCACCATGATGGCTGGTGGTGGCAATGAGTAGGTCTGATAAGGATGTGTCAGCAAGTCTGGCACTAAGAAGGAGTGATAGAAAACTGGGTGTATGTGCACAGAGGCAGGTAATTAAAGGTGGTAAGTCCCTGAGTTGACCTAGGTCATGATGGGGAAGGGTCCAATGAAGCAGATATCCAATTTCTGGGTGGGTCATAGTGTGGGGAAGTACAGAGTGGACAGCCATATGAGATCTCCCATTGCCATGGCCAGCCCAGTTGCTACAAATGGTCTGCAAAGCATTTGTTGGAGCATTTCGCTTCTTCCAGTTGGTCTCAAAGGTCTTGATATAAGACCTGGAGTTCTTGGAGGACTCGATCTGCAGCCAGAACTGATGACAGGGGAGACAAGGACCGAAAGAACTGGGGGATGGCCCCATCTATCATTACCTTACAAAGTTGCCTAATGATTGGGAAGTGATGTGTGGTTTGGGATTGAAGTATGAGTGGAGAACAGAAATTTTAAGTTGGAGTTTTTTTGGGGGTTGTATGTTAATTTTTTCAATGTTTCCATAATTGATAAATATAAAAATATACAAATGGGTTTTTCCCCTCTAAAGTCAAAAATAACTTTACTTAACTATTATTACTCATAATTTCTGAACCAATATACATAGTTTCAATTTAGTACAATGGAAATTGTTATGGCTTGGATTATATTAAATGGTCTGATTTGGGATTGGGTCCACATAAAACAGTGAGATTAGATGTTTTATGATACAGGAAGGTAGTTTCAACCAAGTGGTACCACTTTCAGCCTTGTACTTTATGAAATTCTTATTGGTTCCTGTTACCCCTTTCCAGAGGGTAAACCCCAACAAATTGGATAGTCTGAAATTATGTACATGATTCTCCAACAAATGCCTTTGGATGTAATTGTTGGCCCTGGAAAGGAGTTTGTGCAGGCAGCCACCACCACCTAAATGCCCAATGAGTTGCTCAGAAGATTGGCAGTTTTGGAAGTGCCACCACTTTTGTAAAATGTCTAGATATCCAAGTCTTTTTGTACCTTATGAAATGCGTTGTTCTGACACTGGCTGACAGACTACTACTTCAGTAAGATCTGGACAAGACAGACACACGTGCCTTCTTTAAGCATTACTAATAAGGCTTAAATTACCACATGAAGGGGACAATACCCCCTCACTGCCATTCTTGTCACCATTGAACTCTGCCCTGTCTGACGATGGGACCACCCACCCCACTCCAGATTCATCCCCAATGTATTTGTGCAAATGGCACTCGAAGTAGCCACTTACTACTGCTTAAAAGTACTTACATCATCACCAGAGAAATACTGATCTATTATTTCAAACGCTAGCTTGTAAATGTCTTCATTCTCATGTTGCTGCAGTGCCTCGATTTTCTCTAAACCTGGTCAGAGAGGAAAGAGAAAGAGAAAAGTTAGTTGCCTTTAAAATCAGCAGCAGATTGGACACAGGTGATGGAATGGATTTCCCTTTCATCATCATCCCAAATCTACTATGGAGGGGGGGGACCACAAGGAAAGGGAAGTCTGCTTTGATGCAGGGTGGATTGATTTAAATCAAGATTTAAAACATTGATTTAAATAATGATTTAAATCACCCAGAGAAACCCTTAATTAAAATCAAGTTTGTCATTTACAGTTCTTCATGTATTTATTAAACAATGGTGTAAATCTGATTAATAAAACATGTTAATTTACAACTCAATATATTGATACAATACATATTACAAGGAGAGTATACTGTGTAATTGTTTAGATAACTTGATTTTTATTAATTTAGGAAACAGTACATAATATTGCCTATGTCAAGCTGCATTTTGCATTCTGCTCACGGCCGGAGTTCGATTCCAATGAAAGGAGGAAGTCGAATCTCCAGTAAAAGGGGTCGAGGTCCACTCAGCCTTCCATCCATCCATGGTCGGTAAAATGAGTACCCAGTATATGCTGGGGGGTAAAGAAAGGCCGGGGAAGGAACTGGCAATCCTACCTCACATATACGGTCTGCCTAGTAAACGTCACAAGACGTCACCCTGAGTCGGAGACGACTCGCACTACAAGTGCGGGGACACCTTTACCTTTAGGGAAGCTGAGTTATGCTGAAGTAAAACAGGGAATAGACTTCCGCCAGTATTACAGTTATGGTCTGCCATGATGTTAGAAATATGGGGCGTATTATGTAATATAAAATAAGAAAATGGCACCCAGTGGCAACTCTTAACTGCTTCTTCTATAGCATAAATGTGGGCTATAGATTCTAAACCTAGTTAACTGATTTGAGCTAAGCTTTTCTTTTTTTTCTATTAACATCCAACATAGCAACATAGTTTCATTACGATGCTTCATCATTCTTGCAGCCAAGCCCTGCATTTCCTTCTTGCACCTTTTACACATTTTCCTTTTTTGCCTCAGGAAGGAATTTCTGCAAAACATTCCCAGACAGGGTCTCTTTTATGCCCAGAAGCCATGACAGTTCTTCTGTGGCAAAGTATGGGGAAATATGGGTACTGGAAGCTGAGTCTGTACAATAATATCTTTCCTTTTTTCTTTCCAGTCCTCTCCACTGTTCCTTTCTACTCTGCCTCCGTCCTTTTTAATGTTGCTTTTGTCCTAATTCTTTTGCCTTGTGTGGCCCAGTTCTACCATCACATAAGCTCAGAACAACAATCCCATTCCCATCCAGCCTGCGTCTTTGCACATGTAACTTTAATCAGAGAAACAGAAACTGAAAGGCCAGAACTTCCAAGAAGCAAGAGTTTGTAGGTAGGCTGGGCAGAGCCATTTTCATGAGATGGAAAACTGAAATTAATGCACATGTTTGACTGCTAGGTAACAATGTGTGCGAGTGTGATAGAGCCATTAATTTATTTTAATGAGACTGTAAGTGTAGGTTTAGCTTGTAATAAAACAGAACTGAATGAGGGAGAAATGTACTATTAATATATTTTTTAAAAAATAAAAAACCTGATTTAAATAAAACATCCATTTTTAATTTTGTTTTTATTTTAAAAATCACTGGTTTTTATCCACCCTGCTTTGATGTCACCCTCAACGTTCAAGACATTCGGTTTAGATGCATTTGTCTCAAATGCTATTAAAACCAGCAACAGAAAAATACAAAAGGTCTATGATATGAAATCAAGATATTTAAGTGATGTCTATGTGGTTTAAGTGATATTACTTGCTCTGAAATAGATATATTTAATGATCTCCTAGATGAACTGCACAATAATTTTATTTTATACTTTTAAAAAAAAACATGCACCCACCTTTCTATTACACATATGCATTTTTACTCAGAAGTAAGTCTCACTGGGTTCAGTGGGATTTACTCCCTAGTAAGAGAGTTTAAGATTTCAGTCTGAATGAACATGGTTGGTTGGTTGTACTGCCTTCAAGTCGCTTCCAACTTATGGTGACCCTATGAATAGGGTTTGTATGGTAAACAGTATTCAGAGGGGGTTTACCATTGCCTCCCTCTGAGGCTGAGAGGCAGTGACAGGCCCAAGGTCACCCAGTGAGCTTCATGGCTGTGTGGGGATTTGAACCCTGGTCTCCCAGGTCATAGTCCAACACTAACCGCGACACCACACTGGCTGTCGAATGAACATAAAACTACCTAAAGATGAACCCTACAGGTAGCTGCAAGCTACACTGGTATGAATATATACAATTCAAAGATTCCATATATTACATGAAGTATGGTATGTGTTCAAAAACAATATAGGTATGAGAAAAACAATCACTATGTTTAAATAGTGAAATTATCACCAAAATATATTCTGTAAATCCTTATAAGTCTGGTACATTGGCTCATTTCAAGTAACTCCTTGGATATTTTGCATCCAATTGTTTGGCTGAAGTATGGTGTAGTAGAACCCTCAAACTACAAACCTACGTTTTCAAGAAGAATACTACCCCATTCAACACAGGTTGAACTACCATCCCAGGGTCAAGTCTACTGACCAAGATTCAATTTGTTTGCCTACATCCAGTCAATTTCTATTTCTATTTCCAGACAGCCTCCCTGGAATAATATGGAAGGAGAGATAAAAGTTGGGTGTCATCTTCATACTGATGACATCAAACGCCAAGTGCCCGAACAACTTCTCCCAGCAGTTTCATGTATATATTAAACAGCACGGGAGACAAGATGGAATCCTGTGAGACCCCATTAGCCCAACAACCAAGAGTTGTCTTGCACCACTTCTGAAACCATCCGTCAAGGAAGGACTGAAACCATAACAATGCTGTGCCTCCAAGTTCCATCCTGATACGCCAATCCAGAAGAATGCCATTATCAGTGGCATAGCAAATCACTCAGAGATCCAACAGAACCAAAGAAGCACCCCTGTTGAGTTCTTGGCATAGATAATCTACCACAGTGATTAAAGGTGTTTCCATCCAACATGATTCCAGACAGATCAGTGTCATCTAACTATGTCTGGAGAAGTATGGTCGGTGCCACTTGAGCACCTTGCCCAGGAAGTAAATGTGACTGGCCAATTATTCAAACAATCTTCTGGGTCTTGGGTAGGCCTCACAACTGCTGCTTTGGGCTCCTTTGGGAGGAAGATGGGATATAAGTTAATAATAAATAAATAAGTGCCTCCTTTAAAGCATTCAGCACCATCCATTATTACAAGGAGGCATTAATCCCGGATTATCAATCCTCTCCTGCTAGCTGTTATAATCTATTCTAGGAGATGTAAGGAATCAGTAAATAGGTGATGGTTAGAGCAGTGTGGGTTGTGTCTTCACTTCTCAAAAACTGGTATGTATTCTACAAAATAGGACCAGATGGTCCTCTAGACACATCCATTGATTGTACTCCAGAACTAGCAGTATCCAAGTCAAAGCAGATGTAAATTATTTTAACCTGTTAAAATTGTTTTAACACGTTAGAAAAGATGTCAAAGAGGGCTTCTAAGGGATCTTTAAAATCACCCTCCACTTGCTTATCATTATTAGATCACTTCCTAGTTGTGAGCAGGCTGGCGGATCTGGATGGATTCATGAGAGCTCTCAGGAATTTATGGTTGGCATGACTGGTGCTTCTCTATAAAGCCCCAGTTGCTCTTCAGGATACGTAGCTTAGGTAGCTGACATAATTGCTTCTAAACACCTTCTCCCATTCAACAGAGCTTGTTCGGTTCCCAGGAATTTGGGCTGATAAAGCAGTTGGGATGATGGCTGGAATACAACTGGCAATGAACTCAGAATGAATCTGATAGTTAAGACTCCATTCTAAAGCCTACTGTAGTGATTATGAGGGAAAAGCAAAGCAGCAACACTTCACCACCATCATTGCATCAGCACAGTGCTGTTCAGCAGTTTCTTCTGAGTGGTGCGAGGCCTTCTCCAGTTTAGTCTGGAAAGTGATTTAGAGTCACCACCCCTCGACGCGTTTTCCAAAAACATACGGTTAAATCATTCGCATCCACCTTGACTTGGATGTCACTAGTTCTGCAGTACAATCAATGGATGTTTCTCGAACAACATCTGGTCCTATTTTGTAGGACCAGTTTTTGAAATGTTAGTTTTTGAGGACTGAGGACATTAACAAGATGCTTAGAGCAGTGCTGGCTATCACCTGTTTACTCATTTCATTGAATCATGATAAACAAGTCAAAAAGAAACTCTCCTCTCCTAGATAGCCTTCTTCTTGCCAGAATGAGAACACCAGATTAAGTATCATGATTATGTCAATTATTGCATCAGTCTTGGCAGCGGCAGCGGCGGCGGCGGGGATTCATGCATATTACATCTTACCTCCACATTCTTCTATAATTTCTGCGATTGTGCTTGCTTCATCACCAGCCATTATTAGAATGTTTTTCAGCCCATCCAGAACAACCTGCACCACTTGAGAATCTTTGACAGAGAGTAAGTTACAGAATGGTGGGATTACATTCTGTTGCACAAGGTATTCAACCTAAACAGAAGCAAAATATACTTAGAATTTTGTTTCTTCCTTATAAAAGGTTCTAAGTTTACTAATTTGACTATTTAAGACACATACCTGATCTTTTCTACCACTTATTGTTAAGTTGCTAATTGCCCAAGCAGCTTCCTTTTGTGTGCCAAAGTCTCCCTAAAGGATATAAAAGATGAGTTGTGTAAGCAAAGTAATATATATATAGACTTATGATCTTCTATTAGCTTAACAAAAATATGAGAAGCAGGCAAATCCTGCAATTGACTGACCTTAGCCAGCTGGTGAATGATCATCGGGATAAGTCCAGCATCTATTACAGCTTGAACTTGTTGCTGATTTCCTGCAGTGATATTGGAAAGGAACCAGACTGCTTCCTGTAATCAAAACAAAACCTGCACATGAAGCTGCCTTACAAAGAGACAAAGATATTTCCCATTACCTATTACTTGATCCTTCTAACTGGAGATATCAGGGATTGAATTTAGGCCCTATGACATGCAAAGGATGTGCATTGCCGCTAAGATATAAAGCACCTCCCTACTATTAATTTCAACCTATTTCCAGGAAGAAACACTGAATAGGATTTCAGCAACTGATACCTTTCTTCTGGTAGACTATAAAAATTGGGTGGATGGTGTGCTTATGAATGTTTGTGAGGTATGGGGGAGAACAGGATGGGATGAGCATATAACACCTGTTCTGGCCAGCTTGCACTGGTTGCCAATATGTTTCCGGGCTAGATTCAAAGTGTTGGTATTAACCTATAAAGCCTTATACGGTGCGGGACCACGATACCTTGCGGAACGCCTCTTCCGATATGAACCGGCCCGTGCACTACGTTCCGCTACGAAGGCCCTCCTCCGGGTTCCAACTCACAGGGAGGCCCGGAGGGTGATGACAAGATCTAGGGCCTTCTCAGTGGTGGCCCCCGACCTGTGGAACAGTCTCCCCGAGGAAGTACGCCTGGCGCCGACTCTGCTCTCCTTCCGGCGCCAGGTCAAAACCTTCCTATTCTCTGAAGCATTTTAAGTTACACTGATTTACTTTTAAAAATGTTTATTGTATTGGATTGTTGATTGTATTTTAGTATTATTTTGTTATTCATTGTATTTTTATGCTATTTTATGTTCACCGCCCAGAGAGCTATTGCTAGTCGGGCGGTATATAAATTTAATAAATAATAATAATAATAATAATAATAATAATAATAATAATAATAATAATAATAATGATGAGTAGTGGATATAGTATGACCTCTGTAGATTTAAGACAGAATGTAGGTACCATGTGGTGTAAGTAAGGTGATGTATGCTGTGACTCAGGATGTATTTTGACAAGAGGGAGGGTGGAAGGAATCCCTGACTCTTAAAATGTTTTCAAAATATGCTGCTACGTTTTTGCTTTTGGGGAATTTTATTGTTTTCTATTGTAATTTTTCAGTTTCATTGTTTGTTATATGATATTTGTTATTTTTGTAAACTGCTTAGAGACTGCTTTAGTATTAAGTGTTATATATATATATGGAATAAAAATAAATAAAAACAAAACTTCACAATAAAATCAAGCCTGTAGCAGATGCAATATCCAGAGTTAACACAGATCCGATTACAGATAACCACAGATGTAGTGTAGTGCTTTTCAAACTGCAGGTTGTAACCTACACTTGGTTCCCACAATTAGAAGCATTCTTCATTTCCGTGGGCTTTTTTCCCATTTCATCCAGGCTGACAGCTCACCACTGTTATTGTGCAGACCCTTTAAGAGATAGGCTTGCTCATTTTTCTCTTTTTATGTCATGCTTAAATTCTGGTTCAAGTATGAAGTGCCTATATATACGCAGATTAACAAAAATGGGAAAAAATTGATATAAACTTGTTCAGTGGTGACTAATAATGTGATATTCTTGTGTTGACTTATAAAGAAGGAAAGTGAAGCTCAAGACGTGGAGTTACTTTAGAAGTGGGCCTCAAAATGTTAAGTTTACAGGCGGGTCCCACTTCAAAACATTTGAGAAACACTGATTCAAGTGTGTTGCATATTCACTTCTACTTGTCATGAGAGGAGTATGGAAGAAGTTTGCGAAAGGCGTGTTCCCAGTATCAGGCAAGTAATAAACTAACAGCTCCTTGGATTATTACTTTTGAGGTGGGGGGAGAGCGAAGCAAGCCTCAGGTTCTGTAATGGATCAGGAGTATATTAGGAGTATAGGAAGCTGCTTTACACTGCATCAGACCATTGGTTCATCTAGCTCAGCATTGTCGACACTGATTGGCAGTGGCTCTCCAGTGTTTCAGACAGGATTATCTCCCTGCCCTCCCTGGAGATGCTGGGGATTAAACCAGGGACCTTGCAGATGCTCCACCACTGAGCTCTGACCCCTTCCCCTATTGAAATATGTGAGCCTTTATTAACAATATATAAAACCCCCAAAGCTTCATATCAGACATTTCTTAGACTGCCTGAAATCTACATGGAACTGATAAAAGCTAAAAATTAGGCTGTGTATTGAGAGAAATCAAAGTAATAAACAGTAAAGAAAGAAAAAGAACAGTGTGTGCAATCTACACGAGCAGAGCCATCTCTTCCAGCCTCTGAAGCAGGTGAGCCCATTTGTAACACACAAACAAAACTTATTTGATTAGTCCCAAGCGTCTGTAAAAAGATATCTGGAATTCTTTGTCACTCTAAGCTTAACCCCAATTCTTAAGAAGAATTTCAAAGTTTACACTGCTCCAGTGCTAGTGTAAAAAAGGGAAAAAAGAGATCTGCACTGCCAGCTCCTTGCAGAAATTAGTTGTATTAAAGGACAATGCTACTTCATAGGAGCACTCTACAATGTATGAATTAAAAGTGATGGGTCTCAATGGAATACAGTCTAGGGAAAGCATTTCTCTTGCCATCTTTAGATCATTTATTTCATAGAATCATAGAATAGTAGAGTTGGAAGGGGCCTATAAGGCCATCAAGTCCAACCCCCTGCTCAATGCAGGAATCCAAATCAAAGCATTCCCAACAGATGGCTGTCCAGCAGCCTTCTGAACGCCTCCAGTGTCGGAGAGCCCACTACCTCTCTAGGTAATTGGTTCCAGTGTCGTATGGCTCTAACAGTTAGGACGTTTTTCCTGATGTTCAGTTGAAATCTGGCTTCTTGCAACTTCAGTCCATTATTCCGTGTCCTGCACTCTGGGACGATGGAGAAGAGATCCCGGCCCTCCTCTGTGTGACAACCTTTCATGTACTTGAAGAGTACTATCATATCTCCCCTCAGTCTTCTCTTCTCCACACTAAAGGTGCCAAGTTCTTGCAGTCTTCCCTCATAGGGCTTGGTTTCCAGTCCCCTGATCATCTTTGTTGCCCTCCTCTGAACCCGTTCCAGTTTGTCTGCATCCTTCTTGAAGTGCGGAGACCAGAACTGGATGCAGTACTCAAGATGAGGGCTAACCAGTGCTGAACAGAGGGGAACTAATAGTTCATGAGATTTGAAAACTATACTTCTGTTTATGCAGCCTAATATAGCATTTGCCTTTTTTGCAGCCACATTGCACTGTTGGCTCATATGAGCTTGTGATCCACAACAATTCCAAGATCCTTCTCACATGTCGTATTGCTGAGCCAAGTATCCCCCATCTTATAACTGTGCATTTGGTTTCTTTTTCCTAAGTGTAGAACTTTGCATTCATCCCTGTTGAATTTCATTCTGTTGTTTTCAGCCCAATGCTCCAGCCTATTAAGGTCCCCTTGAATTTTGTTTCTGTCTTCCACGGTATTAGCTGTGCCCCCCAATTTTGTATCATCTGCAAATTTGATAAGCATGCTCTGTACCTCCTCATCCAACTCGTTGGATGCACTGGGCCCAGGACCAAGCCCTGTAGTACCCCACTCATTACTTCTGCCCAGTTTGAGAAGGAACCATTGATAAGCACTCTTGGAGTACGATTCTGGAGCCAACTGTGGATCCAGCTGATAGTTGTTCCATCCAGCCTACATTTAGCTAGCTTGCTAATCAGAATATCATGGGACAATTTGTCAAAAGCTTTGCTGAAGTTGAGATATATTACATCCACAGCATTCCCACAGTCTACCAAGGACCCGGTCAAAAAACAAGATATTAGTTTGGCAGGATTTGTTCTTCATAAATCCATGTTGGCTCTTAGTAATCACTGCATTGTTTTCAAGGTGCTTACAGACCGACTGCTTTATAAGCTGCTCCAGAATTTTTCCAGGGACTGATGTTAGGCTGACTGGTCTGTAGGGCCCCAGTTCCTCCTTTTTGCCCTTTTTGAAGATAGGGACAACATTAGCTCTTCTCCAGTCATCCGGCACTTCACCAGTCCTCCATGATTTCTCAAAGATAATAGACAGCGGTTCTGAGAGTTCTTCAGCCAGTTCCTTCAATACTCTAGGATGCAATTTATCGGGCTCTGCCGATTTGAACTTGTTCAAAGTGATTAGGTATTCCTTGACCGTTTATCAATCTCAACTCCAATCCTGCCCCTTCTACTTCATGTTTCCATTTACTGATGGCATTTCTATACTGCCCTTCACAATGTATTTCCGAACAGCACTGGGACAGTGTAAACTTTTAAATTCTTCTTAGGAATAGGGTAATTCTTTTTCAACGATAAGAAATTCTACCTCCTCTACTACCTCAAAAGCTGGTATCTTGAAAATTTCAACATCACAAAAAGCTGAATACTCACCTTGTTTATTTTCTCTTTTGGATGTGTCAAAAGATTTGGGAAATGGGAGAGGACATCACAATTGAGAACAACTTGTGTCTGCTCATCAGTACCAGTGACTATGTTACCAACTGCTCTTAGAGCTGCCGTCTACATTTGAAGAAACAGTATAAGTAACATCTTTAATTGCTTTAAAAGGTCTAGGCATCATTGCTTGGGCTAGTTCATATGAGTTAAAAAATTTGAAATCACAAAAAGCATATATTAAAAATTGGATTTGTTTAATTGGTCAATATTTTAAATTACAAACAGGTCTCCAGATTTTTCAAACACATACATGGAAATGGAAATACTAGCTCAAGCAGAGTTAGCAACAACAATCATTTATAATTTATTAGTTTGCATGAGAAACTTATTTGAAGGGAAACTAATGTATGCATACCTACCAAATACCACAACTCAGCTCTTACACACATTTTAGATGGGGAAGGGAAGAATTTGGACAAATACTCTGGTTCAGCTGCAGGCAACACCAGCATGCACTAGAGGTTTCCAATGAATTGTGTCACAGCCACCAAACTATCTCAGATCAGAAATGGTGTAGTTGGCATACCAGCCAAAGCTGAAAGAAAGCACTCATAGCCACCATAGCTACTTCAGTTTCGAGGCTCAAAGACTAATCAGAGAGCACTCCCAAACTGTGTACCCATTTCCTTTAGGGGAGAGGTGAGAAACTAGATCTGGCCAATGGGTCAGATTATCTCCCCACCCCTCACAAGCCAGGTTTGACAGGTGGGCCATCCATCTGTCAATCACCCTGTGGAGTGCTTTGCAAGGGAACAAGACCCGACAATTAAGTAATCATCAGGTCTTGCAAAGCCTTGTGCATTGTACTCTGCAGGACAGTGCTTTGCAAGATAGTGCTCTGCAATCTGCAAACATAGTATTAATTAATTAATTAATTACATTTGTATACCGCCCCATAGCCGAAGCTCTCTGGGCAGTTTACAACAATTAAAACATTAAAAACAAATATACAAATTAAAAAACACACACACACAAAAACAATTTAAAAAACACATGCTAAAAGGCCTGGGAGAAGACAAAAGTCTTGACCTGGCACCGAAAAGAGAACAGTGATGGCCAAGACAGGTCTTTATCTGCCCGATACAGGTCTTTATCTGCCCCACATCTGACTTCATATATGATGTGGGGTGTAGAGCAGGTGGGTATGGTTTGGCCAAAATAGCCTTGCAGGCCAAATGGGGAGATGGCCCAGAGGCATTCTGTCTAAAGCAGATATGGAGAACAACCCCATCCAGAAAAGGCATATTACCCAGTTCCTGGACCCAGGAACCGTATCATCGTAGGACCTCTGCTTTGCCAGGATGTAATTTTAGTTTATTGGCCTTCATCCTTTTCTAAGTTTTTCTCATCCTTTTGTTTTACACTTCAAAACAACTATGCCATGAGAATACTTTGTACAGACTGATCTTTTAAACATTCAGCTTTGCAGCAATGAAGTTCATTATGATCACTCATGACAACAGCTAAGCTTTAATGTAGCCTAGTGGAGTGAAAGGTGAACTATAATATTTAAAAATAAATGTAACTTGTCGTGCAATTAAAAATATCACCGTTATAAGTGGCCATTATCAGTAAATAAAAAGCACTGTCCAAGATTTGGGTAATACAAGTGCCTCTAAACAAGCAGATTTAACATTTGAATTATTAACTTTATTTTCTGTACAGAGCAATTAAATTGGGTTATATTAAGTTATAATGCAAAATCATACAATAAAAATGCTTACCTGAACTTTGACCTCCTGATGGCTTAGAAGGGGAACTAAAAAAGGTACAACACCTGAATCTATTACCATCTGTATTTGTTCATTGCCACCATCTGTCAGGTAGGATAGAGCCCAAACAGTGTCCACAAGAATCTATAGAGGGGGAACATTTTAATTATAAGATTGCAGTCCAACATCTGAATGGGATGAATATCCCTACATGAGAGTTAGAAATGAATTGCATGCTGTAAAAGAGCATTGTGTATGTTCAAATTATTTTCTTGAGTTTTCTGCATACAGTTTAAGGATCATAATAGAATTTAGTCCCAAAACAATGTAGATGGTGCTGCTGATAAAAAATTAGTTCTGGCATATTCTTAGGAAAGTGCTGCAAAGGAAAAAAAGATGTTGAGCCTGCCTCAGTGTGGGCCTGTTTTTCCTGAGACAGAATTGATTTTCTGAAGGTGTTACTTAATCCTTCATTTATTTATTAAATTTATTTACAGAGATACAAATACACCCAATAAAAATTAAATATATATCATTTAAGATGAAATGTTAACAAATCAGAAAATAAAAGACAAAGAAGAAAAAAAGGGGGGAAATAAACATTAAAAAAATAAAAATACAAAAGAGGAAGAAATAATACAGATTATTATTATTACAGTGTTCCTATTATCTGCAGTTCCATGTTCTCCTATATTTTGTTACACCAATACATAACAAAAGAGGTCCGTTTCTCAATAATTGTCCATTTGCAGTCCTTCTCTCACTCTGTCCATTAATAATTTCACCATTAGAATGTCCTCCTATGAGTTTATAATCCAGTTATCCAATGATGGAGGGTTTATCTCTTCCTGTGCTGGCTTATTGTCAGCCGAGCCAATGTCAAGAGACAGGTGATCATTTCTCTGTTCTCTGCTAATACCATTTATTCCAGGCATTTATATACCGCTTTTCAGGTGAACCTTATAAAACAGTTTATATTTAAACTTAGACACAAAATAAAACCATATAAAATTTAAATCAGAAATCAATTAGCTAACAGTTACAGAAAGATATTGTCTCAATTGCTTGAATAAGCCTGGTAACATAGAAAACTTTTTAGTAGGTGTTTAAAAATCAGAACAGAATGTGCCTGTTGAGTCTCTACTGGCAGAGCATTCCACGCAAGTGGTCCGGTGACACTAAAGGCTCAATTTCTTGTTGTCAGATGAGCCTCGCCAAGTCGGTGGATAACCAATGATGTTCTGGCAGATGATCTCAGTGATCGAGCTGGGATGTATGTGTTCAGGTGGTCCTTAAGGTACCTGGACCCAAGTCGTTCAGGGCTTTGTCAATTAATACAAGGACTTTGAAACTGGCTTGGTAGTGGATGGGTAGCCAGTGCAGATGTTTTAACAATGGTGTCACATATTGTCAGCCATGTACCAGCTGCAGCTTTTGAACCAGGTCCAAGGGCAGCCACTCACAGAGCACACTGCGGTTATCCAGCCTAGAGGTTACCAACGCATGGACTGCAGTGGTCAGGCTATACCTGTCCAGGAATGGCCGTAGCTGGCGAATCAGACAAAGCTTGTAAAAGGACACTTCAGCCTCTAGTGACAGAGATGTATCCAGGAATACCCCCAAGCTATGCACCTGCTCCTTCAGAGGGAGTGCAACCCCATCCAGAACAGGTAACTTGTTTATCTCAGACACAGGAACCACACATTCAAAGAGCCTCTGTTTTTCCAGGATTCAAGTACAGTTTATTGGCCCTCATCCAGCATCACTGCAAATACCGATCCAGAGCTTTCATAGCCTCTCCTAATTCAGAAATTATGGAGAAATAGAGCTGAATGTCATCAGCATACATAATCCCTTTTATATCCTAACAGTGCGATTAAAGGATTTGCTGGTAGAATATATCCATATTTCTATGTCCTTTAATACATCTGCCTAGAAAAGTTTTATTTTTGAACGTGACCAAAATACATGCAAAACATCAGCATGCGTGGCTTTGTATCTCCAGCACATACTAGATGTCAAGTAAGTCTGATTTAGCCTGATTAGGATGAGATACCACCTAAAAGCAAGTTTATAAGGTTACTTTTAAAGTAATGCTGATTGTTTGTTGTGGGACATTTTTCCAAAGCCATTTCCAAAAGGCAGGTGAAATACTCTGTTCCATATTCCTTTTTCATTTAATCTGATTTTCATGATTATTTTATATAACTTGCTTAATAGTTTAGATGTCTTTTGTTAATGGATTCTTAAATTGTGTTTTTTTCCTCAGATTGGACCATGTTTGATTGTTACACTATTTATAATATTCCTTAACTAAAGATATTGGAAGTATAAAGGACAATTTAATTCCGTAACGTTAATCCCATTATACATCTTAAAAGTCACATTATTAATTAGTCTACCTAATTCAATCCACTGAAACGTTTTCCATAGTGATAGATTCCCCCCAAAAGTTACATCATCAACTTGTCCATTATAATGTATGAGGTGTGCCTGGCGCCAACACTGTTATCTTTTTGGCGCCAGGTCAAGACTTTCCTCTTCTCCCAGGCATTTTAGCATGTGTTTTTTAAATTGTTTTGAATTTTTTAAATTGTGTTTTAAATTGTTTTTAAAAGATGTGTTTTAAATTTGTATATTTGTTTTTAATGTTTTTAGTTACTGTAAACTGCCCAGAGAGCTTCGGCTATGGGGCGGTATACAAATAAATACATAAATAAATAATGTACCAATGTGTATGGATATTCCTAGACTCAGTTTATTTTTATTATTGATACCAAATGCAAAACATTTGTTTGTCTGATCACATCTCTGTCAAATTGTTTCTGGTACTGTAACACATTTTTCAAATTGGTTGTAAAGTAATATCATTCAAGATCCTGCCATTTTACCAGATTTTTGCCATTTTACCAGTAATTCAAGGGTACTTGCAATGGAATATATAACAGCAAAAAAAATATTTGGCAAAATTGCCATCTTAAAGTAGCCATCTTTCCCATCCATGATATTGTTAAATGTGCCCATTCATTTAAATCCTTTATAACCTCTTGCCAGACAGAGCAATCCAACACAGGGGAAGTTAACATTGTGGGGCCAGCACAAGAGAAGCTGGTGTGAAGTTCTGCCACATCCAACTGCCATTCAGGAGCCTCCGGGTTGGCAGAACAGGTGCTAAGATGGGAGCTGTGTGCAGGGACCAGAAAGTAAAAGCCTGCTCTCCTGAATTCCCCTACTGTGGAGTGAGCCTCTCCAATTGCTTTTATTTTCTTAGACTGACCTTTCCCCAGCATAACTTTTGCCTGAATTTTTACCTGCAGGAGTGCTCCAAATATGAGTTGGATATGGCCTAAGTCCTCTCACCTTGGCCCCTCCTCTGATATGACCCTAGAACCCCCCTTTTTCAGGGCTCACATTGGCTTGGCTGAGCCAGCTGAACCGGGCTGGACCAGGCCGGCTGAACTGGGTTGAGAGACTGACGCTGGCATAGCCTGGCTGAGCCAGGACCCAGCCGCCTCAGCTGGAGATCTGCTGCATCCAACTCCCCTCAGCCCAGTGTAAATTAATTAATTAATTAATTACTTTATGATTTGATTTATATCCCACCCTTTCTCCCAGTAGGATCCCAGGGCAGCAAGTTTTTTTAGACATTTTTAGAACAATTAAAATAGCAACAGACTAAAACGCTGAGCCGAGCAATCCATCCTGTCGGAGGCCAGTGGGAGCAGTGCTGGCAGAGCTGGAGCTGGCAGAAGAGGCTGGCACATCCAGCTGCTGTTCAGAGGCCTCTGGGAGGGAAGGATGCCGGCTGCACAAGCTGGATACAGCGAAAGCAAATAAATACATGTTTCCTTCCATCACCCCTTTTCCCAGCATGCTGGCTGCTGGGACTGAGGGCCACGGGATGGATATAGCATA
Source organism: Rhineura floridana (assembly GCF_030035675.1). Lineage (NCBI taxonomy): Eukaryota > Metazoa > Chordata > Lepidosauria > Squamata > Rhineuridae > Rhineura > Rhineura floridana. The sequence goes on along the minus strand of NC_084481.1, from coordinate 1,082,861 downwards.
ATCCCCCCCCTCAACCTCTCCCCCCAATATGCCCCTGGAATGCCTCTTTTTGGGGCCTTGCACTGGCTTCCACTGGGTTTCCTACGCCAGGCTAGGCTTCTCCAGCGGATTCCTTGCTGAGCTAGGTTGGGCCAGCTGCCCAGTGGCTGTACCAAGAGTCGGGGAGCTTCTGCCAGAGTAGCCTGGCTGAGCTGGGATCCAGCTGGTATCCACTTCCCTTGGCCCGGCATATATATGACTTGGATTGCTCCCTAAAACATAATTAATATCATAATTAAAATAATTAGCATCACCTTGATCTAATGTATTCTTTGGAAGTTCTTTCTGATCAGTATAATTTTTCTTATTTCTTGAATTCATTTGCTACATCCTTGGATTTAACAGAGATTTTTCCTTAACTTCAAGCTGTAATACCATTTTAGTCTTTTTTCTTCAGAAAGAGTTTATCAGCTTTATTCCCTTTTCATAGAAACTTTGTTTCATATATCTAAGCTTTTTTTCAACCTGAGTACAATTAAACAAATCTAATTTTCTTAAAGCCTGAAGTTTTTTATATGTAACTTTTGAACATGTCCTTTTATGATCCTGTTTGATTTTTTCTTGTAAACTATTCCTAGCTTTTTCTCTTTCTTTTCTTAAATATAATGCTTTTTGTATTAAGTATAATAACAGCTTTAGCAGTTTCCCATAGAGAAAGTATTAAGACAAAAACTCGTAGTTTTTGTGATGTTTCCTGGACAACATTTGGATATAGTAATCGCCAATGTCCAATGGGCAATGTCTATTACCTTGATAAATTTTATCATACTCTTTACTCTAAACATACTGGACCATGATCAGCATAAATCTGTTTTGTCAGATAAGTGGAAGTAAAAAAAAGTCTATTTTTGAAAAAGTATGATGTGGTGGAAGGAAAAAAGGCATAGTATTTGTCTAATGGATGAAAATGCCTCCACATATCTATCAATTTTAACTGATTAAGTCCATAAAGTTGCTGGATGCCCCCAAATCCGCCATAGCATGTACTTGGATGTTCTGTCCCGCAGGTAGACCCAGGCAGATCAGCAGGTGTAAAGCCAGCTTTGGCGGGGCAGGAACATCATGAAATCTTTGGCTTATAATCGATCCCAGCTCATGGACCTCTATGAGAGCTGGGATTTGTAGATTTCCTGCACCAGGGCTTTCTCTGATTTGGAGGGGCAGGGCTTTGCAAGACAACCCCCCCCCATCCACAGTATAGGCACAGCCCCTCTCGGCGATGCTTCTCTTTCTCCTCCTCCATCAGGTGTGGCCAAGCCCCTCCAATCTGCATGGGTTCCTCCCCCGACTGAGCAGAGGTTCCCACACTGGGAGAGAAGTGCGTGGGGGGGAGGGGTATGGGTGGTAGCAGTCGAGCTGAGGAAGCCCACAGCTCCAGGCAACGACCTTCAAGTCAGTTGTCATCTGCAGGCACAGCTGGATGAGCTCTGATAAGGAGTGGGAGCTGGAGTTTGTGCCAATTTGTCTAGTATCTCATCATTTAGGCCCTTGTGGTATTGGTACATCTGAGTTGACTCATTCCAATCCACTTCCTGCACAAAAATTTGAAAAGTGTTGGTAGAAGTCCCAAGTGAGTTCTTGCCCTGACACAGGTTTCCCAGCTGGCGAGCTACTATGGCCTTCCGCTGATGGTCTCGAAAGTTTACTGCCATGGCAGCAATAAAATTATCATACTGTCCCAACACAAGGTTGTTCCAAAGCAGCAGAGGGATAGACCACTGGGCCACCTCCCCTTCCAGTAGACTGATCACGAAGGACACTTTCAACAAGTCATTGGGAAAGTCCAATTGCTGCACTCTGATGTATAGCTCACACTGCATGATGAAGGTCGCAAACTTTCTGCTGTATTGAAGGAGTCTGACGGGCATCTTGATACGAGGCACAGGCACCGGCTGGGCTGGCGCAGCCCCCTGCTGTATGGCTGTCACATTGTTCTCAAGCTGGATCAGTCAGAGTTGCAGGTTCTGATTCTCCACTCGAAGAGGCTGGGTCTCATTCCGAAGAGCTTGGGTCTCGGCGTGGAGTTTCTGGAGCTCCGCTATCACGGTTTCCAAGGTGCTCTGATAGCCCTCCTCTATCCCGCTGCTTGCTTCCACCTCATTCATGGGGTTGTCAGGTACTGGAGGTAGGAGTTGCAACACACTGTTCTGCCCAAACCCAGTGAAGTCAGACATGAACAAAGGTGTGTGCTTTTCTTTAGTAGGTTTAATAGCAAGTTTCAGTTCAGAGCGCTTCATGAATCAGCTTACAATGTGCACAGAATTCAGCCTCTTTATTAGGAGGAACTAGATGTGACTATACTATGCTAAGACGTTGTCACAGCAGCTAGTCATGCCCCCTTATTAGGCTTAAGTAAGGATGGGCGGGCACCCTACTTGCATGAACCGAGTGTCACTGTTGAGAACGCACGCACACACGAACAATCCTCTTTAGAGAGGTCATGGGGGTGTTGAATTTGCTGGTGCAACCACCTTCATGTACGAGGCGAGGGCGGCTGCTCTGCTTCAGCTGGATCCTTCCCATCAGAAGGAGGGGACTGCACTGGGGTGGCAGCGAAGCGGGCATTGGAAGCTGATGAACATTGGGTGGAGAGCCAACTGCCTGACCGGACTGAGCCTCCTGGCGGGTAACCGGAGCCATAGAGGCGGAGCTGTCAGTGTCCATGGTGTGAGAGGTTTCAGAATCCAGCACACCTGTCGGCCCGACATTGGAACCATCATCCCATTCAAAATCCTCCTCCCCCTCTTTCTTGCCGCTCCATCCCCTTTCTGCAGGGCTCACGACAATTTTGAGGAGTTGCTTAGCATCATCGATATTGTACACCACTACCCACTCTGTTTCTTTCCATCCATACATTTAACCAAAAGGTGCAAATCTGAAAGCACCTGAACTTCCTTATGTCCAATTTTTAGAAGGGACCCTGTCCAAATTTTCCTTTGAATAGCTTCTTTGATTCTTAGAGTTAAGAATGTAGTATGTATGTGTTGAGGTAACTTTGTTTGTATTGCATATGATTGACACAATATGCTGCTTCTATGCCTCTTTCACAACTTTGTTCTAAATCTAGAAAATTCTTCAGTTGTTCTTCCAAGAAGCCAATCCTAACCCTTCAAACCTTATTGAACTTCTCTTAATTTTATATGGCATTTTTGTGCCTCAAAATCCAGTAATTCTGTCTTAGATTTCAATTTTACTAAACCATTTTTATGTTCATGCTGTTCAATAGTAAGCTTTTGTTTTAGAGTAGGCTGCCTTTTCATTTCTGATTTCAAAGCTGTTGATGCCTCTGAATTCTGATTTCCCCCCTTGATTCTAAGTTCTTAACTGAGTTTGATAATTCCACTATTCTATCAAAAACCTCTTCGCCTCTTTCTTTAATTACATGATGGAAGATAGATTTCCTTTCTTTCTCTTTTTCTTCTACTGTTTTTAACAAAACTTGTTCAGTAACTTTTGCTTTTTCTGACATTCATAGTTCAAACTCCTTAAATTCTTTAACCAGCAAGCTCTTATTTCATCAACACTTTAACTTCCTTTTAGCACCAAAATGAAACTATGGCACCAACCCTAGGGGCAGTGCAGTTGTCCAAACAAGTGACCACAAGATGCATTTCTAATTTAGAAGCTCTGGATGAAATAGATATGCAGATAAAATCAATGCAAAACAACAGTGCAACAGGAGGCAGCAATCTAACCAGCACTGCAGAAATAGCATGAGATTGTGCAAGAAAGGTTATTCTGAATAAGCAGAACCTACCTTTGAGTTACTAAGGTTATCAAAATTAGTCCTAAAGACACACTTAATGCATCAGGAAAAAACCATGAATCTACTTTTCTTTGCTTCCCATAAATTAATTTTAAATTTTAATTTGATTATATGATTCCTCTTTCTGTTTTGTTGCAGCACTGAATCTCTGAAATAAGCTAATTGCCTTTAGTATTATTTTTTGTTCCAAAGATCAAATATAATGGATTGAATCCAGAAACCTTTGTGCCCCCCATGCACATGAAGAGGGTTCAGCCATCTAGCAGCAGAACTTCTTGCTGCATGGGGTGCTGCCCCTAGAATGAGGAGGCAAAAAGCTTTAATGTGAAAGTGGAAGCAAGCTTTCCCTTTGGATCCAAACCTAAATATTTTTCTAACATTAAAAAGGTGTTAATAGAGGCAAAGATTCTGCCCAGCGTTCCAGCTAAAGACCTCTCTCCTTAATCAACGTGGCTGTTAAAATCTTGATAGTCATCTTTGCTAATTGGGTCTGGTGTGTGGTACTAGGCTTAAAGATCCAAACCAAGCTGTCTTTATAAAACATGACAAGGAGTAATTACGACTTGATAGGTGTCACTGACACTTGGTGGGATGACTCCCATGACTAGAATATAGCAATTGAAGGATATAACTTGTTCAAAAAACCCCGACAGAATAGAAAGGGAAGCGAAGTCACGCTGTATGTTAAGAGTATGTATCACTGCACAGAAATACAGCAGAATGAACTTGGTAGCCCCATCGAAAACATTTGGATTAAAATAAACGGGATGCTTTAATTTGGATTCCTGCACTGAGCAGGGGATTGGATTAGGCCCCTTCCAACTCTACCATTCTATGATTCTATTAAAAAAAGCTATGAAGTTCATTGGTGATTTCTCATGCCACGTCAGGAGCTTATGGGCTCCTGTATCACTTTCAGGGGGGGAAACATTTCCTCACACATAAGTCTTAACAAATGGTGTATCTTCTCAGCCTCTGCTACTTCAGCAGGAAACCAGGCAGGACTGCCCCTCATCTATGTTCATCTAACACGCACAATATACAGGGAATTGGACTTAGATATGGAGAAGTGGCACCCAAAGATTATCCAGATTATGCCTTACTTTGCCTGAAACCTCCATTCTAGTTCTGATACTACTTATTCAAAACTTTGAGTAATTATCAAATTGTACAATTAATTAGTAAAATCAGTGTCAATGCCACTGGGAAAAAATGCCCCTTAGTCTCTTTTCTCCAATTGGCAATTCAAATGGTGCCTCCCTTCTATAATATATTCAGGGGTTAAAGTAACAAAAAAGTCTACATAATGGTAAAAATACATTATCTCACAAATTATGTCAAATCTCAATAACTGGTCTTCCCTTATGATGAAAGAGAACACTGTGTTTTAGAGTATTTCATTTGTATTTTAGAATATTTTTAATTTAATTAATTTAATTTCTTCTTGTTAAATTGTTTTGTTTGTGATTGCTGCCCTAGGCTCCTTTGGGCGGAAGGGTGAGATGTTTGTTCATTCATTCATTTGTTCAGTCAATCAATCAATCAATCAATCAATCAATCAATCAATCAAACAAACAATCAAACAAACCAAAATTACTGTTCTTCCTCTCCTCACCCCACCCAATATATATTATTGTTTTTCTACTGACTGACTATATGCATATCATCAGACTTTCCAATAGTTCCTTGTGGCACTTGTCACTGCCATGATTCTCTCACTGCAGACTGGAACTGGAAGTACAAAAAGGGACAATTTAAATTCTCCAGAACTTTGTATACAGAACTCATCATCTTATTCTTCCATGGCACCGTCATGGGTGGCCATGGAATCTCTCTCTCTCTGATGGATAGCTCTTGGATCCACATCTCTGCATATGACAGCTGCATAGTTCCGAACCAAGAAAGCGGCCAGAGAGGCTTGGCACACAATGTGTTGACATTTCCATTTCAACACCTTGGTCCATGCTAAACTTACTCTTGGGTACAACCCTTGACTTGAAAATTATCAGCCAGATATTTCTTTGTAAGTGCTGGACAAATTGCCAAATGTTTACACATTACCAACTAATCAGTGCTGACTGACAACTTCTGACTATCTTCCCTGTCTCATATTACAAATCCACTCAGCAGTATCCACACTTATGGCACACGCTCAATGTCAGTTTTAGGTGTTGCCTGGAGCATTTCTGATACCCCATCCTGGACAATCTAATAATCTAGCACAGGATGAGGAACCTTTTTCAGACCAAGGGACATATTATTCCCTTCTGGGTAACCGTCTGGAGAACACATGCCAATGGTGGGCAAGGCTACAGGAAAAATTGCTCAGAGCAATTAATGTAAATTTTACCTTTTTACAGCTAGTTTTTACACCCCTCTTTATCCACTATTCAAGCATCACCATCAAGAGGTTCAAGGACACATGCCAACCAGTCAAAAACAAGGACAATGTGAAGCAAGGCTGGTGAGGGACTTGGCCTAGAGAGAGGGGATGCGACTTAGGAGGTGGGTGTGGCACGGGCAGAGTCCCAAGGGACAGAAAGAGAGGTTTGGAGGGCTGCACTTTTCCCCAGCGCTTGAGGTTCCCCACCCCTTATTTAGCATATACCTAGTCCACTTCATTTTTATATAAATCAAATTAAAAACAGCCTCTTATAGGTAAGTGGAAATTGGAACCAGAATGCCTGAGACAAGATAAAAGGCACCACTTTCTTCCATCTGTTCTTCCATGCTGGACCTTACATGTTGTTTTTCATGGCTTGGCAGCACCATGGGATTCTTCCTTCCTGCCTCCTTCTACACATCTAATCCAGCTGACACTAATATTTAGAGTTTACTGGACCTTAGGCTGTTTCAGGCAACCATATATGGTGCTGTGTAAATATGAACCTGGTTCTCTATGATTGGAGTTGCGCAGTGATACGTCATTCACAGCTGATGTAGGCATCTAGATTAACTGAAATTACATTAATTGAATTAACTATATTCCAGTGGTGTGACCTCTTCAATGGCTGCTTCAAGCACGCCCGGTGGCCAAACCATTGCTCCTATAGCACTTGTAAGACAGTTTCCTCCTTCGGTTCATTAGTAAATGAAGACCTGACAGCATGAACCACCTTCAAACTCATGGTTATCAACAAAAGCCCATCACTGGGGCCTACTCAATCATTGCTTGGACAGCCTACACAGAAACCTACATTTATTACAGATGGCAATAAGTGGTAATTTACATCTTGTTAAAACAAGCATTAATGCCCTCTTATTGGCTACATGCACCCACACTCCTATTTCCTTATATATGTGTAATTGTCATGTACTATTCGTATATACAGTGCCTTGCAAAAGTACTCAGACCCCTGACCAATGCTCTCATATTACTGAATCACAAACGGTACATTGTAATTTCATTCTGTATGGTATGTTATTCTGAAACACTTTCATGTTGGGAAATGTTTGTAAGAAACATAAGAAACTTAAATATGTTGCTTGCATAAATATTCAACCCACACACATGAAAATTTGGTGAAGCCACCTTTCGCTGCAGGAACAGCTTTAAGTCTTTTAGGGTAGGTATGTACCAGCTTTGCACACAGTGTCAGAGGGATTTTAGCCCATTCTTCTTGGCAGATTTGCTCCAGGTTATCCAGGTTGGTTGGACGTCCTTGTGGACTGCAGTTTTTAGAGTGCCACAGATTCTCAATGGGATTGAGATCAGGACATTGACTAGGCCACTGTAGGACATTCACTTTTTTTTTCTTGAGCCACTCCAGTGTTGCTTTGGCCTTGTGCTTGGGATCACTGTCCTGCTGAAAAGTGGATTTCCTCTCAAGCTTCAGTTTTTTCGTGGACTGAAGCAGGTTCTCTTGCAGTATTTCCCTGTATTTTGCTCCATCCATTCTTCCTTCAATTTTAATAAGATGCCCAGTCCCTGCTGATGAGAAGCATTCCCACAGCATGATGCTGCCACTACCACACTTCACTGTAGGGATGGTACGTCTTGATGCACGGACAGTGTTAGATTTGCACCACACATAGCGCTTTGAGTTTTGGCCAGAAAGCTGTATCTTGGTCTCATCTGACAAAACCTTTTCCCACGTTGCACCTGGGGCACTCTCATGCTTTCTGGCAAACTCCAGACATGCTTTCAGATGGTACTTTTTGAGTAACGGCTTCTTTCTTGCCACCCCCCCATACAGGCCAGTGTTATGCAGAGTTCTTGATATGGTTGACTGGTGCACCATTACTCCACTCCCAGCCACTGAACTCTGTAGCTCCTTCAAAGTGATTGTTGGCCTCTCCTTGGCTTCTCTCCCAAGGCTCCTTCTTGTTCGAGCACCACGTTTTGAGGGACGGCCTTTTCTTGACAGTTCCTGGGTGGTGTGATGCAGCTTCCACTTCCTGATTATTGATCCAGCTGTGCTCACTGGGATATCCAAACACTTGGATTTTAGTTTGTACCCTTTCCCTAATCTATGCATTTGGATTACGTTACCTCTCACTTCTGCAGAATGCTCTTTGGTCTTCATTTTCCTTGAGATCCACAGCCTGACCAACGATCCTTCAACAGTGGGGGTTTTATCCTGACAATGTGACAGCAACTTTAATGGTTCACAGGTGGAGGCCAGTGGAAAGGTAATGCTGTCCTCAATAGGGCAATTTCTTTCATCTGTGCACTGGGAGCTTCCACAGCACGGGGGTTGAATACTTAAGCAAGCAACATGTTTCAGTTTTTTATGTTTCTTACAGATATTTCCCAACATAAATCCGATGTCACCATACAATAATTGATTTTGAGTTTCAGGGTCTCAAAATAAAATATCATACAGAACGAAATTACAATGTACCATTTGTAATTCAGTAATATGAGAACATTGGTCCAGGGTCTGATTACTTTTTGCAAGGCACTGTATGATTTATGTACAGTAATACCCCAGTTAATGCAGTACTTGCGTTCCTGGACATCACTTCTTTAACAGAAACTTTGCTACCAGAGGTAGGAATAATATGGAAAAAATAGGGATAGGTTACTACACCACAAAAAAGAATAGTTCAACATATTTATTCAAAACTAACAATACACATGTCTGAAATGAAACAACCAGGTCAGACAAGACTTCCATAAAGACCACTTGAAGGCTTCTTCCAAAATGCATCCAGAGATGCCTGCCCTGCCTTTTCTTTTTAATCAGGTAGCATCTCGCTACAACAATCTAAAGCTTTGAGCACAGTTCTCCTCTCCATACACTCAAGCAGGCAGGCAAGGGGCAGCCGCCACCACCACCACCCTGCGCTTGTTCTCTCTCTCTCTGCCACCCTCCCCTACACTCAAGCAGACACATCCGCAGTAAACAGTGCTTCCAGGGCACCTAAAGCCCTGCTCACTGCAGAAGCACCAGTGCCACCTGGCAAGAGTGCCATTCCAGACACGAGTGAAAGAGCTGCCTGCGACAACCACAATCCAGTAGGCAAGAGTTAAAGACTTTGTTACAAGGAGCTAAATTCCTGGAGGATTTGTTAACTGAGGTATTACTGTAATTTCATAAATAAAATTGTAAGTTACCTTGAATATTTGTCAGAAAAGTGGAGTATCAATGTTGAAAATAAATATAATTTGAAAATTCAACAGAAGGAATGAAATATGTTAAAATAAGCATTAGTAACAGCAGCTTTGGAAGTCATTCCATGGCTGGAAAAAAATCAGAGACTCAGAATGGAAGTTTAACCCCTCTAATTGCTAGAAACATGGGAGATAAATAGATGTTTAAGTTTAGGTTTTCCCATTCATGCCAGTAAAATTTAAACTAGATGGCAATCTTGGAGTTCTCTCCAGTGGTTAACAATGTATCTCCATTTTCTTGCAGGGAGCAGGGGATCCTAGGGTGGGTTGTCTTCACCCACTCGCTCCAATGGCAGGAAGTTGGATTTTGAGAGGGGTCACCTGAATAGGCTAGACAACCTCTCTCAGATTCACTTCCTGCTGGCTGTGCAGCAGGTTGTCTTTCATGGCTTGGCAGCACCATGGGATCCTTCCTCCTCCTTCCTCCAACAAGGCCCTGGGTCACCAGTGGGAGGCCAGCCGCATCTGCTACGGACTCCATGGCTATGGAGGCTTCAGGGTACCTAGCCAAGACAAGTGGCACCACAGCAACCACAGAGGGCATGCTGGTAAGTAGGGAGGTGGGAGGGGGCAGACCAGACTGGCCCTCCTTCCCCCCAATGTCCAATGTGAAGGGCCATTTCATCTGGTGGGTAGGCCTGGTTCTCAGCCAGGGCCTACCCATCAACACGGTCAGCTGAACAGCAGGCACCAGTGACAGGAAAGCCCTAAGCCACAGGCCCCTCTTCTGAACCTGATCAGGCCCACATGGCTATGGTGGTAAATGGCCAGTCTTGCCATCTTGGGAGGAAGCAGAGGTGCAAAATGCCCTCCTCCTCTTCCCCTCCTCATCACCTACTGGGGGCAATTACTGGAACAGCTGGGGCCAGCAGAGGAAATGCAGGGGACATGGGAGAGAGAAAATGCAATGCCTTGCCTCCCCTTCCAGAGAAAGAGAGGGACATGGGGCAGCTTCTATGGAGAGACAGACTCCTTTCTGGCCATCCCGGAGTGTCCAGGAGGGCCAAGAGGGGGCTGCCTTTTATAGCAAGAAAGACGAGAGCATCATGAGCACTCACTTACTCCACCTATCTGATAAGAAGGGGAATTGTCTGCTAATGGGGAGGAGGAAGAGGATGCGATGGCTCTTCTCCTCCCCATATATTATGCCCCTCATCAGGAAGGCCTGCAATACAGTGGAGCTGTCCATGCCTTCCCAGCAGGAGGTAGAGCAACAACAACCCAAATCTCCTAAGGGGGCGTCTATAGTTTCTCCTAAGCACAAACCCTTCAAGAGGGCCTTACCATTCCTTGAGGACTTCAAAGCCACCATTCTGAATGAGTGGCAGACCCCAGGAGTCACCCAGGCCTCATGCTCACTAATGAAGCACCTATACCCCTTTGACAAGGCAGATTTGGAGTTTCTGAGGGTTCCGCTCATGTATGTCGCAGTGGCCTGTCTTGCACACAGGTCCATAGTGGTGCACGAGGCCTTCCCTAAAAATCTTGAGGGCAGAAAGGCAGAAGACCTGCTACGCAGGCCCTGTAAAGCCTCAGTGCTAGCTAGCAGGGCATTTCTAGTGGCCTCTTTCATGGCAAGATCACATTTCCTCTGGGCTCATGCCCTGATGCAGGACGTCCCACCTGAAGCCACCCATCTGCTTCAGGAGTTATGCAAACTAGCATAGGCCTTAGCCTACGTGGCAGATACACTACAGTTCTCAACCAGGGCTATAGCTGCAGATGAAGCACTGTGCAGGCAACTTTGGCTGAAGCACTGGATCAGACATGTGAAAGCCAAAACCAATCTAGCAAGTGACCAGTTCAAGGGGGCAAGCTCTTTCGAGAAGGGCTAAAGGATGTCCTGGCAAGAATACCCCCAGTTGGTTTTGAGGATTTGCCAGTGCCAGGGAGGGCAGAGGTGACAGATTCCCCTGGAGGGGGACAGTCCTTCGCCCCAAGAGAACGGCAGCGGAGCCAAGCCACTCCCCAAGGACAACCACTCAGGTAACGCCAAAGGGGACAGCTACATCAGCAGCAGGCATAACCAGTTCCCCTTCCCAGTGGGGGTAAAACTCCAATACTTCACAAGGCAATGGGAGTTTATTATGACAGACTGATGGATCCTGAACATCATAAGGGAAGAGTACCTACTGGAATTCCAACAACCACCATGTCACAGATTTGTCTCTTCTCCCAGATCCCACAAGCCTTTTAAGCATCATGTGATGCTACAGGCCATGAACCACTCACTAGACATCAGAGCCAACTTCTCAGACTGCTATTCTGTTCTGATCATTCCCAAGAAGTCAAGAGATTGGAGGGCCGTATTTTATTTGAAGCGGGTAAATCAATATCTAAGGAAATGAAAACTATTCTGGAGGGCCTCAGGACAGGGGACTTCATGGCCTCCTTGGACCTGACAGAAGCATATTTACACATACTGATCCACCTGCTCTATGGCAAATACCTACGTTTTGCGTACCAGAGCAGACACCACCAATACAGGGCCCTCCCATGTGGCTTAACCTCAGCCCCAAGAGTTTTGCAAACATTCTGGTAGCAGTAGTAGCAAATCTAAGAAGGCAGGCAGTCCAAGTATTTCCATATCTTGACGACATCCTGATATGGTCAGGCTCTCCTTCAGAGGCAGCATGAGGTGTGGCAACAACCCTCACATATCTTCGGGACGCGGCTTCATGGTGAACATGGAGAACAATCAGCTCAGCCCAGTGGAGTGGATGGTGCACCTGGGGGCAGTTATCAACACTTGGACCGGAATGGCAAATCTCCCATACGAATGTATCACCAATATTAACACAGCAGTAAAGCTGACTCTGGCATCCCCAAGGGCAGACACCCTTCTTTTGACACAGTTGCAGGGAGCCATGATAGTGGTGATAGGATGTGGGTATGGCTCCATGCCAGGCCACTACAATAGGTGCTCCTACCATACCAAAGGGAGTTAGCAGAATACTACCACATCAGGGTTCCACTGATCCCAGAGGTGAGGCAATCCTTCAGCTGGTGGCTCTCCCAAGCCCTGAGCAGGGGCATCTTCTTCCAGGTGCAGCCTCACATTCAAGTCACCACAGATGCGAGCTTCTCAGGCTGGGAAACACACATGCGGACACAGGTGCAGGGAAGAGGCCGAGAGCCCAATAAACTTGCTATAATTCGGACAGTAAAGTGGGCCCTCATTTAGTTCCTGGACCTGATCAGGCACAAGCATGCCCTGGTGCATATTGACAATACAGTGGCCAAGGCTCATATCAATGGGGGGAGGGGGGAGCAAATCTTACTCTCTCATGCTGGAGGTAAGCCTCATGCTGGAATGGGCAGAGGAACATCTAGAATCCCTGTCAGCACAGCATGTCTCGGACACATCCAACACCCAGGTGGACTAGCTCAGCCATCATCAGGTTTATCAAGCAGAATGGAGCCTGGCCCAGGAGGTGTTCAGTCAAATTGCAGACAGGTTCGGAATGCCAGAGGTAGACTTGTTCATGAACCCAGCAAACAAAAAGGTGAGCCTCTTCTTCCACTTCAGGGGGTGATGGAAATGTTCTGTTGGCAGAATGGCCTCAGGTCCTGCTCTATGCCTTCCCTCCCGCACCCAATTCTGATGCTGATCAGGAAAGTCAGGTCAGCAGGCAGGGATGTCATAGTCATAGCCCCCTACTGGCCCCGAAGGGCCTGGTTCGCTGACCTTGTGGTCCTGTCAGCAGCAGATCCATGGCCTCTCACTCTTCAGAAGGACCTGCTGAACCAGGGTGAAGCCTTCCGTCCCGAATCAGCCTGCATAAACTACATGCCTCGTTATTGACAGGCAATACTTGAGGGACATGGGGTTCAACATTAAGGTCACCACCACCAACCTAGTTTTGTGTCGGTAGTCTACCCTGGACATTTACTAGTCCACCTGGTGGGCCTTTGTCAAGTAGGCACTGAGAAAGCAGGTTGATCCACTGTTGGGGAGGTCTCTGGAGATTCTAGCCTTCTTACAGGAGGGCCTTGACCAGGGCCTGTGCCCAAGCAACCTAAGATGGCAAGTAGCAGCTCTTAGTCTTAACCCAGCCTCTAGGCTCTTACCCCTGATCAAACATCTCCTTGAGGGAGCAGACCTGCTCAGGCTCCCCACAGTCCATTGGTACAAGACCTGGGACCTGCACAACGTTCTCAAGGCCCTAGTGAGGCCTCCCTTCGACCCATTCCAGTTCTCACTCATAAAATTCATGAGCTGGAAGACACTGTTTCTGGTGGCCATCATGTCCACCAGGAGGGTGTCAGAGACAGCCATCTTTTTGGCTTGCAAGGAGCTGTGATTAATCCAGAATTCTGTCAACCTATGTTTAGATGTTTAGACTAAATTCATAGAATCATAGAATAGTAGAGCTGAAAGGGGACCATAAGGCCATCAAGTCCAACCCGCTGCTCAAAGCAGGAATCCAAGTTAAAGCATCACAGACAGGTGGCTGTCCAGCTGCCTCCTGAAGGCCTCCAGTGTTGGACAGCCCTCCACCTCCCTAGGGAATTGGCTCCATTGTTGTACTGCTCTAACGGTTAGGAAGTTCTTCTTCATGTTCAGTCGGAATCTGGCTTCCTGCAACTTGAGCCCATTATTCCGTGTCCTGCACTCTGGGACGATCGAGAAGAGATCGCAGCTCTCCTCTGTGTGGCAACCTTTCATGTACTTGAAGAGGGCTATCCTATCTCCCCTCAGTCTTCTCTTCTCAAGGCTAAACATGGTCAGTTCTTTCAGTCATGCCAAAGGTCCACTCCATGTTTCACAGGGCACAAGAGGCGGTCCTGCCATCCTTCTGCCCCAGGTCTGCCCCAGACCTAGAAGCTATAAGGAAAAGGAATGGCACACACTGGATATGCACAGGGCAGTGATGGCATACCTAAAGTGCACAGTTCAGACAGTCCGATACCCGCTTTGTGTCATTCCTTCCCAGATACATGGGCCACAGGGTCTCCTCCACCACATTAATTCACTGAAACAAGGCCTGCATCTCCAGGTGCTACAAGGGCACACCAGGAGGTGTGCCAGGGCATCACAGCCCATTCCACTAGGAGCACTACAGCCTCTGCAGCTTCAGAACCAACAACCTGGTCTTCAGCCTCCACCTTTGTGAGGCATTACTGTCTTAACGCATATGCGTATGCCGAAGCTCCCTTCCGCAGGCTGTGTGTCTCAGCAGGTGGTAGAATCATGACAACTTCAGACTGCAGCAGATCCACCCATTATGGGGACTGCTGAGGTATATCCCACACTAGGATCCCCACCTCCCTACAGGAAAAGAGAATGTTGGACTTACCATGATAAGTTCCTTTTATGTAGGGTGGAGGGGATCCGGCCCACCCAGTATGCCGCTGCAATAAAAAAAAAAAAAGGAGAGAGAGAAAGGGGAAACAGCAAAGAAGAGGAAGCAGTGAAGCCTCTAGCCAGGGGCCCACGCCAGGTTACCACCTGGGGCTAATCCCTGCCACCCTGTCCTACCGGCCCCGGCTATAGGGGCTGATCTAGCCAAATATTTCCTCTCCCTATTGATCTTTCTTCTTTGCTTGGACACTCAGGTGACACCTCTCATGCTTCAACCTCCTGCCAGCAAAGCAAATGGGTGGAGACAACCCATGCAAGGATCCCCTTCTCCCTACATAAAAGGAACGTGTTATGGTATGTCCGAAGTTCTCATCTCTCCAATCGTTAATATCATCATATGAGATGAAATCGGGTGGAACTTGCAAGAATGATTTTTTTTTAAATTTCAATATCCTCAGGCAAGATATTTTGTCTTACAAGAACTAGGTCTCCAAATATATTGAAGAATAACATCAATTTTGCAGTTTGTAGTATAAGTAGGAGAGGAAAATCTTTGGTACTGAAATTGTAAAAAAGAACTGTTTATGGGGGGAAATTAGAAATCTCAATTGAGAATAAGATGTTTGCTAAAGTATAGGTTTTAATTGAAATTCTCGCATTATGTTTGTCATTATGGTAAATGCTATATAAACTGGTGGAACATTTTAATTTAACTGCAGCAGGTTTTTTAAAAGTTAACATTTAAATACTAGAAATGCTATGCAGACATTTTTCCATCTCTGATGGAGATGTGACCACATTCAAGCTTACTGACCTCAAATATTGGGTGTTATCTCTCAAATTACTAATGTAAGCTTAAGAGGTGATCCTCTGGCTACATTATTTAGTTCTCTGGAAGAGAATTATCAAGGGGCCTGATCATTGCTTTTGTTAAATCTTTTATCAGCAGCTAAGACTGTATTAAGGATCAGTAGCAATTCTGATTATTAATGAGCAGGTGATCAAGGTATTAAAAATTGCTAAAATGAACAAAAGTTATAGAAAAATGGATCCAAGCTACCAGCCAAATTGGGAGAAAGAAGACTCCATTTATTTCAGTTGAAATATGTATTGTGATTAAACAAGGCTTAAAACAAGGTATTTTTCTGTAACATTAAACTTTTAAGAGTACAATCCTATACATTTGTATTTGGAAGACTAACCCAGGGTACTCAACAGGAATTTCTCTCTGGTAAGTGTGTATCATCACATGAGATGAAATTGGGTTGAACTTGCAAGAATGATTTTTTGAAAAAAATTCAATATCCTCAGGAAGACAGACCCAGGGTGCTCAACAGGAATTTCTCTCCAGTAAGTGTGTATAGGATTGCAGTCAAATTAAACAATAACAAATGTATAATATTATATGCGAGTGATTAAACATGGTAGCTAGCTTCTATTTTTATAGAAAACCAACTCACGGTGTTTCTTCCAGGCCAGCCTCACCCAACCTGGTTCTTCCAAATGTTTTAGATTACTACTCCCATCATCCCTGGTCACTGGCCACAGTGGCTGGGAATGATGGAAGTTGTAGTCCAAAACATCTGAAGAGCACCGAGTTTGAGAATGCTCCTCTAGGCAAAGAAACTATTTTTATGACACAACGCAGACCATGTGTAAATAGGAAAATTCTCAAATACTAAAAGGAACAGTTAGAATGAAAAAAGTAGATTTTCAGCATTTACTTACATTTATATCTGTATGGTATATGAGAACACACAAGGCTGGCAAAATCTGGTAAAGAAAAGTTTATTACAAGGTGACATTAATGTTAGGGATAAACAAAACAAAACACTGTGGACCCCCCCCCCCAAGTAAATCTGGTTACAATCCTATGCACACTCTCCTGGGAATAAGCCCCACTGAACACTGTGGCACTTACATCTGAATATATGTGCATAGGATTGCCCTGTCAATTACTTATTACAGTTATAAACATTAATCGGTGGACGCCCTACATTTTGCAGAGTTGTAATACCTTGCTTCAATCATGTAAAATAAAATCTGTCTATGGCAATTTTATCTTACAAGGAAGTTAGAAGGGGAAGAAAGAGTGCAAACTCGCTTTTAAATGTGATTTTTAAAATTTATAATTCTGATCATCCACATTTATCAAGTTTGCCAACAGATAAAAAAATGCATTTCTAGCCTACAACTATTCTGACTCATTTACACACAAACCTTTATATTTTTAATTATATTGTTTTTCAGTTATTGTCATTCAGCTATATATTGTGAACTTTTCTGACAGCATGGTAACGGAGCAGTAAAGAAATTTAATTAAGTAAGACTACAATCCTAAGACTGCTTACCTGCAAGTAAGCCCCATGTAATTAAGTAAATAACACTTACTTCTGAGTAAGCATAGTAGGATTGCACTGTAAATCTCTTTTGTTCTCTATTTGAGCCCAGAAGTACAAAACTCTGGGAGTACATAGTATTTGGGGGGCAAATAGCACTGGACTCTCACATGATAACTGAATTTAGATGTTACCACTAAACCACAGAATCCACTTCATGGAAAAACAGTAACCATGTTGCAGAGGAAGCACAAAATCAGTCCCTTTATCAGATTATAGATGTCATCATTGACATGCATTGAGCAGGGGGTTGGACTTGATGGCCCTATAGGCCCCTTCCAACTCTACTATTCTATGATCAGTCTTCCAACAGTGTTTTTTTTAATTGAATTGCTGCTGCCAGGGCTATATGTTTATCTGGAACAGTGGTGACAATTTTTGATCCTTTCCTGTAGGTTTTTATTTTTTAAAAAATCAAAACCAGCACCTGCTTTCCCACTCACATGGGAAGAGAGACAGACTACCCAGATGTTTTTTCTGTGGGGAGGAAAGCAGCTTGGGAATGTACTGAATTTTATTATAAAAACCACCCACAGGGAAGGGGTTACACCCCCTTGCACAGCATTTCAGGGGAAAATGAAGGAGAGAGAATGCTCCCACATTTAGCTGTCAGTGAAATTACTTCATCTTAAAAAACTGTTGCCTTTGCCCAGAACCCCATATATCTTTGCATGCATGTAAATTCCACTCACTCCAATAGGATTCTCATATAAATAGAATCATGCATGCTTTTAGCCTACATCCGTAACAATCTTTATTTAAACAGACAGTTCCCTACAGCTCTTGTATCTCTTTGAAATCTACATGCCTTGTTAGCCTGTATTGTTAAGCTGGAAAAATTAGATTTTGATTTCAGATAAAGTAGATAAGTAGATTCCTCAGATACTGCGATAATTAATAACTCAAAAATGAAATGAGGCACAAATAAAAACACATTAAGAAAGTGCACAGTACATATACCATCATGGAAAAATGACTTGCAGTGAAGCTGAAGTGTATCAATACTTAGTTGTAATTTTTTTATTTACCTCCTGAACTGTCTCCATAGGTGGTGGAGGATCCTTATTCCTGCAGAGATTTACAATGACCCATGTGACGTTCCGGAGGAAAGTTATGGGAATGGAAGGATTGATGAAGGATAGAAGAGGTTTGACAACTCCCAGTGATATGACATAGTCTCTACACTGAGGACCATCACCTACAAAAGGGAAATTTTTACAAGAAATTACATTTATGATGGGGAAACCTTGAAATGTATGCAGTGACTTATGTTGGGGCACTGATGTTCTATGTTTCCCCATCAGTAATCTATGAAACCTACAAAAAGTTAATATTTAATGGAATTTTGAGGAACACAATTTCTCTCGTAACAAGTTAAGCCAAGTTTTCCAACATGAAACTGTTGTCTTACTTAAATCTACTGTTACCGTAAAAGAGCGTAGAGGAAACATAGTTTCATGGGGTAATGTCAATGTATGATTTTGAAGCCTTCAATGTGTGAGATTTTTTTTAGGCATATAGTTGACACTTACCAATAATATTTCCAAGGGCCCAAACAGCTTGTTCACAAACATTTTGATGTGGTGAATGGAGCAGTCTTAAGAAGAGAGGTACTGCATCTATAACAGCAGAAAACTGGATTCACCGAAGTGATAAAATGCAGTACTTTTTATAGATGTCAAATTTCACTTAACAGAGCTTATTTAATACCATAACTATTTTTTAGTTGAGCTTTGAGGACATTCCTCTGATGTTAATTCAAAATTAGATTAGAAGTGCACCTGCATAATTACTTTTGCAGAAGGAAAGAAGATATTGACATTTACGTTCCAAATTAAAAGTTAAAATAAGATACAGGCTTCATTCAGCATCTAGGAAGTTTAAACTGTCTTCTCTGAATAAAAAGATCTGTTTGTTCCATTAACAAAGTAAGAGAGTATGCTTTGCCAAAGGGCCAATCTAGAACAGTTACTTCATCACCACCCTCTCTAAAACAAGACCTAATGTTGGGAATGTGAATGAAAGTGGATCAATGCCTTTCAAATTATTCGTGTCCACCTTCAAAAGCCATCCGGTTGGGAAGACAGTATCAAGTGTCGGAAATACATGGACCCAACTACCAGAAATTTCTATCATACTCATTGCCTCTCTTCTCTAGTTCCGGGATGCATCTCAAAAGCTTATCCTCATCCCAACCAAGCACTAACTTCAGGGGAAAGTAGTACGTATATCCTTGTATACTTCCAATCTGCACGATCAGATAAAATGTTTCTTGTCTGAATCTCTGCCAGGCTGCAGTTTTCACGCTGATGCCTGAGGCTGAGCTTGGTCTGTAAAAACTGGTGTGACCCAGCCCCTTATTCCACTTCACAGCAGTTGACTCAAAGAAACTAGCTAGCCATCATTAAGACTACAGTCGTAGGCAAAGCTAGGTCTGTTGGGAGGCTGTCTTTATATAATCCAATTATTACTGAACTGTGTTCAGAAACAAACTGGCAGCCAGTGCAGTTGGTTAAGAATGTATGTGATATGTTTCTTTCAGCCAGTCATTAGTAGCCTAGCAGCTGTACTTTGGATGTTTATGAGAAATCTTCAAAGACAGCCTCATGTGCAATACATTGCAATATAGTCCAGTATAGAATGTGGATAAATGAGGTCAGGTTATCTCTGCCTGGAGGGGCTGCAGCTACAGGGATACCCTGCATGAACATCCTCACCCACCCATATGCCAGTGGGAACTGAAAGACTCCCAATACCACAACCACAACTTTACTTCCTCACTGGAGTTGCTGTTGCCCTGCTCCAACAAAGCCTACTTAGAAAAGCAGCAGCTTTGATTGCAGTCAATATTCTGCTTTCATATGCAGAGATGGCAATTACTATGAGGGTTTCCTGACCTGTAGAAGACTGTCTACTGCTCCTTCACCCAGTTGCAAAACAGGGAGTGCCATATATTCCCATAGTATGAGAGTAATATGTAAACAGGCTCTCAATGTTACACCTAGAGTAAGCAACATGCTTATAAAACAAGCACACCATAAATGTGAAATTCTTAACAATCTCATTTTAAAAATCCAATACATGAAGAAGTTGTATGTGTATCTTCAACTGCAAATTTGCACTTAGAGCACTTACTAGACTGTACAACAGCTTGAGTCTGTGCAGAAGTGCCTGATGCTATGTTAGTCAGGGCCCATGCAGCTTCAAACTGTAAGGAAGGACTGTTAAAAAAACAAAAACACCAGAATAGCAGAAATATTTGCACTTCAGATAGAAAAAAATGCCAGCATAAGAGAAGTACATGTTGAATTGCTTCTGAAATATTAATTCAATATTTTGCATTTAAATGCCACTATTTATTTCTTCTTCCTATATCTGCTACAACTTCCTTGAGAAATAGGTAGAAAGTATAACCCAACATTTAATCATTGTTTCTAAAAATTATGAGCTATGAACTGCTCCACACATTTTTGCATAACATCAACACATACAGAATTTCTGGCATAAATTTTCTTTAACAGCTGCCTCTCCTGATTTTCCTTGCACTGGATAATGAAAGGGCACAATACATTTATGTCAGGCCTCCAAAGCTAAGTATTTAGTCATAACCGTATAAAAGAACAAATAATCTAGGAAATCTGAGGGGTAGGGGATATCTTAATAGATTTTAAAATCTAAAGATCTATAGCCATTGGGGACTTATCACCAGAGAAATGGAATTCAACTCAGCCCTGGATTAACCAGTAGTCTTGAACAGCAAGACTATCTGTCTTAATAGTGGCCTACTACACAGGGTTGTCTTAACATGTACACATGGAATACATAGACCAGACTGGAACCTGCATGTTAACATCACTGAATAAAACATTCTCAATAATATTGTATATTCTACACTTTTAAATACTTTCAATTACCAACAAGAGTACATTTCTTTAAGGAAAGATTTCACTATTAAAAGATATAATATTTCTATGTAATTCAGAGAGTACTTTATTATAATTTCATCCCATCATGCCATCTAATGTATACTCTAATACACAAGTGAGACTTTTGCTCCTGCAAGTTATATCTAGAAAAGATGCAAGAGGCAAAACCATTAAGACGGCATTTAACTGGTAATCCACTCCATGACACTTTAAGATGTCTTCATAAGGAAATCTACAAATATATTTAAAATACAATTTAAACATATCATTCAGAATTCAAACAATTATTGTGACTGAAATTTCAAATATGATTATGTCTGTGCCAAAATATGTCAGGCTTTACCTATTAAATAATTTGTTGTTGTTATGTACCTTCGAGTCGATTATGACTTATGGCGACCCTATGAATCAGTGACCTCCAGTAGCATCCACCCTGTTCAGATCTTGTATGTTCAGGTCTGTTAAATAATAGCTCAGTATTCTTTTAGATTTGTTATCTTTGTAACAGACTTACACAACTTGTGACCCGCTAAACAAGCTGCAGCCCAGCAGACAGTTATGGAGGCCTATAAAGAGCCAGATAAATCCTGAGTTTGGCTGCCTGTCTGGGACAAGGATATTTATAATGAAACTTTCTGTTTTTCAACATGTTTAGAGGGAAGCATCCATCGCTGGAATAGCATTTTTTCCCCTTGCTTAAGACTCTAAGCTTCCCAGACCAAACTGTTTAAAACAGAAGGCCTCAGCCCCAATTGTGTGGCATTTTAACATATAACTGTAGAGAATGTCTGCACAGGCATGGAAGAGAAGGAGACAAAACAAGTCATTCTTGCAAGGCTGTACCAATCTTTCCCACGAGTTCCCCAGAGTGTGGCCCAAGCCTAAACATTCCAAAGGGTGAGAAAAGGCCCTTGTTGAAGAACAGGAATTTAAGATTAAAAGATTTCCTTTTCTCTCTCCCATATTTGGAGAGCAGCAGCCACCTCCAGACTACCTAAAAGCAGTACAGTAAGTTGAAGTGGGCTCCCAGAGTGGGTTGCATTACAGGGAACCAACGCACAACTCTATGCTTCCATAGCTGCCAGGCTTTATTGAAAGATGCCTCTTCTCCCAGCCTGTGATGGGGAGGAATATGGGGGCTGGTAGGCCACTTCAAATGGACTGGCAGTCCTGATTAGGCCTGCAGGCTATAAGTCCATCACTCCTGCTTTAGCTCTGCCCCTGAACTGGAATAACCACTAAATTGTTAAGAGTAGCTACAGAAGCATCTGCCTATCGGACTTGGAAGCGTTCCACAATGTTAAAGCAACTTCAGTAGAGTTTTGCTGTGACAGAGTTGGACCATTCCACTTTCTTCAACTGTTCAAAGGATCCAGGGAGGGCATGGATGGAAGTCCAAATTGGTCCTGGGGAGAATCCAAACTAGCCCCCCCCCCAACTTCACCTGGGTGTTGCTATAGGGACATATAGATCAATTTCAATCAGGCTTTAGGCCTGTGTTTGGAACATAAACTGCTTTTGTCACCTTTTGTCAAGAATGGGACATGGGGCTATCTTGGTGGTTTGTACTAGTTCTGCTCCTACTTGGATGGTCAGTTCCAGAAGGTAGTGCTAGGAGATTGTCGCTCTACCCCTTTCCAATGATGCCAAGGACTCTATTCTCCCCAACCCCCCTCCAATCTATTTGACATCAACATGAAACTGCTGACAGAGGACACCGAGGGAAGTGGACTGAAATGTCATCAGTATGCTAATGTAAGTGAAGCCATGGAGATTCTGAACCTTGAGTTCAGTAATGGACTGGATGAGGACCAATAATCTGAAGCTTATTCCAGATAAGATAGAGATACTATTTGTGGGTGGTTCATCATGGCCAGTTAGGTGGAATGCAACCTGTATTGGACAAGGTTTCACTCCCCCAAAAGTACATGTCCGTAGTTTGCAGGCGCTCTTAGATATCAGAGTAAAAAATACCAAGTCGCACTGGTAACATCAATGTTTAAAAATGCAAGGCAATTGCAGCCCTTCAGCTGATAACATGTTTCATAGGATGCTTTCAATAAGTACTGAAAAAAAGAAATCATTACTTACTTATCATCCCTTTCTAGACATTTAACCAAGATTGGCAAAATTCCAGATTTTATTAGGTCATCAATAGGAGGATTTCTGTCACTTGATAATAGCTTTCTGTGAAATTAAAATGAAACTGGTGAATAAAATTAAAAACATAGTAAATATAGCATAATAGCACATCAATCCTCAAAGTTATATGCCTACCTTGCGGCTTGGACAGCACTTAGTTGGATAATAGGGTTATCACTTGTGGCATTCTGTAACAACACATAGAATTCAATAAGTGAAGGAGCCAAGCATTAAACAAATCAAACTCAAGGAAATAATACACTGTTTAGTAACTTACCTGCAATATAGCTTCTAGCGTTACATTTTGCTTTAAACAAGAGAGAAATTGTTTAATTATAATAATTATTATAAATCAACTATCTGCAAAGTAAGGAACATGTATTTAAATAACAACGCTGAGCCCACTTTGCCAAACAAATGTCACAAAATTTAACTGAATATAAGATTCAAAGAGCAAAAGCCAAAAGCTTCTACTGTAAGGTTTTCCCTTAATTAAGCAACCAAGGGATCATCCTCACTGGCGTTTAATGTGGATTTCAAGCTACTTGCGTCTCTATTTTTGTAGCAATCACATAACTTCCTCATCCAAGGGACAGCCTGCACTTTCCCTTGCTAAATTCGGATTTTCCCAATCCTCCTATAATCCAATAAAAGAAGAAAATCCAATATAAAATTGCACGTTACCTGATTACGGATGCATTGTATGGGCAGGCTTTTTTTCTTTACATCTGTGGCAACATTTAACTGGGTGCCATCTATCGCCACTCCACTTCTTCAATCTAGTTTCTATCGGTCCACAAAGGAAGGATGCAGTCTGCCCTTTTCCACCAGTTGTTGCTGAAGGCAGCTCAGTATATTAATTTTTAAAACAGCTCTTTTGCACAGAAGTGCTCTTATATACAACAGCTATTATTAAAAATCAAAATATTTTTTCCTCCAGCAGGTACAGACAGTGGGAGAGGAAAAGGGGAGGAAAGAAAACAGCCGCCTTTCATGGGACCAAATCCTTGCTGCCTTGGAGTGACACATTTTAAAAAAACAAAACACCCTGACTTCTCTTTTGTGCAAACCTGGTATATTGGAAAACTTGTATTTCAAAAATTAAATAAAAATGTTATGGAGTACTCACACAAGTAAACAAATACTTGTATGCATGCCCACAACAGACCTCAGGTTTCCTGGGTTGGAGGAACGAATGAACCAACAAACGAACACACACACTTTAAAAGTTAATTTTTACTGCTCTTTTGTCCTTCAAAAATAATAAAGTTCAAGGTGTACACATACAGCCAAAGCAATATCTGCATGCATGCCCAGAATAGAGTTCATGTTCCCAAAACTTATGGTGAGTGGGGAAGTTCTGTCTGAAGGGAGGGACAGCAACGCATAGCATAAATATATCCTATCAAGCACTGCCCGCTAGTGTGGACAGAAAGCACTGAGCTAGGTTTGGGAGGCATAAAACTGAAAGTGCTCATTTGTAATTGAAGATGTACATAGGCGCAAACAGAAACAGCGACCCACATATACGAGTGCCTTACTGCTTTGAAATCAGCATCGACATCTGAATCTTCTAAACTTTCTTCTTGGGGCACATTTCTTTTTTTCAGAAGATGCTCATCTCTCTTGTTCTGAAGAACAAAAAATCAAGACAGTGCACTTTTAATGCTGTTTATGTTGATTAATCTTTAAAAACAAATTTTTAAAATTTCGTAAGACTACCCAATAAGGTTGTTCTCTGAACAGCTCACAAAACATAAAATACAATTAAATACAGTATGGAAAAACAGTAATATCATAACACACACATTATAAAAGATTTCTAGCAGAATAAAACCAGATGACTAATTTAAAACAGTAAAAACACATTTTTATATTTTTCTGGGGCTCAAAAAAAAAGTATTCACCTGGCACCAGAATGTCCACAGGAAAATGCCAGAGGAGCCTCTCTGAGAAGGACATTATACAATGAGGTGCCACCGCCAATAAGGCCCTGTCCTGGCAACCGCTTGTCTTATTTTATTTGGTGGGGGTACCCAGTGTAGTGTCTTTGAAGAAGATCTCAAAGTTTTGGCATATAATTAGGAGAAGGATCTTTCACGTCCCCTGGTCCCAAATCATTAAGAATTTAAAAGGTTAAAACCAATACTTTTTTGGAAAAAATAAATTACAATTTTTACATTAATATACTATGTGCTCACAAACAAATAAAAAATGAGAAATATAAAGGGCACAAAATATATAAAAGAAGGTTGACTCATACACATTTGTGTTTTTAAACATACTGATAAATTATTATTATTATAGTAATGTAAATGAATTAAATGGGGCTATTTCATCGGTCACCTTATCATTCCAAAGTTGTATAAACAAGGACCACCTCTCTAAAAACTTATTTTGATAAATATTGTACATAGCATTCCTGTTATATGTCATTTTTATCATTAGTACTGTTTCCCAAGTTTTTTTCAGCCATTCTTTGAACATTGGGGGTTTGTTGTGTTTCCATCATTGAGCAATATATATTTTCGCTCCTGTGAGCAAAGGTGCTATTATTTTGGAGTCCACATTTGTAACTTCCCAAAAGAACATACGCAAGAGAAATGTTTGGGGATTTCTTGATATTATTTGGCCTATCACTTCCTGTATTGAATTTGGAATTCTTTTTCAAAGGGTGTTCTTTTTTTTTGCACAGTCCCAGAAGATGTGTATGAAGTCCACTTTACTTCTTTTACATTTTCAACAGGACATATTTTGATTAAATATTTTGCTTAGCCTGTGGGGTATTAAGTACCATTGATAAATTGTTTTAAAATAGTTTTCCTTCAGATTACTACTTGATAATGTGTTTGGGATGTTCTTAAACAGTCAGATCCACTCTTCTGATATTGATAAATTAAATTTCTCTAGATCTCGATTCCATTTCCTTTTGTATGTTGGGTATAATTGTTGCATTTTCACTGAGGAGAGAATCTGATACATTTTAGCAATGGCTTTCTTTTCCTCTGGTTGAAATAAGAAACTTTCAAAGGCAGTAGATAAACTTGGAATTTTGCCTTGATCTGTTCCGCTATATGTCTTAATTGGAAGAAGTGAAAAAAATGGAGGTCTCTCATTGTTCAAAACTGTAAGGACATTTTCATAGATGATAGATCCTTATTTAAACCAATTTTTCCCATAAATGATCATTGATAGTTCATCATACTTGATTATTTACAGATTCATATGATCAAGGGGGAGAAACCAGGAGCTATCTTTTGTACACAGTTGATCCATACTTTAAATATTGTGTTTGTAGATGTAAGAAAATTTTGTTTATTGTTTTTAGCTTAATAATATTTCCTGTAGTTTTTTTATTGTACAATTCTTGATCAGCTCTTAATATCTCTATCTTCAAACCATCCTGAAATCAGACAATTTAATTACTTGATAATACATTGTTATATTAGGTATTCCCAATCCTCCATTACTAGTTTTTTATACAAATTCTCATTAGCTGTTCTGCTTGGCTTGGTTGATCAATTAAATTTCAGTATTCTTTTCTGTAATTATGTTAGCTCATGATTTTCTATTTCTAAAGGTAGCATCGTAAAGATAAATAATATCTTGGGTAAAATCATCAAGCATATGGCTGCTATTTTTCCAAACTACAACAACTGTAATGTTTCCCTTTTTTTCCAAATCTTCTTCAATCTGCTTAGTCAGTCTTTTATAATTGTGTTCCTTGATGGTTTGAAGGCTAGGATGTAGCCAAATGCCTAAATATCTTATAGGTTTGTTTTTCCATTGTAGGCCAGTATCTCCTAGCTGTTTTTCTATTTGCCTCTTAGGTATATTAATTCCAAAACATTCTGATTTATTAGTATTTATTTTATATCCCAAAGCTTCACTGTATATTTGTAACATGTTAAGGGTATTTTCGATAGATGATTCTGGTTGTGTTGAAGTCAGCGCTATATTGCCTATGTATAACACTATTTAACATTCTCCACTGCCATATTTGATTCCTGTGATTTGTTGATTATTCCTTATTAAAATATCTAATGGTTAAAAAAATAGCAAATAATAACAATGAAAGTGGACACCTTTGGTGAGTACCCCAGTATGATAGGTGTTGATACTTGATTGTTAACAAATACTTTTGCAGTGGGTCTTTGATATAATAAATCTATCCAAGTTTTAAATGTTCCTCCCAAGGAGGATATTAAGTGATATTATTTTTAATGAATTCATTATGCAAATACTCCCAATTAGATAGTAAAATAGAAGAAAAATAAATGAAATAAAGAAATATATTCGAAGAAGAAATCTAATAAATTTATGTAGTTATAGTTAAAGAAGCTACTTCTAAATCTAGTATTTATACTGAAAATCTATTTTTACTTTGTTTGAGAAAACTGAATAAAGTTTGGAC
This sequence comes from Rhineura floridana, assembly GCF_030035675.1. Classification (NCBI taxonomy): domain Eukaryota; kingdom Metazoa; phylum Chordata; class Lepidosauria; order Squamata; family Rhineuridae; genus Rhineura; species Rhineura floridana. Next base: position 1,055,253 of record NC_084481.1, on the reverse strand, counting down.
CTTCTAATGTGGTGGCTAGCTGCTTTGCCTCATTCAGCGTTTTAATCCAGACCTATATGTTCCTTATTAAGATATTTAACTTAAAAGGAATGTCCCAATTGTATTGTATCCCAACTGCTTGCATTTTTTTCTGTTAGAAATTTGAATTCCCTTCTTGATAAAGCTTCTGGATGAACATTTTTCAAAACCTGGATTTCTAAACCTTGGACTATCAGTTTCTTCTTGGTCCACATATTTTATTGTATTGCTTCTTTTTCTCCTAAAGTGATGAATGAGATCAGAGCATCTTTAGGTTTACTCTTTCTTTTTGCTGTTCTCACAGCTGTCTCAATGCCAACTACTGCGGGACGGTGTATGTTTAAGAAACTCCACTGATGTAGTAGAGAGGAAGCCCATCAAATTGTCTTGCTCTATTTTCTCTGGCAGGCCTCTAAATTTGAGATTATGTTTTCTAGATTCAAACTGTAGTTCTATTTTGTCATCTATTTTATTCAAATCCACTTTATGTCATTTTTACTTTTCAATTCTTTAATCTCTTTAGTTGCTATCTCGGATATAACTTGGACTGATTCTTGTTTTCTTCTATGATTTTATCCTGTTTTTTCCAGCTTTTGTTCCAGCTTTTTTATTCTATCTGTTATTATGCCCAATTGCTCTTCTAATTTTTTATCTCGTTCTTTTCACTGCTTCTTAAATTCAAGATCTCTTTGTTGTAGTATTTCTAAGAACCTTTCATCTCTTTGCTCTAGAATTTTATTAATTCTTGCTTCCAAATTTTTCTGTTCTTCTATCAGCAGAGATTTTAGAGATGGTACTGTCCATATTTTTTTCTGTATATCCTTACTTTATAAGAAATTTTTCCTCTATAATTTCTGATGCTTTCACTTCCTTATTTTTTCTCAACCATTATAATTTGGTTCTAAATCAGTTTGTATAACCTCTTTGGTATCCTCTTCTACTCCCATTTCTTTTTGTTGTTCTTTATTTGTCTTCATTTCCTCTTGAATTAATTTTTAAATATTTTACAATTGAGCTTTGCTTTGGATCTTTCGCTTTAGCTGTTTTTCTTCCCATTTTCTTAATTGTAAGTAAGGGGAAACTACTCAGTATCTCAGTCCATGTCATTGCCCCATTCTACTGTTAATCCTTCTTCAGAAATGGGGTTTTAAAAAAGCAGGGAGGAGAGTAAATTTGGAAGTGTTATTCCAGTAAGGTATAGTGATACCTCAGTTAACAAATCCTCCTGAATGAAGCTCCTTTCAACAAAGGCTTTTTTGGGCATGGGGGGGATGGAGGCACACACTCTGACATGGTCAGAACATGGCTCCTTGCCTGCTGGATTGCGGCAGCTGCTGTAGATGTCTCTCTCATACACAGCTGGAATTGCGCTCCTTGCTGTACACAAAGGTTTAGCTTGCTATAGAGAGTTGCTACGACGATTTTGGAAAAAAGGCAAGGCAGGCATCCCTGGATGCATTTTGGAAAAAGCCTTCAAGTGGTCTGTAGAAAGTTCAAAATGTTTTTGTTTACTTATGCAAGGCTTACCTGACCTGGTTGTTTCATTGCAGACATGTGTATTGTTAGTTTTGAATAAAAAGTTTGCTGAAACATGTTGAACCGCTCTTCTTTTTTGCGGTGTAGGAACTTATCCCAATATTTTCTGTTATTCCTACCTCTGGTAGCAAAGTTTCTGTTAAAGAAGTAATGTCCAGGAACGCATCTACTTTGTTAACTGAGGTACTACTGTAGTTAACTGTAAGATGCTGTGAAAGTATTAGGTTATTTCATTAATTTTAATTAATTAATCAACTAAATCAATTCTAAGTCCCAATTAAACACTTCATTCAAGTTGTTGCAATCAGTTGTTTCAATTATACAACAGGTGCCTGTGTCTGATTAGCTTTGAAGCTTCTTAAATTAGTTCATCAAACTGCTTAGTTCCAAATTAAGTTCAATTCAAAAGTTTCATACAAAATATCTGTGAGTAGTTGTTTCAATATTTCAATAACTGTTTAAATATAAAAATCTTTATCCTAAGAGTTAAAGTTCATTCAGTTTATATTTTAACTCTATATAAGTATCTAATATTATTATATTATCAGTAATGCTTTTCTCAACAAAGTAAAAGAAAGAGTAATGGGGGGGAAGGGAGAAGGACAAAATAGTATATATATACATATCTCATATAGTTTTCTTGGTGAATATTTGTACTATAATGTCTTTTGCTATTCTTATTCTTCATACTGAAATTCCTTAGGTTTTCTCATTCTCAACTACAACTACAGAAAAGGAACAGAGAAGGAAAAAAGTTGTTGAAGGGATTGTTGTTGTTGTTGTTACTAAGAAACTTAGCTATCCCCCCTATAGTAAAAGTTTATTCTCAATAAGCCCTGCCCCCTGTCTGGCCTCACCCAAGAGCTGATGCCCTTGAAGCATGACCCTTAGTGCGATGCCTGCAGCACAGCCACGGGCAGCTGCTAATGTTATTCTTGTGGCATCCTAGAAGGGTCTGCCACTCAACTGTTCGGAGTTGCAGACGGGCGTGGAGGCAGGTCTTCTGCCCTTCTTCACTCCCTCCCCCTATGGAGAGATGGCAGGGCTTCTGAATTACAGCTTCTTTGAAGGGTGAGCAGGCTAGATGTGCACTGCTCAGCCCCCTCTCTTCACCTCACCCACTCTTGCTCTGGCTACTGCAAACTCTTATCCCGCGGCATCCTGGAAGGGTCTGCTGCTTAGCTGTTCCGGGTTGCCTCCAGGCCTCGGCTTCAAAGGTTAAAACGAATACTTTGAACTGGGCCCAGAAACAACTGGGAGCCAGTGCAGCTGATAAAACACTAATATAATGTGATCAAATCACACAGTACAGTTACAATCTTGCTGTCCTGTTTTGGTGCAACTGTGGTTTCCAGATTGCTTCCAAAAGGTAGCCCATGAATGGTACATTCCAATAATCTGAATGAGAGATTACCAGAGCATAAGTAACTGTGGCAAGGCCATCTCATAGAATAGAATACTAGAGCTGGAAGGGGACTATAAAACCATCGAGTCCAACCCCTGATATGGTTGCAGGTGGCATATCAACCAAAGCTGATAAAATGTGCCTGAGCTGCAGAGGCCACTTGCAGCTCAAATTATAGTTCTGGCTCAATAAGCACCCTAGACTTCGAAAATGATCTGTTAGGGTGAACAGGATGAACACCACCAACAGACTATAAAAAGAGCAACTTGCAAAGGATAGATAATTTAATTGTAAGAAATATAACTGTTTGTCCTCAGATGAAAATACTTTTAAATCCACAAATGAGTCCTGTGGCACCTTAAAGATGAACAGAATTATAATAATAATAATGTTTTTATTATTTAATTAGTCGCCCATCTGTCCGCCTAAGCGGACACTCTGGGCGACGTACACAATATAAATACAATATAAAAACATATGCATATAGCAAATTACAATATTAACAGCAATTCATAAACCATCCTTCAGTAATACAATATAAAAACCTAACCCACCCCAGAAATCCCATAGACCTGCCTGAACAGCCAGGTCTTTAAAGCTTGGTGAAAAGCCATCAGGGAGGAGGTGTGACGAAGGTCAAAAGGAAGTAAGTTCCAGAGGGTGGGGGCTACGATTGAAAAGGCCCTCTCTCTGGTCCGCACCAGTCTAGCTGTTTTCACCGGTGGGACTGAGAGAAGGTCTTGTGAGGCTGATCTTGTTTGGTGGCATATTTGGTGATACTGGAGGCGTTCCTTCAGATAGACTGGGCCGGAACCATATAGGGTTTTAAAGGTTAGTACCAACACCTTGAATTGGGCCCGGTACACAACTGGCAGCCAGTGTAACTCCATCAACACTGGGGTAACATGATCCCGGCGACGGCTCTGCTTTATTAAGCGTGCCGCCGCATTCTGTACCAGTTGTAATTTCCGGACCGTCTTCAGGGGTAACCCCACAAAGAGCGCATTACAATAGTCTAATCGAGAGGTGACCAGGGCATGTATCACTCGTGGGAGCAGGTGTAGAGGAAGGTAGGGACGCAGCCTTTGTACCAGATGAAGTTGGTACCAAGCTGCCCGGCTCACTGCAGAAACCTGAGCCTCCATAGACAGCTGGGAGTCCAAAATGACCCCTAGGCTGCGGACCTGGTCTTTCAGGGGTAATTTCACCCCATTAAGTACCAGGTCAAAATTTCCCAACCTTCTCTTATCCCCCACTAGTAACACCTCGGTCTTGTCGGGGTTTAGCTTCAGCCTGTTCTCTCCCATCCATCCACTTATGGACTCCAGGCAATTGGACAAGGTATCCACAGCCAACTCTGGTGAGGATTTAAATGAGAGGTAGAGCTGCGTGTCATCCGCATATTGGTGACACTGCAGCCAAAAACTCCTGATGATGGCTCCCAGCGGTTTCATATAAATGTTGAATAGCATGGGGGAGAGGATAGAGCCCTGTGGCACACCACAGTTGAGGGGCCAAGGGTCTGAAACCTCATCCCCCAACGCTACCCGTTGGTATCTGTTGGAGAGATAGGAACGGAACCACCGTAAAACAGTGCCTCCTATTCCCAGCCCCTCCAGCCGACTTAACAGGATACCGTGGTCAACGGTATCGAAAGCCGCTGAGAGATCCAGGAGGACGAGGAAAGTGTGTTCTCCCCTATCCAACGCCCTCCTCATATCATCCACCAGAGCGACCAAGGCTGTTTCAGTTCCGTGTCCAGTCCTGAAGCCCGACTGGAAAGGATCTAAATAATCTGCTTCCTCCAAGTGTGTCTGTAACTGTGTAGCCACCACACGCTCAATCACCTTGCCCAGGAATGGTAAATTGGAAACTGGGCGAAAGTTGTTTAAATCTTGGGGATCCAAGGAGGACTTTTTCAGAATAGGTCTTATTATTGCCTCCTTGAGGGCTAATGGCATTGCACCCTCCTCCAAGGACGCATTTACCATTGCCTTAATCCCTTTGCCCAGTTCCGCTTTACAGCTCATAACGAGCCATGACGGGCAAGGGTCAAGCAAGCAAGTGGTTGGTTTCACAGTAGAGAGCACCTTGTCCACGTCATCAGAGAGAAGAGGCTGAAACCGATCCCAGCAGACTGGACTGCAACTGGCCGCCTCTGGACCACTACTTGTAGCCACGACGTACGGAATCTTGTCCTTCAGGCGCTCGATTTTATTGGCAAAGTGTTTTACAAATGTGTCACAGGAGGCTTTTGAGTGTTCCAAAGGTTCCTGTGCAACTGGACCGACCAGGCTTCGGACCACTTGGAACAACCTCCTGGGACAACACTCTGCAGACACAATAGAGGCAGCAAAAAATTGCCTCTTTGCTGCCTTTGTTGCCCGCTGGTAGGCCGCAATTGCCGCTCTAACCAGTGTCCGATCGCCTTCAGTGCACGACTTCCGCCATCGGCGTTCTAGTCGTCTCACTTCCTGTCTCAGACCGCGCAACCGTGGTGTATACCAGGGTGCAGTCTGAGTTCTATTCAGGGGGAGAGGACGTTTCGGTGCCACCCGGTCTATTGCCCTAGTGATCTCCCTATTCCACTCCGTCACCAGGGTTTCGACCGGGTGTCCTTCAGTAAGCTCCAGATCACCCAGCGCATTCAGGAATCCTTTGGATTCCATCAAGTGTCTGGGGCGGACCATCCTAATAGGTCCTTGTCCCCTGCGGAGGGTGTGCGGCAGTGGACTAGAAACCACTTAATGAGATGTATATGCCCAGACCTACCTACTTCGTGGGAAAGAAAACCTTGATCCCAATTGGGTCCTAAATTAATATAAAAAAATATTGATCAGCTAACTAAATTATAATACTTGATAGGTTTGATGAAGCAGGAAAAATAGTGATTAATATTGTACCACACTAATTAAGGTTTTCCTCTGAACATTCAGAGCACCTAGATTTTCTGTTGGGACATTTTGAGAATGAAGTCAATGGCAGAGGGCCAAAGTCCCAGCTCCAAGGCATAGTGGCCTGATGACAAGTAATACTACTATAGAAGGCACTTATTTCAAAGCTTTGTATCTCCTAGCAACTTAAAAGACCACAAGGTTCCCTCTCAGGATAACAGACTTGGTCCAGAGGCCTCCAACTGCTAACCTCTAACATAAACTCTTAGGTATTGATATTATGTGCTTGATATGCTTAGACATTCATATTAAAAATAATAACAAAATCAAATTTAAATTTCGTTTTAAACAAGAGCATTTCAAACTCAGATATCGTTAAGAGTGCTTTGGGTGCCCCCCACTTTGGGTCATTCTGAACTGACGGAGTAAAACTCCTGGAGTATTCTGGACAACATTTCCCACCCCACACCCCATTTTCTGACTTGTTGTGCCTTCCTGAGTACTGTGAGATGAGGACAAGCAGCAAGGGCCATCTTTTGACACTTTCAGAGGAACCTGCAGACCCTGACCTCATTTCTTGGTCTATTTCCCTCATGCCCAGCAGAACAATACCTTTGTTCAAAGACAGCAAAACATAACTAATTTTTGTCAGAGTGTCAGCAAGAACTACATACACATCTCATACCCAGACCCTCCTTTTCATGTTAATTTGTAAGACAGAAAGTGTATTTAAGAGCAGGGTTTTGAGACCCAAGAGGGTGATCTGAGCTCCGACATGTAGAACTATGCTCTCAAGGAACACAGCACAGGACTTCAGGCCACAAGTTGGCAAGGAAGTCTGTGTCTCGATGCAAACCTTGAGGCTTTTTGGCCAAAGCACCTTCACATCACTGCAGCTGTATTTCATGCTCTGTACCATTGACCTAGGATAGGTAAACTGTGCTACCTGTTATTTCTTATAGCACTAAGGACCTTGTAGTTTCTCTTTAGCTTAAAGTCATGGATGGTTAGGATATTTATAATTAATACTGCCACACAGTAATTTTGTATTGCTATTCTTCTCTTTTCCTTCAAGAAAAGAAAGCTTTGCTTTAGTTTGGTTTGGACCTGCATTCCTTGGGGTTATGCACACACTCTTTAGGCACATTTCAGGGCAAAGCACCTGGTTTATCCCTAGCCAAAGACCCCTTTCCTCTCAAGAGAGAGTGTTCAATGGGACCCGTGGATGGCACGTGCATACTCAAGTTTCCAATCACGTGCATTAACAGAAGATCGCATGGATTCAAATCCCGTGTAAGCAAACATACCAACACTTTAACATACACTGACAGTTAGTGCATTCGCAATTGCTTGCAGTTTTCTAAGGCATAGTTTATTGAGTTTCAGATTTTTATAACAATACAAATAAACAAATGGGGGGAAACCCAGGAAACTTCCATTTTTAATACAGCATAATACAAAGTGAAATAGGTACAATCAAAACCAAGGGCACAAAGAAAGGGGAAGAAGAAGGTGGGGACAGATAGGGAAGAGGAGGAACAGGCTTCAGCAGAGTCCACGAGACAAACAACCCTAGATAGGAGTCCCAAATCTCAGAGAATGTTCAGTTCTTTATGCATCCTGTAAAAGGAAGCTTCCTCATACACTTCAAGAGAAGGCCCTCCAACCAACAAGCAATGGGGGGGGGGGCCTGTCTGATCCTTCCAGTGTTGCAAGACCAATCACATTGTTCCTCTGTTAAGTTCCAGGACGCTGGGATATAATGAATTTTAATTTTAGGGATGCTCCCAGGACCAAGTTAATGCAAATAAGGTCTTCCACACAAAACAGCCACTACAGGGCAAGATTAGATCATATGCTTTAGCACTGCCCCTGCCTCACCACAACATCAACATGCATCAGAAGATATAACACAGAGGTGATGGTGAGTCCAATGTGCTCAAAAAACAAGGTTTTGTTGGATTAAATGTAACCTAAGATCCAGGGAGCAAAGCCTTACAGTGGACAATATTGATGGCCACTGCCTCAGACGTATGGGACAATCCAACTCTCCATTCCAATCCTCCAGCAGACCAACTGTATCAAACTTCCCAGCACTCAACAAAGTCTTATAGAAACAAACTGTGCGTTTCAAAAACTGTGCTAAGGCTATCAGGTCCTACACCAAATCTGGAGTTTCAGGAATGCTTAAAGTGCTGGACCACTTTAGGTTCAGTTCAGTTTTATTTATTGCGGTCAAGGACCCAAATAGAACGAGGATACAGTATACAATATACATACATACACAGAAATAAACAGGAGCGTTACATAGAAGTACGTATTAATTGGGCCACGTATATAAACTTGGCCACCTGAATGGTAATTCGTTTGTCTATACCAGAAAAAATAAAAGCAACCATATCATCAGGAGTTTTGTGTTTGTACATCGGATTCAATATGACAGAGTTTAAAAATTTACAGCGGATGTGGGAGTATAGGGAGCAATCAAGGGTACAGTGGCGAAGGGTCTCAATGCTATCTGAGCAACACGGGCAGGTTCGGAGATTATATGGTATTCCCCTGAACCGCCCCTCAAGAATTGCAGTCCAGAGAGTTAAATCTCGCTTTGGAAAATGTTATACGTAGTTTAGGAACGGTAAGAAAATAGAAATAGGGGACAATTTTTTCAAATTCAAAAATTAGGTTTAAATGTAGAGGAGAACATGTTTTCATGGCCTGATTTGTTGAGATCTGATAGTCAATATCCTTTAAGCGAGAACGAATTAGGGTTACCGCTTCTCTGGGCGAATGGAGAAGCAAGTATTCCTTGGATAGACCTATTTTCAGTAATTTCAACTCTATTTTATTATTCCAAGAAGATGGACTAGAATCTCCCCAAAATAGAGAGAGAAGGCCCGGCGAGGTATTAACTATTATCCAATAGTTAACAGTCATTAACCAGGCCTGACAATCCAATGATGTGAGCCCGCATTGGAGTCTAACTGCCGCTGATGGAGTACATCTAGGTACACCCAGAAGGCAGCGTAGTAGGCCTGAGAGGACCAATTCAACTGTGGAGTTCATGGAATGGATCCAAATCGGAGCTCCATATAAAAGTTGGGGCATGATTTTGTAATTAAATAATTTAATAATCGCTGGCACAAAGCGACCCCCTCTGTGGTAGTAGAAGCGAAGAAGGCTCTTGACCGAGAATCTATCTTTCGAGATTGCCTCTCTTATATGGCAGGACCAGCTCATGGAGGACTGAAAAGTTATGCCTAAGTATTTGTAATGGGCAACTTGGTCTATATGATGGCCATTAATTGTCCAAGTAGGTAGAGATCTTTGGTTTGAGAACACAAGAATCTTAGTTTTACCATAGTTTACAGATAGTTGGTTCTCATTGTAGTAGGTCATAAATGTCCTTATCATCCGTCTAAGGCCGATCTTAGAAAAGGATAAAAGTACGGCATCATCAGCATAAAGTAGCAAAGGACATCTAGCATCAGCAATTTTTGGGGTATGAAAATCATGGGAGAGACAAGAGTCCTTTAGATCGTTCAAATAAAGAGTGGATAGAAGGGGAGCTAAGACACAGCCTTGCCTTACTCCTGTGAACGTTGGGATGGAGTTTGTTAAACCACCCTCCTTGTCGCATGAAACTCGAAGTGACGTATGCTGACGTAGGTTATAGATTAAATAAAGCAGCCTTTTATCAATAGTTGTATTCATTAATTTGTGCCAGAGTTTGTCCCGGGGTATAGAGTCAAATGCTGCCTTTAGGTCCACAAAGGCAACATGAAGGTTGGTATTCTTATATTTACTATATTTTACTGCTAAGTGTTGTAAAATAAGGCAGTGGTCTAGCGTTGAGGAGCCTCTTCTAAAGCCTACTTGTTCTATGCCAAGAATGTTATACTCATCCATCCAGGTTTGTAATTTATTTTTCAGATATAAGGCATAAAGTTTACTTATTGTCGAAAGGAGACTGATGGGGCGGTAATTGGAGGGATCTTGTCGATTTTCCTTTTTAAATATGGGAATTACTATGGCTTCTTGCCATGATGCTGGAAAACATCCCGTTTCATTAAACTTAGTAAACATCCTAGCTAGTAGAGGAGCCCACCAATCTGGGAAGCTCTGTAGTAGCTCGGCACTTTAGGTGCTGCAGCTGTTGGTACTGCCATTCCACAGACAGTAGCAGATTAAACCAAATTTTCAGAAGGGATAAAGGCAAGAGATCCCCATTGTTGCTCACTAGCTGATCCAGAGCAGAGAGCCCGCCATGCACCCAATACTTCCACAACACCATCTTGCCCCCAGATTTGATACAGGGGTTACACCAGTCTCTCATGAGAGTAAGGGTCAAATGAGTGTTCCATAACCAATGTCCTCCAGACCTCCCTGACTGCCACAACTGATGGTGGGAACAAGGTGTCCCGAATACACTTTGAACCCAGCACTCTCCAGCCTGACAAGAGATCCATAAAAAGACTCCAAGGAAGTCCATGGCATAAAAGGGGTAGGCATAGTAGTCTGCCAACTCAGAGCACTCACCAAAAGATAGGCCTTGTGGTAGGTCTCCAGATCAGGGAATGAAAAGCTCCCTTACACACCCAGGAGTTGTATCTTCTCAAGGGAGAGATGTTCTACACTCCGCTGCAATATCCAATAATCTGCAAACCCCAATAATCCAAGAGCATAAATTCCAGTTTAGCCCTGTTGATACTATATTCAGAGAGGCACCCAAAATTGTTGATGAGAGCCACCAAAACAGGGATGGATCTCTCCTGGTTTGGGGGGGGGGGAAGTAGCATATTATCTGCATATAAGACCACCTTATGTTCCTCATCTGCCACCTGAAAGCCATTTAAGAATGGCACAAGCCAGAAGCTCTACGCATAAATCAAAAAGAAATGGTGAAAGAGAAATTGTTTGTACTTAAACACTGCTTGGCTAGTCCATACTTTATTTAGGAGCTATTTATAGTGCAATCCTATACATGTCTACTCAAAAATAAATCCCCTTAAATTCAAAAGGATTTACTCCCACAAAAGTGTGCACAGGATTACAACCAAATATTTCCAGCTCTTCCTCTCCAGAAGACTGGCCAGGTAAATCAGCACAGCAGTTCATAGGCTGAAAGGTTTGGGGGCCTGAGCACAAAGACGTGCGCAACCTGAAAGGGACTTCAAACATAGACATACAGAGAGAAGAGCTTCAACCACAAGTTTACCAATGGGAAAGCATAATAGATCTCTGGCAGAATGTCTTACAAAAACAAGCCATTGGTCTGCCTAATGCAGAGTCCTGAACCAATAATGCACACACATCATGGAACATTGGACTGGACTCCATTCTTGGCTTTCCTTATAGACACATGGCATGACAGTAATCTCACAAGTCACACACGGACCTGAACTCTGTAGCTGAAACTTCCTACAGCCACTTTAAACACAACGTAAGCAAAGAAAAGTGATATACTCACCTTTCTAAGTTCAACGGTCACCTCATTTCTATGTCTTCGCATGGTCTGCAGAGGAAAAAAGAAAAACATACACAAATGAAATAAAGGTTCCAGAACCAATGACCATTCAGTTTAACCCCCTTTAATAAACTTTAGGGAACTCACAACTACAGGCCAGACTAGATGTTACAGTCGATGATTAGCTGGGCCATGCCAATTTTCTATAAGGCAGAGCAGAAACAGCATTTAAAGTTCAACATGGGTGGGCAGGAATAATGAAACTGTCCCTGACTCCATAATTTCCCCCTCCCCAAAACTACTTCACTCAAGCTGTTTTTCTGAAGTGAGCCCCCAAGACCAAAAGTAACTGCCACAAGAGAAAAAACAGCTGAGAAAATTTTGGGGAGACCCTGTGTGTGTGTGTTTCAGTACACAGACTTCATCTATGCTGTGCCCTGCATTTACCATCCCCACACATACCTTATAGGAAATTGGTGCAGCCCACATTGTAACACACCAATTGTGGCACTGTAGCTTCTAGTTTGGCCTTATGAATGAATGCTGAATAGTGAAAGAAAGTATAAAATATAACACTGCCTGATGACAGAAAAACTGTAGTAATTGCAGGAAGTTCATTGGAGAGATTATCCACATCTGAACCATTGTTTTTGAGATGTACATTTGAAGCATTATTATTATTGTTAGAATGCATTACTCACCCTTCACCCAGAGGTGCCAGGGCACATTACAACAATTTTAAAACACATAGTTAAAACAGCTAAAAACACCGCCATAGAAAATAGGGTGGGTTCAAATGCATGTCTGGGGTAAAGGTGGATCTCTGGTCTGAAAAGTTAGAGACTACCGCTCTAATAGATCACGCTTTAGGTTACGATGCACAGAGGATCTAAAATAATTATACCGATTGTCTTGTTTTGAGTTGATCTGTGAGCTTCGTTCTTACTAAGCTTTGTAGTGAAATGTTGTATTATGCTACTACAGATTAAAAGCCAATTTTATTAAGGCAACCTCCATGTTTACATTATTTTTATATGATTTGCCTACTGGATTAAGACTCACTGGTGTGTTTTTCTCCATTATGTTTAATGTTGAATTTCAGCTTAGAGTGTTTCATAGATCAGCTTACATGTTACGCAGGATTCTGCATCTGTACACAGCATAACTAAACATGACTGCTCAAGTTAAGACGCTGCCGCAGCAATTAGACATGCCCCTTGAGATCCTTTAAGGAGGCTCAAGTCGGGCGCTCTCTGCTTGCGTGGGGAAGGTTTCTCTGAATGGGACTGAGTGCGCAAGCGAGCACTCCTGAGTTGAACAGCTGGAGCTATCTGTGCATGCCTGAGAGTCCTTGGTGATGGCAGCATTTCATTAAGATCATCATCAGACACTGGCTCAGGCCGAGTACTCCTCCTCCTCTAGAGGAGGCATGCATGGCAGCAGCTCAGGCAAATAGGGAGGATGGAGGAGAGGGGAAGGGGCTAATTCATTGTCAGACATTGTTTCTTCAGTTGTAACTGGAGCTAAGGAGATGGAGCTGTCACTGCCAAAAATGCTGAAGCCTCCTATTTCAGTCCCCTCCCTGCTGCAAACCCACTGGGCTCCTCTCCCAGATCCCATTCTATTTCTTCCTCTACCTGTTCACACCAGGAAACTTCCATGGGCCTCATGACATTATTAATAATTATATTTTAGTTTTGTATTTATGTAATCAGTAATTAATTGTATATTGACATTTGTGGTTTAGCACTATGAGGATACACTTGAATAAGCCCAAGCAAAGCACTGACTCGCATGCTCCATCCACGGGGAGGGGGGCACAGTGGGGGGCATCCCTGGGGGGACACACATGGGAAAACAGAAAAAATGTTTTTTTCAGAATTTTCCTGGTTTTTTGAAGTAGGCCTTCACATTTCTACTCATCTTCTCTCCACTTCCCATGTAGCAGAGAGAGCATCTTTGGTAGAATTTAGTTTCAATTTTTAAGTATCCTGTTTAAGAGATGTGAAGGCCAGAAAGAAACAGAAAAGGTTGAAACAGGTTTTTTTCTGTTTTTGAGTGTGTTTCATATAGTTAAGAACAACTATGAATATGCATTATATAAATCTGTTATACTTTTCCTTCAGGGAGGGCAAGGAGTGGGCACAGCTCTGCCCTATACTGTTTGATTATTTGTTCAGGCGTGACTGCAATTTTCTCCAAGATGTCTGGGGGGTTTTCTGGGGGGAAAATGGGGGGAAACGGGTTCCCCCCTCCATGGCTTCAAAATTTCTGGAAATTTTACACTTCTAATCCTGTTCAATTTTTATCCCACTTAGCATTTCTTCTTAATATTCCATTCAAACCAGAGACCCAGTCTCTTTTTTTAAAACAGGTTAATTTAACAGGCCAGCTTTGTAATCCAAAAGGGACACAGATTGTGTGTATATAATATATATAAACAAAAAAACCTGAAATTACAAAAGGACTGGTAATTTAGTTAAGAACTAGCCAATTAAAAAGGATAGGCCAAGACTAAAATAAAGTTGATCCCACCATAGATCTGTACTTGAACTGGTGCAAACTTATGCAAAAATAAAAAATTAGGCAAATTTTTTAAAAAGCAAAATCTGCAGCACATTATTCAGGATGGTTACCTATGTGTGCTTTTATAGGGCCAAAGCCCCATTCTCTCCTTCCTCCATGTCTTGCTGCCCAATCCCATTATGTTGTTCACCCATAATCTTTTTTATTGTCTCATATTCGAATGTGAGAGGACTATGTAGCACCACTTGGCAAGCCAGACCTGGCCCAAGGATTACTAAATGCTCATCTAACTTAGCATATAGGTTCAGTTGAGAGTCTTTTCTAAAGTGAAAAGAAACCATAGTTGCAATTATTATCAAATTGCAGGAATTTTACCTAGCATATTACATTTTTTGTTTTTCCACTTCCCCAGTATCTAAAAGGACAGTGCCTAGTATAAACCTAGATTTTCACAAGAAACTGTCGCCACTGAATTGGGTCTCTCTGGGTGGGATGGGAAACAAAATGGCTACCCAGGAAAGAGATTTTGGAGCTTTTGAGATTTGGACAGCATGATGAAAATATCAAACCAATAGTAATGGGAACAAAGCAAACTTAGATTTAGGAATTATTAAAAAAAGAGACTGTGAGTATTGCAAATATAATGCCATTATATAAATCTGTGGAGGTCACTTAGAATTGTGTACATCTACAATTATCTCATCTCAATAGGGGTATCTTAGATTGACTGACTGATTAATTAATTAATTAATTAATAAGGTTTCTATGCTGCTTTTCACTCAGTGTATCAGTGTACAATTTAATTTAAAGAATAAAATGCCACCAATATTTCATAAAAATGTACATCATACAAAAGAGTGAGTGATCAATAGTTTATAAATGCTTGGGTAAATGCAAAGGATCCATTGACCAGAAGAAACACAACAAAGCTGCCTGTCCGATCTCTGAGGGGAGGCCAATAAGACAAGTGCCACTACAGAGAACACCCTTGTTGTGATTGACATTAGAGGGATCGTGCAGACTGTGGCACAAGCAGCAGGAGATCATCCTTAATGAATGAGAAGGTTCATGGGGAGAAGGCACTGTCTCAAATAACCAGGTTCCAAGCTGTTTAACACTACACGGATGAGCTTATGCGGGTGGTACCAAACCTTGGGGCTGGCTCAGTATCAGATTGGCAACCGCTACATCTCCTTCAGGACAGCTGTTACAGCTATAGGGTGCACCAATCAGCAGCCTAGCAGCAGCGTTCTGCACAAGTTGCAGCTTCTGAACCAAGCCAAAGAAATCTGTTCCTAGATCTGAGAACCACTCACCCACAGAGCCTCCATCTTCTCAGAATTCAGTTTCCATTTATTGGCCCTCATCCAGTGTACCACTGCATTCAAGCAGTAGTCCAGGTTCTGCTTAGCCCATCAA
Source organism: Rhineura floridana (assembly GCF_030035675.1). Taxonomy (NCBI): domain Eukaryota; kingdom Metazoa; phylum Chordata; class Lepidosauria; order Squamata; family Rhineuridae; genus Rhineura; species Rhineura floridana. Next base: position 1,039,991 of record NC_084481.1, on the reverse strand, counting down.
AGTCATATATCACAAAGAACAGAGATAGGTGTCATCAGAAAGCATACTGATGGCACCATGCTCCAAATCTCCTGATGACAATTCCCAACAGCTTTTAAAGGACATTAAATAAAATTGAAGAGATACAGTAGTTCCCTCTTGCACCCCACAGCACAAATATAGTCTGTCTGGAATATACTGTCTGGAACAAAACTTAGAGGTAAGAGTAGAACCACTGCAAAACAGTGCTTGAACTCCCAACTCATTAAGCTGGTCCAATATTATGGCCGATGGCACTGAAAGCCACTGTGAGATCAAGCAGAAACAATAAGATCATACTCCCCGTCTGTCTCCCAATAAAAGTCATCCATCAACAGCAACCAAGACCAATTCAGTCCAAACCTCAGAGTGGAAAGGATCTATTTATTTATAAACTTAATGGAATTTATATACTCCTTAATCATCAGAATCTCTAAGAAGGTTACATAAAACCACTTAGAAAATCAGAGCCATGGGGGTGCATGCATGCAATTTTCAGCATAACAGAATGAGTTTGCTGCTCTGTCCCTCCTCAATCTTAAATATACACCTTGTACCCACTGGAGACCAGTGCTCTTTTTAATTTTGTGCTAACTAGTAGGCCATGCTCCCAAGTACCCAGGGAAGTAAAGACTCAGTTCCTTAAACCACTACTGATGTGTCAGAGTGTAGCACAGGCAAGGTTCAAACAGTGAACATGGCAGCCAAGGCAGCAAAAAGCTGCAAGGGTGAGGCAGCCTCAACCTCGGTAAATCCTATGGAAGCGGTTTCTTCTTAGCCTGCCAACTTTCACTCTGACCTGGTTAAGAAATGGCAGATTGGGTTTAAGACTCTTGAGGATAAACTGAATAATTTGGCAGATAACCTATCAGATATGGAAAAAACAGCTGCCGAGGTCTTACAGCTTGGAGGGTATCACACTTCTAAAATTAAACACTTGGTTAAAGGCTACAAGGATCTACTCATTAGGTTTGATGATCAGGAAAATCACAGGCACAGCAAGAATATCAGTGTCTGTGCTTTAATTGAGCAAGGAGGCCAATCTGATTTTTTTAATATCTTGGTGGAAAGAGTTGATCCCATATGCAAAGATCACTAAGCTGGATACAGCGCAGGTTCACAGGAGTGTGGGCACCCATTCCAAAGAGTACAATCCACTGCAGGACATTACCATTGCCATTCATAATTATACCATTAAAGATGCTCTGACCAGAACTTCTGGAGCTAAAAGGCAAGTGAAATATGAGGCAAAACCCATATTATTACTTCCAAGACCTAAATGCTGAGATATTTCACTGTCAGAAAGCATTGAAATCCACCACAGATCTGAGAGAAACCAGTATCAAATATAAATGGGGCTTCTTGTTTGCTCTAATTACTGAAGACTCAGAAAATGTTTTGGATTCAGCTGACATCTGGAAAGACTGGAGACTAGTGCCTACATCTACCAAAAAACATTCTGTTTCCTGACTAACTGAGCAGAGCAGAGGGGCTGCGTCAGCTGGTCCAGAGGAGATATAAGCAAGCCAGTTCTCAGAGAGCGAGTAAACAGAGTGAGCAAACAGGGAGAGTTAACAGGAGTTTGGCAGAGGAGGTGCAGGGAGGAAGAGACAGACAAAGAGGACTCTGAAGCCGTGTGCTCTGACCATGTGCTCTGAAGGGCTCCACAGCAGCTTGATTTGAAGGGACATGACCTGATAGCTGCTGGCTGAAGAGGCGTGGCCTGATAGCTGCTGAGTGCAACTAGGAGCAGCTGTGTGTGCTGGGAGTTTTCATTCTTTTTCCTGACTTCTAACTGAGCACAGCAGAGGGAGCTGCATCAGCCAGTCCAGAGGAGATAAGTGAGCCAGCTCTCAGAGAGTGAGTGAACAGGAGTCTGGCAGGGGAGGTCAAGGAGGAGGTCCCTAAATTTTTTCCCTTGTATGGCACACCACATACCAGTGGCACTCTCCTATTTACCCTGTCAGGTAATAGTACTAGATACAAGTAGAAAGATAGAAACAAAAGGCAGGAGAGGCTATGGTCGGGAAGGACACTTCAATGGTGGTGACCTGCAAGGTGTGTGTAATGTTTGTTTTCTTGCCTGTGAACAACATGGCACACACGTGCAACAAGTGCAATCTGGAGGCCCTTTTGGAAGAAAAAGTGAGGGGCCTGGAATGGAGGGGTGGCCACACTGAAGAGTATAAGAGAAGATGAAGAGTTGTTAGATAGAACATTGGAACAACCAGGGCTGTGGAGCTGGTACGTCAAACCTTCAACTCCAACTCCTCTATTTTTCTACTTCTGACTCTGACTCCTTCATAAATGGCAAATGTATATTATGTATTTATTTTATTTATTTATTATTTGATTTATATCCCGCCCTTCCTCCCAACAGGAGCCCAGGGCAGCAAACAGAAACGCTAAAAACACTTTAAGACATCATAAAAAGACCTTAAAATACATTAAAACAAAAAAATTAAATTATTAATTTTATTTTGAAGCCGGAGTCGGTACATTTCTACCAACTCCGACTCCACCCAAAATTGCTTCCAACTCCTACTCCACTACTCCAACTCCGACTCCACAGCCCTGGGAACAACAACAGCAAAGAGAAGTACAGGAGGTGGAAGACCAACAGCATGTTGAAGCAGAAGAAGAGACTGTTGTGGAGAGGACAGGACTTCCGGCAAGACTCCCTTCCGGTAAGATACGTCTTTTCAGCAGCTCTGCTTTCTGTTTTGAAAACCTTCAGCTAATATTACTGAAAGGAATTTAAATTGATAGCTGGATTGTCTGAAGTTTCTACAGCCGCAGTAGCAGCAGAATATTTTTAAACTATTTTATTATTTACTCTAACGATACGGAAGTCTGATAAGTGTGAGCAGTATCCCTCTCTTGAGGCAGAAATAGTCATTAGACCTTACTTATCATTCTAACTACGAATATAAATAATTCACTCCACTTGGTCTCTTGTAGAGACAAACTTATTGCAAATATTCAGCAACCTCTGACTTCAAGAAGAAATAATCTGCCTATACTTACAACTCTACTTAAAACAGCTAGACTTTCGGCCATTAAAGAAATACCAGCAGGAGTGGGAGTGGAATTGAGGGAGACAAAACGAAGATTAAAGCTCAAACAAGAATAACAGAATATTTTTCGCATAAAAACGACTCATCCCACATATCAGCACTCACTCAAAAAGACAAAACAACCAGTTCTGCTCCTTCTGAGATTCATGACTGGACGCTAGGAAAACCCTTCTCTGTGAGAGCATACGCTGCAAAAATAGCTGCCAAATCTTTGGCGGAGGAACTTCTTGATGCAGGTTTTAATTGTACATCAGATTCCAGGATTCAAAGCTCATCTACAGAGTTGATCACCACTGACTCACTACATGAGTCCCAAAGCCAATTAATACCTCTATCTGCTTCGAGCCCTGAGACTACTTTTCAAACACCTACTCCCATATTGGCAACTAAGAACCCTACTACAGAATGGCAAGTCACTATTTCTGAAGAACTGTGACTTGTCAAAGGTTTCCTTGCTGAAACAAACAGCCTACTTACAACCTTGGTGAATTCCTTTGGCTCCCATCTCCTCCAGGACTTAAAGGGACAAGGGTCTCCAACAACACCTTCTATAAACAAATTACAACCAGAGCCGGAAGTGCAAGCCATAACGGGAAAAAGCAATAAGGCTTCCAAGAAAACCTCCATTAAAAACGGATCTTCTAAACATAACAAAAAGAATAAGAAATCTAAAAATCTTAAAAACACAAAAACCTCATCCAACAACAAAATGAACTATAAGCCGTTATTTAAGCTTATTGAGCCTCACTCTCCGAATCTTGCCAATAAACGACACTTAAACAGGTCTGCAAATCAGCCCACCCTAAATGGCAAAAGTTCCTCCACGAAAATGCAGCTTAATACCGGCAATCCATGCACGCCCTCTGGGTTGTCACAACAGCTTCCAAGGTCATTCTCTATTAACCATCAAACATATCCATGGAACCTTGTACTACAAAAGAACAAACTGGTAGTGGCATATAAGCAAAAGGGACCAGATCGTAAGCCTTCCTTTCCAAGCATTCCGTTCTTGGATAGATGCTTCTCCCAACAGCTTCAACCTCTACACAGCACGAGCTATATTAAATCATTAGCTAATATCTCCTCGGATACAGACTACTGTCGCCTGATAGTGACGTTTCACTCTACAACAGCTGCTAATCAGATACACTCTATAAGAGAGAGCTTTGAGGAAAGAGGACTAATCATAAAGAGATATTATATTAATTTCATCTCTCCTACTCCGCTAGTCTTACCAAATACTCACTCCACTCTCAGCTCTACTTCTGACTCAGGCTCCTCTACCACCAATGATACTTCGGGTCTCTCCCTACGCCAAAGAACCCTCACGGAATCGAATCCTCCTGTCTTGGCCCCTGGGTTCCAACTTTCAACAATACTACAGAACGAACTGGATCCGGAAGAGTTACAACTTAAAGAACTTTATTCTCAATTACCTGACATAGAGCGTTCGCAGATTATTGACAAACTTTATCAACTAATACATCGACTATTGGATACTGAAGAAGAACGGAGCAACTCCGAATCCCCGATGCAGTCCTCTCATAGTCTTCCGGCACATCTACCAGCTGACCCACAGGAAAGGAATAATATCACACAAGTTCCTGTTAAATCTTCAGGAGTAATATTTGCAGATCCAACAGGTTCTCTGAACCGAATAGAAGAAATTCATTGACTCCCTTCAAATGCATCACTTACTTCAAACAGACTAACAGCTCCCCCCATCATCCCAGCTATAACCAGTACTAGAGAAGAGTCTTTGTCTGATTTACAGCTAAAGCTCATATCATGGAATATTGCGGGTTGGTCTACCAAACTCAATAACCCCAACTTGACCAGTTATCTACAACAATTTGATATTATTTTTCTCCAGGAGACATGGAGTACAACAGCTATAACTCTGGATGGTTATTCCTCTATTGATCTTCCAGCACAACATACGTCAATGGAAGGTAAAGGCAGAGCAAAAGGAGGCCTAGTAATTCTACTCTCTACCTCACTGTCTGTTCAATTGGTCAATATTACCCCTTGTAGTAATATTGCTATAACGGCACTACTTAATATGCAATCTTTATCTCTGTTACTGATCAATGTTTATATTCCTCCAACCAAAACAAGGGCAGTAATGGATCAAATCTGGGAAGATCTTGACACTTACCTATTAACACTGGAGACCACCTACCCGAAGTCTCTGCCAATTATCATGGGCGACCTTAATGCCAGAATTGGCCCCAACAATGACACTCTACTAGCATCAAAACTGTGGGGGGTGGAGGACACTGAATGTTTTGCTCATCAATTGGACAGAATTTCCAAAGACAGTAAATTATTCTGGTATCTGTCTAACTCGAATGGTCGGGAACCGCGGTCTTGTCATTCTAAATGGCCTAAATATATGGGAATCATCTACCGAATTCACATTCATCTCAAACAGAGGAAGCAGCGTTATTGACTACGTAATAATACCCTTTAGACTGCTTAATGCGGTAGCTAATTTTACCATAGGAACTAGACAAGACAGCGACCACCTGCCATTAATTTTCTCAATTCGAACAAATGAGAAAATAAGATTAGAAGTGAAACACAAGTTGGCTATTAACTCAGACCAACATTTTTATAAAAGATCTACATGGTCCCCTAAGGTAGCCTCTGGGGTAGCAGAATATTTGGTCTCCCCCTCGGCCCTGGCACTTCATGCCCAACTAAGTAATGCTTCAAACAATTTAAAGGCCCTAGATTCATACAACGCTCTCACTGAGGCTAAAGCTGAATCCTGATAAAACTGAGGTACTGCTCGTGGGAGACAAGGGGGGGTTGGGAAACATCGACCTGGTATTTCATGGGGTAAAATTGCCCCTGAAGGACCAGGTCCGCAGCCTCAGGGAGATCCTTGATTCCAAGCTGTCCATGGAGGCTCAGGTTTCATCGGTGTGCCGGGCAGCTTGGGGTCAATTGCGTCTCATACGAAGACTGCAACCCTACCTTCCTGTCCACCAGCTCCCACTCGTAGTACACGCTCTGGTCACCTCTCGTTTAGACTACTGCAATGCACTCTACGTGGGGTTGCCCTTGAAAACAGTCTGGAAATTACAGCTGGTACAAAACACGGCAGCTCGTCTACTTACAAACACCCGCCATTATGATCATATTACCCCAGTGCTGTACAATCTACACTGGCTTCCAGTTATTTTCCGGGCTCAATTCAAGGTGCTGGTATTAACCTATAAATCCCTGTACGGTTTCGGCCCAGTATACCTGATGGAGCGCCTCCAACGTCATAAATTGTGCCGCCCTACAAGATCTGCCACTCAGGGCTTACTCTCAGTCCCGTCAACTAAAGTGATTGGGTTGGTGAGGACTCGGGAGAGGGCCTTCTCTGTGGCGGCCCCCACGATTTGGAACTCCCTCCCAATAGATCTTCGACATGCCCCTTCCTTATATATATTTCGCCGAGGCCTGAAGACTTGGCTTTTCCATCAGGCCTTTATGAACTTGAGACTTCTAAGGTGAACTAGCTTCAGAATTGTATTACTGACAACTCTACTAAATATTGTAATTTTGCATTGTGCTGTACTGGTTATATTGTTTTTATTGTATCATATTTTACCATGTATTTTATCGTGCTTTATTGTACGCCGCCTAGAGGGGCCATTGGCCAGATAGGCGGCCTATAAATTAAAGTTTATTATTATTATTATTATTATTTAAATTCCATTATTTCTACAAACTCATACCAGAAAAAAATAAGTTTAAAATCTCATACACCTCATTGGTTTGACCAAGAATGTAAATTAGCCAAAATACACTTAAAACAAATATATTTACAATATCGTTATTGTAATGATAAAAATCTCCCTTACAATATTACAAGGCCAAAAATAAATATGTCAATAATATGTCAATAATAGTTAATAAAAAGAGACAATTACAACAAGAAGGATGGAATTCCTTAATACAAGCAGCTAAAACTAAAAACACAAAAAAATTCTGGTTTATAGTGTCTGGGGCCCTACGTCCCATGAACTATACTCCCTGCAATATTCTACCCCACATATGGGAACAACACTACACAGCTATGCAACAAATTCTACACCACACAGAACAATCCAATCCTTTTACTTTTGATTTTGCATCATTGCCACATTGGCCCCCTGTCTCCCAGTCAGAAATAATACAATTAATTTTTCAACTTAAAGCTGCAAAGGCTCCGGATGGAGATAACTTACCACCAGAGATACTAAAAAACCATCAAGATTGGTGGGCCCCTGTTCTGGCTAATTTATTTACACTAATCAATAAAACTGGCCTTATCCCTGAAGCTTGGTGCGACGCAATAATTATTCCAATTTATAAGAAAGGCCCTAGAACAGATCCCAACAACTATAGACCAATCAGTCTGCTTTCAATTATAGGGAAACTATATGCCTCTTACCTAAAAGGCAAACTGACGACATGGATAGAGGAAGAAAATATTTTAGGTCCTGAACAGGCAGGATTTAGGAAGGGTCGTTCGGTCATCGACCATTGTATCTTACTCTACCATCTCGCAGAAAAATATAGGAATCGAGTGGGAAGTGGTTTATTTACCGCATTTATAGACCTAAGAGCGGCCTTTGACTCGATTTCTAGGGGAATTCTTTGGAATAAACTGGCAAATACAATGATTGAGAAAAGACTCCTCTTTCTCATTTATAAGCTTCATAAGAACACCTCCCTCAGAGTCCGCTGTGGAACAGACGGGGGGTTGTCTAACACCATACCTACAGTGAAAGGAGTAAGACAAGGTTGCGTTTTGGCTCCCCTACCTTTTAATCTTTTTTTGAACGATATGAGAGCAAACTGCCTTTCCCCTCTCTTTCATTCACCTAAGATCAATGAGCACAGATGTCCAATTCTGCTTTATGAAGATGACACTGTCCTATTAGCCTTTTCTAGAATAGGCCTAAAACGACTGCTTCGCGCTTTTATGGAATACCGTGCAGAAAACCAACTAGATATTAATTACAACAAAAGTAAAATCGTAGCCTTTTCCAAGTCACCTACGATTTCTAATTGGTTAATAAATGGGCAATCGATCGCTCAGGTATCTTCCTACAAATATCTAGGCATCACGTTCCATTCTAATCTCTCTTGGGCTACACATATTCGAGGGGCGGTGATGACCGCTCGGACCACAGTAAAGAATATTATTCGATACTTCTACACAAAAGGGGGACAATATATTCCCGCGGCCATACAAGTCTTTAACACAAAGATTATACCCCAACTATTGTATGGTGTTCCCCTTTGGATTTCAGCATATAAACCTCCCACAGAATCTGTTCTCTTGACTTTCTTGCGCCAAATTCTAAGACTACCAAAATGTGTTCCGAGCGCAGCCCTGAGACTGGAAGTTTGCTCACCTTCGACCGAATGTAAGGCTTGGATACTAGCCTTCAATTATTGGTGCAAACTTTCATATAATCAAATTCCGGGTTATCTAGCAGACATCTGGGATGACACGTTTAGATCCAGTTGGATGAACTTCTTTCAAGATAAACTTCTTCAAATAGGTCTCTCTATACAACACCTAGCTTCCCTAGATATAGACACCACTAGAAGTACTATTTGCAATAGAATATCAGACATAAACCGACAAAGTAATATGGCAGCTGCTTCTAAAACTTGTACACCTCTTTATCACAATCTTTCTTTTGATCCTAGCAAATGCGCGAGATACCTTGAATATCTAATAATACCTAAATACTGTCACGCATTTGCAAAGGCCAAATTTTAATTGTCTATATTCTTCAATAATGGAAGGTAGATACCAGAGGATCCCTTTCGATCAGTGTTGCTGTTTATGTAATGAGGGAGTACCGGAAACTCTTTCCCATGTCCTTTTAGATTGCCCACTATACATACAGGATCGACAAAATTTCATTTCTCCGATTATAGCAAAGTATTCCAACAATTCTCCTGGTGAGCTTATTACCTATCTCTTAAGAGGTAAAAATGAACAACACATGAGAGCAGTAGCAAAATATGTGTATGTAGCTCAGCTTAAACGATCAAAATTACTTCTATGATACTATGTCTATAAAGCTTTTGGAATATTGCCTTTTCCCATGATGAATTTTATTTGCTGTAATATTAAATACTCATTCCGTTGTGTATAATCTAAAAACAAGAGAATTTAACCTCACTGCTATTTTGTTTCTATGTGATGATCCATTTCCAAGCAATGCATAGTATCTTAACCCACTTTACTTTTTCCTTGTATATATAAATGTAGTTTATTTTAGCCATTTTATGGGTCTCTGACCGCAAATAAACTTTGAACTATTTGAGAGCAACAACAAAGTGGAGGAAACTCCGTGAAAAAGGGTAACAGTTAGGAGCAGAAGAGCAAGAAGGAACCGAGGAACTACAGACCAGGCAGCTTAACATCAATCCCAGGAAAAACTCTGGAGCAGATTATAATGCAGTCAATCTGTAAGCACCTTGAAAACAATGGTGATTACTAGGAGGCAACACGGATTTATGAAGAACAAATCCTGCCAAACTAATATCTCATTTTTTGATCGGGTAACCTCCCTTGTAGATTTGGGAATGCTGTGGACATAATATATCTCAACTTCAGCAAAGCTTTTGACAAAGTGCCCCATGACATTCTGATTAGCACGCTAGCTAAATGTGGGCTGGATGGAACAACTATCAGGTTGATCCACAGCTGGATCCAGAATTGTACTCAAAGAGTGCTTATCAATGGCTCCTTCTCAAACTGGGTGGAAGTAATGAGTGGGGTACCACAGGGCTTGGTCCTGGGCCCAGTGCTCTTCAACATTTTTATTAACGATTTGGGTGAGGAGGTACAGAGCATGCTTATCAAATTTGCAGATGATACAAAATTGGGGGGCATAGCTAATACCATGGAAGACAGAAAGAAAATTCAAAGGGACCTTGATAGTCTGGAGCATTGGGCTGAAAACAACAGAATGAAATTCAACAGAGATAAATGCAATAAACTCAATAAACATGCAAATGATCAAACCTGCCCTTCTCCTCCCCTCCCCCTCCTTCCTGCTCTCATCCCCCTCCTCCCTTCTGCCCCTCCCCTCCTCATCCCCTGTGGTCAGTTCCTCCTATCGTAAGCATGACTGAAGGGGAGTAAATCCCACTAAACTCAATAATGATCAATCCAAATGATCAATCCATTCTTGGCAAGCTTGCACAGGATGCCATTTCTTACCTCCCAGATCAGCCTTTCCCAACTAGTGGGCCACCAGGTGTTGCCGGACCACAACTCCCATCAGCCTCAGCCAGCATTGCCAATGGTCAGGAAGGATGGGAATTGTGGTCCAACAACATCTGGTGGCCCACTAGTTGGGAAAGGCTGTCCCAGATTAAAAAGCAGGGAAATTCACTAATAGGCAAAAAACTTTGCGGTTTAAGAATATACCTATAGCCAACAGATATTTCCATCAAACTTTAAAAAGCAGGGAAACTGGGCAGCTATAGTGAATGCACCAGGGGAGCAGGACACCTGACCTCCTCTCTGAGATATTGGACTGCCCTACAAATTTGTCAAAATGCAAACACAATTTGGGTTGGTCTTTCACAGTCCAATCCACTTCCTGTGGACCTTGGAAGAATTTGGTCACATGTGCCTCTGAGCATATGGTGAGTGGTGGCAACACCTGCAATCAGCCCAAATAATAGAAAGAAAATATGTGCTGTGCTGATCTTGTTTTAGCAGGGAGGAAGCAACATTATTAAGATAGTTGACATAGTTCAGATAGTCACTTTAAATATGTCTGATTTTCTTTGCAATTTTAGTGACGTTTCCTATAGGTAATCATTTTCTTTTGCTTCTATTTCTGTGAATATATGACGTACAGCAACACTTTTCAAAATTTACACTTAAAAAATGCCAAAAATAATTGTGGGAAAATGGCACTGACTATTCTACAGAATAGTCTCCAATGGACATGAGAAGTGTCTCCATTTGCACAAGATAAAACCATGGGAGGTGAAATATATTCTAGCAAAATGCGAGGTGTGCTCTATGTTTTTAATTGACGGTGCCCACTTTGCCTTAAATGAAGTGGTTTAAACAAGGCAGGTTGAAAACAAGCATTTTAGGCAGGCTACGTTTGTTTTTTCCAACAGCTACAGTCATTCCTGAAGTCTGATTTTACATCAAACTGCAGTTTCAGATTCAACTGTTAATGCACCCTAAATAGAAATAGAACATAACCTCCAATTTGAAACACAAAAAGCTGTCTTCACCATCATACGACACTGACCAATAAAAAGGCTTTGAAATTAATTCACTTTTAATAGGGAAATAACCTTGAGGTTTAAGAACATACCTATAGCCAACAGATATTTCTATCAAACTTTAACAAGCAGGGAAATTGTGCACCTATAGTGAATGCACCAGGGGAGCAGGAGACCTGACCTCCTCTCTGAGATATTGTACTGTCCTACAAATTTGTCAAAATGCAAACACAATTTGGGTTGGTCTTTCACAGTCCAATCCACTTGCTGTGTAGCTTGGAAGAATTTGGTAGCATGTGCCTCTGAGCATATGGATTTATGTCTGTGCAATCATTTTTTTAAATGGAAATGGATTGCCGACTTATGTTGACCTATGAACAGGGTTTTCATGGTAAACGGTATTCAGAGGTGGTTTTACCATTGCCTTCCTCTGAGGCTGAGAGGCAGTGACTGGCCCAAGGTCACCCAGTGTGCTAGAAATATCTGTTGGCTGTATGTACGTTCTTAAACAGCAAGGTTTTTTGCCTATTAGTGAATATTACACATAAATCCCCACTAGTAGTTCTACCACTGGATGCATATAAGGCTTTTTGACTGCTTAAAATGGGTCTGTCTTATTGATGTTTTGAAGAATCAAGGTCCTGGCAACAAATTTATCAGGTTGTGTCCAAATTGTATACTCAGAATTTAACTATGATGAGAACATATAAGATTGCTGCTAAACCTATTTTTGTTGAAAGTGGTACTACATAGGGCGGCCCAGTCTCTGTTGCTCTTTACCTCCTCCCTGGAACACCTAATGGAAAACCCAAACCTAGAAGGCTGCCGGGGGAGAGTGAAGAGAAGCCGATTAATCCTTTGCATAATCCTCGCATGGTCAGGATCTTTCAGCAGCAGGATGATATAATTTGCATTTGTTCAAAGATCCTGACCATGCAATTCCTGCCTTACAGACAGAACTTAGCCTCTATGAGGACATCACAGGGCTTTGTATTAATTTTGGACAAATCTACCATGATGTTCTTTAAGCTCAAACCTACAGAGCAACTGAGAATGCCATACAAGTCATATTTCTCTATGTCATAAAATGTTTAGATACTTGGGTGTCTCGATCCCTAGAAATCTATTCAAATTATTTCAATTGAATTTTGGTCATTGATTCAACAAACCAAAAAATATTTGAGCAACTGGTCAAGAAAGAGAACTTGATTATCTACTCTTGGCAGGATAGTGGCTATGCAAATGAAGATCATTCCACAGTCCCTCTTCCCGTTTCATGTCTTCCCCATTCCTCTCCATCAAGCAATTCTTGAATTCTGGCAGCGTATCGTTAATAACTTTGTTTTCCAAAATAAAAAGCCACACTTGGCATTGAAATTGCTTTACCGAAAAAGTGATGGAGGATGAGAATTGCTGAACATCACTCTTTATTACAAGGTTCTCTAGTTCCAACAAACATGCTTCATATTGATGAAAATATGTAAACCCTGAATGGCTTCAGAGGAGGACCTGTTCGGTTTAGGCCCATTTTGGGAGATAACTTTTGGCCACATCAATATGGCCTTCCTGAAGAAGATACAAAATCACTCACTCTCCACCCATTTCAGGCTTGGAAGTGATGGCTGAGCCACATTTCTCCAGCTTGTTTCCCTTTATACCCTCTACAGTCCCATTCCCACTCTCCATGATTGCAAATGATATTTTAGGATGTGTGACTTTTACAAAAATAACACACCCAGAAACAGCCTCATGGAGACCTGCGGGGCCTGGGAGCATGTTGGCTGCATCTTCATCTGGTAACTCATCTGTTGACAGATCCACATATCCCAGGTCACCAGGTTCCTCACATGATCTGAGGCCATGATTGTGAATATGGGTCATTCTGGAAAGGGCTCGTAGCAGAATTATATAAAATATTATTCATTACCACTGCAGGTCCGTTAACAGGACTAAAGGTTCTTTGGGAAGAAGATGTGGGAGAAAGATTGGAGGATGCACAGTGGCAAAATTTGTGGTTGGGAAAGCTGGTTGAATCTGTTTTAGCGCATACCAGGAAACCCACCATCTGTGGTATATGACATTGGTGCAGATTTCCCAAATGGTGCCTAATGCTGCCCCAGATTGCTAGTGCAGATGTGGATCCCGGGGTACCAGGAGAGGCCCTTCTCTCAATACCTATGTCCTCACAAGCACGACTAGTGGAGACGCGAGATAGGGCCTTTTCAGTGGCTGCCCCAAGGCTTTGGAACTCCCTTCCTAGAGAAGCAAGAATGGCTCCCTCCTTGCAGTCCTTCCGTCAGCAAGCAAAGACTTTTTTATTTCAACAAGCCTTTGGAACTGAAAGCTGTTAAGGACAGGTCTTGAAGGGTGCTGCATTGCTGTTGCCTAATTGTATTATTTTAAACTGAGTTTGAATTATTTTAACTGTATGTATGAATGGTTTTAATACTGTAAATTGATTAATTTGATTTTAATCTAGACTTTTGTATGTTTTTAATTACATGTGTGCTTTTATCTGGAAGCCGCCGTGAGTTCCAGTTTTGGAAAAAGGGCGGGGTAAAAATAATGATAATAAATAAATAAATAAATATTTCCACCTATGGTGGGATTGCCCATGCCAATCTAACCTTTCTTATGTTTCTAAGGAAATCTTTACTATTAATAACACCCCAATCCAGATGTTACCACAACTAGCCCTTCTTTCAATTTTAGCGGTGACAATATGGACATTTTGTTTAATGAATTTTTTAATACCTGCACGATTGTCCATTGTACAGAAATGGAACGTTTCTCAAGATTTGAATCTCTTATAGTGGTATAAGAATATTTGGAATATTGCTGTTCTTGAAAAAAATCACATATAACCTTCGAGCTCTTCAGGTGAAGGCTAAGCCTAAAGCCTTTCACACCGTATGGTGGAACTTTATTCAACATTTAAGTGAACACCACTTGCAAAAACTACCAGCAGCATCCCAGGAGGTCTGGAACTTCTAATTTTGCCCCTAACTAGACTTCACTGAACTTTGAGATATGATGTAATGCCATCTTTTTCCCACAGTTCGTATTCTGGCTTGTTTTTCTTATTATATAATCTGAAAATCCACCCAAAGCAAATTTTTTAAAGAAAAAAAATCAGCGTCATCTAAGAGGTCTGACACTGGCAACTGAACCATCACTTCTTGAGCACCCTATCCAAGAATGGAGGCAGTAGTGGTCAACAACCTCAGTCCAGGGTAGATTTCTTTAGGAGTGATGTTCTACTGCCTCTTTCAGGGAACTAGGCAGAACATGAGCACTGACCACATGTGGTCGGCTTCCCTTGGCTAATTTGAATGATCAAGGTGGGCAAGGATGAAAAGGGCATGTAATCAAGCAAACATTTTCAAGTGTCTTGTATACATTCTTAGGCTACAATAGCTAAAACTGATCCCAAAAAACCTGAACAAGCTGACGTGTTGATCACATCATTTGGACCTGTCACAAGGTGTTTAAGTCACTATGAAGTCACTTTGATTTTAAAGGAAGCAAAGTGAGTACAGGATTGTAGCCTCAGAGTAGTTTAATGTGAAAGTATATCACTAATTCTGAGCTAATGACTCCAGCTTCTTATTGGCAGAAGCCCCTTGCCTAAGACCACACAAGGACAGCCATGGTTTAGACCTACCCTCACTGCACCATTCAATTTTTACACATATCACATGATGCGCCTGTGTGGTAAGTATATAGACTTGAAGCCTTGGCAGAGATTCACAACCTCTTTTTCCAAGCACTCAATTTCATCTCACTACTTGTAACATAGTCTGCCCCCACCCCTGTCTACCATATAGATTCAAACGCTAAATATAAACTAGTGCTAAATCTTCTGCCTGATCTCACAAGCAGACAAGCTCCCAAGCAAGACTAAGGCTAAAGTAAGATTTAGTTCTCCTAAACTGCATACAGTAACCCTGCTGTACCATTTCAGATTACACACAGGGGCATGATTAAATATTCTTCTATTAAAGTGTTTTGTTTTTTGCATATCAGGCTAAGCCAGAAGACTTTTCCCTGACTGGTTTTATATTTGCAGGATTAATTATGTTTTGGGGGATATGGAAGAAAATTAATCTAAAAACAATTCAAAATATTTGCTTACTATGTGATTTATACTCTGATTTAAACTATTAAAATCGAGTCCTTCAGAAAAGCAATTTAAATCATGATAAAATAAGACATTTAAAATAAGACAAGAACTTAAGCCTAAAAGAAATGCACTCTGCTAAGGTCACATGAGAGCCATTCTAAGCCCTTGCCTTCAGCCTGTATAGTGTTATGATACAACACAAGGCACTTACCATGAAGCAAAGCAATATAATCTAGAACCTTTTCAATCTGATTTATTTATGTATTTATTATTTGATTTATATCCCACCCTTCCTCCCAGCAGGAGCCCAGGGCGGCAAACAAAAGCACTAAAAACACTTTAAAACATCATAAAAACAGACTTTAAAATACATCAAAACAAAACAACTTTAAAAACATTTTTTTAAAAAAGCTCTGAAGACATCTTAAAAAAAGGTTAAAAAACATATTGTTTAAAAAAAGGTTTAAAAACATACTGTTTTTTTAAAAAAGCAATTCCAACACAGAAGTAGACTGGGGTAAGGTCTCAACTTAAAAGGCTTGTTGAAAGAGGAAGATCATCAACAGGCACCAAAACGATAACAGAGATGGCACCGGTCTAATATTTAAGGGGAGGGAGTTCTACAGGTAGGTGCCACCACACTAAAGGTCTGTTTCCTATGTTGTGCGGAATGGACCTCATGATAAGATGGCATCTGCAGAAGGCCCTCACCTGTAGAGCGCAGTGATCGACTGGGTATATAAGAGATAAGACCGTCTTTCAGGTATCCTGGTCCCACGCTATATAGGGCTTGGTACACCAAAACTAGAACCTTGAACTTGGCCTGGTAGCAAATGGGCAATTCTTTCAGCAGTGGGGTGACATGTTGCCAATACCCTGCCCCAGTGAGCAGTCTCACCACCACATTTTGCACCAGCTGCAGGTTCCGGACCAACCTCAAGGGCAGCCCCACATAGAGCACATAACAGTAATCCAGCCTGGAGGTTACCAGTGCATGAACACAACAGTGGTCACGCTATCCCGCTCCAGAAACAGCCACAGCTGTCTTACCAGCCAAAGCGGTCACCTGGGCCATTAGCGACAAAGATGGATTGAGGAGCACCCCCAGACTATGGACCTGCTCTTTCAGAGGGAGTATGACCACATCCGAAGCAGGCAACTGACCAATTATCTGAACTAAGGAACCACCAATCCACAGCAGCTCCATCTTGCTAGAATTCAGACTCAGTTTATTGGCCCTCATCCAGCCCATCACTGAGTCCAGGCAGTGGTCCAGGACTTGCACAGCCTCTCCCGATTCAGATGTTACAGAGAAACAGAGCTGGGTATTCATCAGCATACTGCTGACACCTCGCCCCGAATCTCCCGATGACAGCTCCCAAGGGCTTCATAAACAGCATGGGGGACAAGATTATCTTGATCCATTTCAATCCGGTTTTAGGCCTGGTTTTGGCACCGAAACAGCCTTGGTCGCCCTGTACGATGACCTTTGTCGGGAGAGGGACAGGGGGAGTGTGACTCTGTTGATTCTCCTCGATCTCTCAGCTGCTTTTGATACCATCGACCATGGTATCCTTCTGGGAAGACTCACGGAGTTGGGAGTTGGGGGTACTGCTTGACAGTGGCTCCGCTCCTACTTGGTGGGTCGCCACCATAAGGTAGTGCTTGGGGAACATTGCTCGATACCCTGGACTCTCCATTGTGGAGTCCCACAGGGATCGGTACTGTCCCCCATGCTTTTCAACATCTACATGAAGCTGCTGGGTGCGGTCATCAGGAGTTTTGGGCTGCGTTGTCATCAGTACGCTGATGACACGCAGCTCTATTTCTCCTTTTCATCCTCCTCAGGTGAGGCTGTTAACGTGCTAAACCGTTGCCTGACCGTGATAATGGACTGGATGGGAGCTAACAGACTGAAGCTCAATCCAGACAAGACTGAGACGCTGTTGGTGAGTGCCTTCTCTGCTCAGATGGTGGATGTTCATCCTGTTCTTGATGGGGTTACACTCCCCTTGAAGGAACAGGTTCGTAGCTTGGGAGTTCTTTTCGATCCTTCCCTGTCTCTTGAGGCCCAGGTGGCCTCGGTGGCACGGAACGCTTTTTATCATCTTCGATTGGTAGCCCAGCTACGTCCCTATCTGGACAGTGACGACCTCGCTTCAGTTGTTCATGCTCTGGTAACTTCTAGATTGGACTACTGCAACACGCTCTACGTGGGGCTGCCCTTGAAGACTGTTCGGAAACTACAGCTAGTCCAGAATGCAGCGGCCAGATTGTTGACGCAGACCAGAAGGTCCGCTCATATAACACCTGTTCTGGCCCGTCTGCACTGGCTTCCTATTTGTTTCCGGGCTAGATTCAAAGTGCTGGTTTTGACCTATAAAGCCCTACACGGCATGGGACCGCAATACCTGGTGGAACGCCTCTCCCAATATGAACCTACCCGTACACTACGCTCAACATCTAAGGCCCTCCTCCGAGTACCATCCCATCGAGAGGCTCGGAGGGTGATGACTAGAACCAGGGCCTTTTCAGTAGTGGCCCCCGAACTGTGGAACAGTCTCCCTGATGAGGTGCGCCTGGCGCCAACGCTACTATCTTTTCGGCGCCAGGTGAAAACCTTTTTATACTCCCAGGCATTTTAAAGTGTATTTTAAACAGCATTTCCGTATTTTGGATGTTGTTTGGTTCGTTATTGCTTTTTTATTATTATTTATTATTTATTGTATTTATATATTGTGCTTGTTTTTATCTTTTTGTACACCGCCCAGAGAGCCTTCGGGCTTAGGGTGGTATATAAATTAAACTAAATAAAATAAATAAATAAATAAATAAGATGGTACCCTGCTGCACCTCACAGCACAACTGCCAGGGGGCCAAAAGACAATTACCCAATGATATTCTCTGAAAACAACCTTGGAGATAGGATCAGAACCACTGTAAAACAGTGCCTCCAATAACCGTCTTATCGTCAGCCCAGAAGGATACCATGGTCAATGGAATCAAAAGCAGCTAAGAGATCAATTAAGAGTAACTGGGTCACACTCCCCCTGTCCTTCTCCTGATAAAGGTCATCAGGGTGACCAAGGCCAATTCAGTCCCATAACCAGGCCTGCACCCAGACTGGAAAAGGTCAAGATAATCTGTTTCATCCAAGAGTACTTGCAATTGCTGCGCCACAACCCTCTCAATCACCTTCCCTAAAAAGGAGGTATTTGTGACCGGTCGGTAATTGTCACACACCAATGGGTCCAGGGTGGGCTTTTTCAGGAGCAGTCAGATCACCACCTCTTTCAAGGTGGCTGGAACCACTCCCTCCCGCAATGATGCATTGACCACACCCTGGATCCACTCGGTCAAACCCCCTCGGCAAGCTTTAATAAGCCAAGGAGGGCAAGGGTTGAGAGGACACGTTGCTGGCCGCATCATCGCAAGCACCTTGTCTATGTCATCAGGCCACATCAACTGAAACCGTTCCCAAGAAGTTGCAGCAGACGTTGCACTGGACACCTCATTGGGGACTACAGTAGATGTGGATGGGGCATCAAGACTGCTATAGAGTTGAGCAACTTTACCCTCAAAGTGCCTAGCAAACAATTCACAGTGGGCCTCTGAAGGGTCTAAGACTCAATTTCCTGGAGTTGATGTCAACAGATCCCTGACAATATGGAAAAGCTCCACCAGACAGCTACTTGAGGATGCAATGGAGGCAGAGGTGGGCCTTCTTTGCCGCCTTCACCGCCGCACAGTAGGCACGATTATGATGTTTTACTCATGCCCGATCAGCCTCACAGCTCACTGGTGTACCAAGATGCAAACCAGGCTCCACAATGCCAGACATTCAAATCAAAGGCAAGTATAACTATTTTAGTAAATAAAATACATATACACACATATAGCCCTCTGGGGCTATAAACAACACTAAACTAGGGCATAAAGACTATGGAGAAAATTATATTGCACACTGTGTATCGTCTACTCATCCTTCCCCCCCCCGTCTACTCATCCTCATCAGTATGTTCTGCATTGAATATATAAGTGCCCAGACACTGGCCAGATGAGATGGAGAGGGTGCCTTCCAAAATATCTCTTTCCTGCCCCTGTACCTTAGCCATAAAAGCATCCCCACATCCCCTTACACAGAGCACTCAAAGAACACACTTACCACTGGTCTGCAGTTTGCCACCAGCAGAGTCGCTCCTCTCCCCTTGTCTCTGGGGAGCACAATACATCAAGAAGGAAAAGCAGTATAAGGACCTTGATTTGATCCCTAGCATCTTTCAATCCAAGGGGTTTAGCAAAGCTGTGAGACACCTCTGCCTGAGATTCCAGATAGCTACTGGTCAAATATTACAGTATTGAGTGAGATGGATCATGGTCTGACAATGTAAGATATATATTCTTAGATGTGGCATTTTCCATTACATTTTGAACATGGGAGGTTAGTACTGTATTCAGATACTTTGAGTACCTCCTATTACACACAAGGTTAGTATATAGTTCTTAGAGAGTATATCATCTATTTAAGCATGTAGTTACCCGGGCAATGTTTCCATGACTTAGCCAAATCAATTCATGCTCATATTTGCAGATTATTATATAAAAGTTGCTAACTTACTTCTGAGAGTTGTTGTATATCCAAAGTTTACAGGCTCCAACTTACATCAATACTAACAATAATTCATTGGACATAAAGTCAATCAAATGGTACACACTGACATTAAGAGGAAAAGTGTCAATCTACATCCTGACAGATACACTCATATTCAATGCATGTATTCAAGATCACGCTGCAACAGCTTTGGTCCGTTATTTCCAGATTAGAGATCCAACTTTAATTATGCTCATAATTAAAATAAATGGATCTATTTTTTTCCTTAAAGATGCAAATACAAACATGTATTAGTTTAGACATGCTGTAAAACATGCTTAGAAAAACAGTAAGAAAATTCATTTTTGGCTCCATGGGTCAGGATCTGCTTTGTGGGGCAAAGCTGACATGACATCATATAAAATGTCACATGATTGGCAGATGGGCAGGATTGTACACCTGTCAAAATCCCTTAAGTCTCCATGATCAGGGAAAGGAAAAGGGGGGAGATTCTCAAAAGCCTTTTCCAAGTCTCCCTGTACTTCCCTTTACATTCCCAATATCAGAAAATTAAAAGGGAACCATAGCGAGACTTGGAAAAGGCTTTAAGACAGCCCCACATTTCTTTTTGAGCAAATGGGAGTGAAGGACCTACCTTAACGTCTTTGCAAAAGCCTCTCTGAAGGAGCTCCTGCGAGCTGCTTCAAAAGGAGCTTCTGAGGAGGGATTTAAATCCCACTCACCTGATGAGCAGGGATGAAATCCTCCTGCCTTGGCTGTGCAGTCTTGTTCCCTGCTGGGAACAGGATCATCCAGCCAATGCAGGACTAAACTCTGTCCTTCCGCCCATCCATTGATATCACCAGTGGGGGAAATGGCCTCAGGGGCCAGATGGGACTCCCTGAAGAGCCATGATTGGCCCAGAGGCCAGAGGTTCCCCACCCCTGTGCTACACACAGAATTCTAAAGAAAATTTTTGATTTTTCTTGGTATAAAATAAACACAGCAGTGGGCATTGCATGTATGACAATAAGAGGACATAACAGTTCTTTCAATATTTTGTTTAGCTAACTATGATATCATTCAACTGTTAGAAACAAAAACTTCAGTCGAGTCTCTATTGCAAGAAAGTAGATTCATCACTATTAAAGCACAAAGAAAAGTGTTAAGATATATGGAAGGGGTTATTAGCAAATCTTGTATTCAATTGGCTTTACCCAAAGAAAAAAGCAAAGATGGGAACCATGCATACAACATTCTAAAGACTGCAACTTGAAAGTTCTAACTTTCATATGGCCATTATCAATTATAGCAGTCTGTCTGAAAACACAATCAACTAGAAAAAAACCACCTTGGCTGTGCTTAGGCTCTTCAGAGTACGCTTAAGGTGAGATGCCTTCTTCCTCCAATATTACTTGGCTTGGAAGAGAAGATTTGTGAAGATATTCCTTTTGGGCCTACATGATCAAAGAAAACCACTAATGCAGGTCTTCCTACTCTGCTGGAATTTAGGGAAAGGTTGCAATGCAACTGTACCCTTGCAATTGCTTCTCTTTGGTAGGGAGCAGCAACTGGAGAACCCATATCCAAACTGAGCTCCCTGTGGAATACCAACTGGATCCATAGTTAACAACCCAGAGGCAAGTGGGGTGGAGGTACTGGCGCGTACCAAAAGGACTTCCTGTTACTCCACTTTATGGGATGAGGGGTGATATTACTACTGTTCCATCTCTCCTCAAAGTGACCATCTCGTAAATTAGCTGCTAGTCAGAATTATAAAACAGCACAAACCTACACATGACTACTCAGAAGAAAGCGCAGTTTGGATATACTAGTCTGCTGCTTGGTGTATCACCCATTTTCAAAATACAGTTATCTGAATTAGGCAGACATTTAATTAAACAATATTTCAGTTAGAGTAAATGAAACTATTCTATCAGAAAGGAAAATGTCTGTCAAAACGAACTCAGGATAATGTGTACATTTATCTAAAGTTTCAAGAATGAGGAACGGTGTGAGGGAAAGGGCAAGCTTTATGGGAATTCCATATGGGAAGATGTAAACCGGCTGTCAGAATCCAGAAACAGTACAGAGGCAATAGTAACAGCACAAAGAGGCATTTCAAGCCTCTTTTGAAAATCATCATCACAAATAGACCCTCGGTTGGTTAAGCTCTCTAAAGTACATCACTTGGAATCCTTCCAGCACAAAGAGGATCACTATGATTGGCTGGTGCCCATAGTTCAGTTCCCTGTGTGAAGGACAGGGAGAAGGGTTATGACCCGCTTCCCTGTGGCGGAGGTGGGCAACCGAGCGCACCAGGTCGAGCCTGCGCAATGCCAGCACGATTGCTGTATTATTAACACCACTACAAAGAGGAGTCCCGCCAGGCCAGGGTGACCCGCAATCTGAGTACGGACCAGACACACGAAGCGCTGCGACGCCCGTATCTCTGCCTCAGAGAGGGCACCTCAGGGCCGGCCAGAAAGAACAGGCCGCGGTCACCAAGGGGCAGGCGAGGGGGCGCGATGCCGGTGGCTGGGCGGCCCCACCGCCGGGCACTGAGCCACCATGCCCAGCTCTGCGAGGCAGGCGGACGGCGGCCTGGGGAGCGAAACCCGGTGGGGCGCCCACCCCACCCCCTAGACGGCAGCAGGCCCCGCCCGACCCGACACAGACCTCCACGTCGCGGCCCTTGTTCTTGAAGCTCTTCAGGCGGTGGTTCTCCAGGCCGGCGGCAGCATTGTCAGCCATGACGGCAGTGACGGCGGCTCCGCACTGAGGCGCAGACGGCGTGCGCGCGGAGGAGGAGGAGGGGCGGGGGAAAGAGTGACGTTCGGTGACGAAACGACAATGGCGCGTACGCGTGAGCACCCTTTCCAATGGCTGGCGGGGAGAGACTCTGGTAGGAACATAGAGATTATAAATGTAGAGTGACAATTAAATTGTGTGGAGACGAGACTTTTTAGTTTCTTTTACGCTATTGTTTGGTCTCAAAGGAGCAGAAACCCTTAGAAAGTAGAGGGGGATTTTAATGAAATACAGGATTTTAATTAAATTGGGCATCGGAGTCCTTAAAAAAAACTAGCAGCTTTTGCTCTCATGTCACGAGGACGCTATTTTTTAAAAGTTTCAAAAGTTATTTTAAAACGTTAAAATTGCTTTTTAATACGACGCTGAAGTTGGTTCCTAGTTCCCAGTTCCTTATTTGCTTGAAAGTTCAAAACACTAAAAAACAAGAAAAGTTCACAGCTACAGCAACTCCATAGAAAAGTTAACATGTCTCTGAACCCCAAAATATATGTTGTGATACCCCACATCATATATTACTGTGATTTGGGGACTCTCCCCATCAAGAATAACAAACTTATTCAGTCAAAATTATCAGGCTTCTGAAATGCTCATAAATGCACAATAATGTCATAAAATCATAAAAAATAAGTAACTGAGGGTGCCCAACCCAAAATCTGCTCTGGGCCGGGGAAACCGTACACCCCAGGAAAGGGGAGGGTGTCCTCTACGAGACTGCAGTATGTGCCACCTGGCCCACAACTTTTGATGGGTGCAGGGCAGGGATACAGGCAATGCACAATCAAAATGGGCAAAAAGATGCAGGGGGGGAGGGAAGAAACTGAGGATGCCCACCACACAATCATACACCCAAGGAAAATGTAGGGTATCTTCTACAAAATGCCAATGCTTCCCACCTGGCCCAGAGTTTCGTTTGGATTCAGGGCATGTATAAGGGCATCTATGCACAACCAGAGACAAAAAGCAAAGCAAATAATATCCGGGAGTGTTCACCACAAAATCTTCTCTGGGCCAAGACAAATCAGACACCCCAGAAATTTATAGGGTGTCCTCTATGGTATGCTAGTGCTTATGGACAGTGCTTATGATGTATGTGGATGTTTAAAAAAATTGTATTGGTCTTCCCTGTTACTTACTTTGTTATAGCTCAATTATTATTTTTAAATGTTGGTGACAGAAGGACTCGTCGTGGCAGGGTCAACAAACAATGATTTCATGAAGAAGATGTAATTTCATAGATGACACTCCAAAGTATGCATGGATGGCATCTCATAGAACACACTCTCCCAGATGCATGGAAATATGGTATGTGGTGCCCCAAATAATCTTTTAGGATGGGCACTGCAGTTTCTTATTTTCTTTTCTCTACATATTCGCTATTTTTCTAATACATATATGCCCTTGTCTGTAACATACATACAAAAGAAGCTCTGAACTGGGTGGGAACCCTCTCCTGCATGCATGGATGTATGACTTGTAGTGCCCAAAGCATGTTTTGGCATGGGAACCCACAGTTCCTTATATACATTCTACATTGCTTGTTGTGCATAGATGCACACATCCGTTTCATGTGTCCACAAGAAAATCCATTCCAGGCAGGATGCAGTGGCATCTCATTGAGGACACTTTCCCCTTTGCTCAGGTGAATGATGTTTCATGGCCCACAGCAGATTTTGGAGTGGTCACCCCAAATTACATATTTTTTTCTCCTTACACTTCATTTTAGTTCTGCCAGATGACCTTATGAGTGCCCTGCACCCAGCAGAAACTATAGGCCAGGTGGGAAGTACTGGCATCTTGTAGAGGCCACCCTCCCCCTTCCTGGGATGTATGATTTGCCCTGGCACCAGGGGTGTAGTTGTCCAGGAGCTCAGGGAGTCCTAGACCCTTTACTTTTTGGGGAGCAGGATCCCTATATCTCCAGCATCATATGAGCTAACACCCCTCGCTGGGTCGTCACCTTGTAGTGGTGAGTGGGCTTGCATGTTCCAATGAACCCTGTGAGCGATGCCGTCGGGAGTCATGTACTCCCAGCAGGGTCACCCATGGCGGTAAGGTCAAGGGAGAGGAACCAAACAAAGAAGGATCCAATAAAGTCCTCAACGGCAGAACAGGTGGAGGATAAAAATGTGTATGTTACAACGGCTGTGAAGGCGGATGAAGGCTGCAGCAGATAAAGGACTTCCAATCGTCATGGTACCCATGCCATTGGATCAAAGCCTTTTTCTGTCAAGACTGTGTGTTGATCGTGGTTCACCGATCTCCCGACATCAAACAAATTCACGCACAGGCATCTTCCATAATAAAAGTCCCATGGCGATCAGCAAATGGCGATGGGAGCAGGACTGTGAAATCCAGAAGCCCCTAGTCATGGACTGGTACATCGGCGGTGGATACAGATTCAGATGGATCCATTGTTAAAGACTATATTTTGGAAAAACAATCTTACTCAGTCACGAGTGATCACCAAGAATGAGCTAATCAGCATGAAAGGGGAGTGTGTTAGCCACTGAGAAGAGTCTTCTAATATGCTTCCTTTTCTTTCCTGCTGATTGGAGCCAATCAGAGTGAAAGGAGGTGAGTCACCACTGAGAAGACTCTTTTCAGTAGCTAATACTCTCCCCTTTCATACTGATCATCTCCTAGGGACATCAGTTGTTGTGGGAAAAGACATTAACAAAAACCTTATTCTCAAAATCAGGGCGGAGGGGGCTTTGGCTGTGGCTGAGACTATCATGAAGGGACCCTGCACTTCTGAATTTGCCACTACACTACTGCCTGGCACAGTGCAGATTTTTGGGTGTGCACCTCCAGTTTCTTATTGTTTTCTGCATATTTTTGTTGCTTTAGGTTGTGCATAGATGCCCTTGCTGTAGTGGGAGAAAATGGCGGCTTAGGAGGTTATCGTTTCAAGAGCTCCGTGGGCTATCCTTCAAAGAACTTTATTTATTCACAAAAATTTTATTGTAAATAATTTTCAACAACTCTAAAAGTACTCTACAAGCTCTGCCTCCAAAAAAGATAATCTACAGAGCAAATTGGTAGCTGGCAGCCGGCAGCTGGATGAATGCCTGGAAAAGTGTTTTATCTGCTTCTACTCACTGCGGTTTCCCTGTTTTATGTAATCTTCGACTGAGTTATTTCAAGCATGAACTCTACAGTGGAGGAAGTTTCTAAGTTTGCTGAATGTTTGAGCACCTTGAAGCCCTGCTTGATTTAAGTGAGCAACTCCAGTCAAAAGGAAACTGTGAGATCATATCTTTTGCACTTGAAAATTAACAGTCACTGGTTAACGTAAATCTTTGTGCTCTTTGTATTTTAAGGTTGTGGATGAAAGAGTTTAGGGTAGTAAATTTTGTATTTTTGTGTTAATTCAGGAAGACGAGATTATTCTCTGTTTTTAAGACTCTTTTTTAAGTTTTTTTTTCTTTTTTTCCCCTCAAAATAAAAGCCTATCTAAGGAAGTAGCTTCAGGATCACTCTAGATTAAGCCATCTAGTAATTTTCTAGCTTATATCTCTTTAAGATGGTGCAAACTCGGAAAAAATGTTACAATCAAGGAAACATAATAGAACAACCTTTGAGAGACTTTATTAAGGAAGGTTTCCAATCAAAAATTACCCAATTTTTTCCATCCAAAAATCCAACTAAACTAGAAAATAAAAATAAAAGAACTTCTAGAGATAGAAGCAAATTGGATACAGTGGGAAAGGAACAGCTCATTCTAAGTTCGAGCGTGGAGCATGGGGTTGGGGTGGAGCTATATAATGGAAATGCTGAACAATTCACGTTCCCCCCCCCCACTCCGAGTTCATCAATGGAATTAAATGATTCTCCGCCGCAGGACTTAGTGACAAACTTGTCGCGGTAATCGTTGGACATTCACTGTTCGAATGAACAAGCAAGTTTCACACCTCCAGAAAGTGAGTATCTGCACTTCTCTCCTCAACGGGTAATAGAGGATCGATCATTACTCTCTGATAAACCTTCGAACTATGTCAATGAAAGCCATGATCCCACTATGTCTATAGTGCAAACGGATTTATCGCCAAATCACTATATAAAGGCCACTGACCTGGCAGAAATGGAAGCCTTGGGTCATAAATTGCTGCTAACGGGTCAACAATGCTTACAGCTGCAGTTGGCAATTGTAACCAAAGAGATTGAGAACATCAAAAATCTAATTGAGGAGATCAATGGACTATTAAAACTTTTGCTGGATGAACATTCTACATTAAATTCGGCTGTGAAAAATCTTATGCAACCTCAAAAGTTGGGTAATTACCATAAGGGAACAAAAAAGAAAAATTTTAAAACGGTATATAAAGGGAAAAAATCTAAAAATATTAAAAATTGTAACCATTGTAGAAGCAGAAAGATGAACTTTCAGAGGCTTTTCCAAATTCTAGACGAGGAGAATCAACCTCAACTGCCAGCAAGGAAATCGCCGGGATCAAAAGTGGAGATATCGAACACCAAAACTAAGGAAGTTGCTCAGAAACTTCAGAACAAGGCTTCAACAGCTATTTCATCTTCTAATATTCTGGATGTAATTCGAAAAAATTTAAACCAGGAAAATAAACTTAAGAAGGTTCTAAAACAAGACAACATCCTATGGCAAAAAAAAGAAACAGAATCCTGGATCTTGAGAAATAATCCAAATAAGCTAGCTCTATTAAATATTCCTTGCATAAGAACAAATGAGACGTTAGACATATGGAAACTAAAAATCTGTAATATATTTTTGTCACTGGGGTTGAGATCCATCTGGCCAGAAGATATCACAAATGTAAAGTTTCTTTTTAATCCACCTCCAAATTCATCGGTCGTACTTACTTTTAAATCCCCTAAAATGGTAGCTTGGTTGCTTGCTAAAAGAGTCTACCTTGGCAATCAGGGAATTTCGGTTCAAAGATATTTTACAAATACAGCCAAGCCTTTTCCCTTATTTAATAGGGAGTATCTTTTAACTGGTTTATCGACTGCAGCAGAGAAACCAAATTTCTTGCTGGACTCAAGTAACATCCCTTCATCTAAGGAACTTTCTACAAAAAGTGAAAATCAACTATCCTCTATAAAACAAACTCAAGGGAAAAAACTCTCTAAATCGCCTTCCTCTAAGGTTCTAAAGAAAAATGCTGTACTCTCACCGCCCAGACTGCTAGAGGATTCAAGAACTGAAAAATCAATTTCCTTTGGATCTGATCTAATCTCAATTGATGCAATAAGTTCTTCCTTTTCAAAATCCTCAGCACTTTCTTTTGAGACGACAACAAATAAGTCAAGCCAGGAAGCACTTTTTGACTTCGCTTGTGAAGGGGAGGAAGAATTGATTAATAGTTTCCCCACTTTCGAGGACAATGAACAAACTGAAGTAATCAACAAACTTCAAAATTTGTTAAACAGGCTAAGGGCTAGGAGAATAGGATCCAGATATCTGGAGCCTTATGAATTGGGTTCTCCACTCTGTACTCAAGCACAAAGCCCGAAAGATCCTTCGAATATATTGCAGATGGGATACTCAAATGTCTGTAGACCTAGCTCACCGAATGAAGGAAAAATCCAACTGGACGCTGCATTAACTTGACAATCTTTTTCTCCTCCTATTCAAATTGCGCCACCCTGTGAAAAATCTTTTAAAGAAGCAAATTTTTTTCCATTTAAAACAACAAACTCTTGCCCTAACGCAGGAAAACACCCCGTTCAAAGTGGAAAGTCAGTTTTATCCTTGGATAAGGCTAAACTTCTCTCTTGGAATGTCGCGGGATGGGCATCAAAGTTAAAGTGTCCAGAGTGTGTGAAATTCTTGAAGTCCCGAGACGTGCTATGTGTACAAGAAACGTGGTCTACCAACAATATCCATTTAAATGGTTTTGAAACAATAGAACTACATGCTAATTTGGCAAAAAAAAAGGGTAGACCCCGGGCCGGATTGGCAATTCTGATCTCAACAGCATTGGGCGCAAAAGTTGAGAAATTAACAACTTGTGATAATTTAGCTATTGCAGCCTTACTTGAATTAAATTCCACATCTATTTTGTTAATAAATATATATATTCCTCCTTCATATGTTAAGAATGATATAACATCGAACTGGCAAAAATTGGAAAATTATGTACTAAATCTAGAAAAACTTTATCCAAAGGCCAATTTTATAATTGTTGGTGATCTAAATGCCAGAATAGGTCCAAATAATGATATCTTAGCTATATGCCCTCTTTGGGGAGACATGGATGTAGATCATATAATTCCGCAATATATTAGAAATTCTAAGGACTATAAGGTCAACTTTGCGGGAATCTGCCTGATACAATTTGCAGCTCATGTCAATCTGGTAATTTTAAATGGACACAA
Source organism: Rhineura floridana (assembly GCF_030035675.1). Lineage (NCBI taxonomy): Eukaryota > Metazoa > Chordata > Lepidosauria > Squamata > Rhineuridae > Rhineura > Rhineura floridana. The sequence continues at coordinate 1,010,755 of NC_084481.1, read as the reverse complement.
TGATTTTGACACCTTAGCGGAATTTACTTTTTCTTCTGGTCTTGGAAGTAGCGTAGTTGATTTCATGTTGATATCTTCCTCTTTACTCACTTATATCCAAAACTTTACAGTTGGTAATAGGATTGAGAGTGATCATTTTCCATTATTATTTAGCCTATTTACTTCTAGGATTAGTAGCTCCGTCAACGAGTTTGCTTACGTAAATACTTCACCGGATTCCTGTTACAAAAGAACATACTGGAATGATCGAGTATTTGCTAAGGTGAAAGAACTTTTCAGCTCTCAAAAGGGCCTTTTTCTTCGATCTCGTATAATTGAGTCAAGCTTGATCTCAGTAACCTTATCTGAGTATTATACCCTATCTTCTGCTCTAAATAAGATTTTAAAAACACCTTCTAATTCTAATTGTAATCCTAATGTGATGTTTCCGAGCTGGTTTGACAAGGAATGCAGGGAGTCCAAACAAAAATTAATAAAAATCTATACCATATATAGGGGATCTGGAGCAAATACTCTTCCTCCGGAATATTATCTAGCAAAAAAACCCTATAAACGGTTAATTGCCCTGAAGAAGAATTTAGCGATACAGGAAAACTGGAAGATCTTAATAAACGCTTCGTTAATTAACGACTCTAAACTTTTTTGGGCCCTAGTAACAAACGCCCTATGTTCAACTGCTTCCCCTCAATGTACTATCTCTCCAGCTATGTGGGAGCATCATTTTTCTCTTTTGTTTGCAAAAAACAGCTATAACTCCATCTGGTGCCTATCTCAACCTGGCTTAAATTCTTTACCTGAATGGTCCCCGGTTGAGCAATCAGAGGTTGCTTGCCTGATAAAAAACCTAAAAAATGATAAGGCCCCAGGTATCGATTTAATCTTACCAGAAATATTAAAAGCAAATGTAAACTGGTGGGTCCCGTTGCTTTCCTCTCTTTTTACTCAAATAAATAGATCAGGAATTATTCCAGCAACCTAGCTAGAGGCAGTGGTTATCCCGATTTTTAAAAAAGGTGATAGGGATGACCCTGCTAATTATAGGCCTATTAGCCTGCTCTCAGTCGTGGGTAAGATCTACGCGAGCTATTTGAACGTGAAATTACAAGCTTGGATAGAGGAAGAATCTACTAGCTATGGGCGGTTTAAAAATGAAATGAAATGAAAAATTATGGGTCTAGAACAAGCAGGATTTTGTAAAAAGAGATCTACATTAGATCACTGCTTAGTACTTAGTCATCTAGCGGAAAAATACATGAGTGGAATGAATAGGGGTCTTTTTGTAGCCTTTATGGATCTCAAAATGGCTTTTGACTCAGTACCAAGAGATCTATTATGGACCAAATTAAATAAAACCTTGATCGACAAGCGTCTTTTATTTTTAATTAGCAGTTTATATCAATCTACATTGATTCGGGTTCGTTATGGTCCAAAGGGTAACCTGACCAGTCCTATTCCAGTAACAATAGGAGTGCGCCAAGGTTGTGTTTTGGCACCAACATTATTCAACCTTTTTCTTAACGACTTACATGCCATGTGTTGTTTAGAAAATTTACACTCTCCCAAAATTGCGGAAGTAAGATGTCCTCTTTTGCTTTATGCTGATGACACTGCCTTGATGTCTTTTTCGGAAATAGGCCTAAAATGTCTTCTGCGAATTTTTATGATTTATTGTGAAAAAAATCTTCTTAGTATTAATTTCCAAAAATCTAAAATAATGGTTTTCTCGCAAAAACAGCAAAAACAGCGAAAACAAAATTGGAAAGTTAGAGGACAACAAATTGAACAAGTAAAAAAATTCAAATATCTCGGTATAACCTTCTGTTCTTCCTTGTCATGGTCTCCCCATATTTGTGCTGCTGTTTCTACAGCACAAAATATTTCTAAAATCATCATTAGATTTTTTCATTCTAAAGGGGGCAGCTATATCCCGGCAGCCCTAAAAATATTGAATGTCAAAATAATACCGCAACTTCTTTATGGCATTCCCATTTGGGTGAAAATTTTTAACGCTAAAGTGGAACAAGTACTCTCGATCTTTTTGCGGGCCATATTTGGGTTGCCCTGTTTTATTTATTTATTTATTTATTTATTTCATTTATAAACTGCCCATAGCGAGTAGCTCTCTGGGCGGTGAACAAAACAGGATTAAAATACAATATTACAATAAAATCAATAACAAATAACAGCAAGTTAAACTAAAGACATTGAATATGAAACATTGAACATTAAAATGCCTGGGAGTATAGCCAGGTCTTAACCTGGCGCCTAAAAGAAAGTACCGTAGGCACCAGGTGTATCTCCTCAGGTAGGCTGTTCCACAGTTCGGGGGCCACCACAGAGAAGGCCCTAGATCTAATAACAATCCTCCGGGCATCCTGATGAGTTGGTACCCGGAGGAGGGCCTTGGATACTGAACGAAGTGGACGGGTAGGTTCATAGCGGGAGAGGCGTTCCACAAGGTATTGCGGTCCCACACTGTGTAAGGCTTTATAGGTCAACACCAGCACCTTGAATCTGGCTCAGAAACAGATAGGTAGCCAGTGCAAACGGGCCAGGACAGGTGTTATTAATTGTATAAATCTATGGTGCGGCCGCATTTGGAATACTGTGTACAGTTCTGGTCGCCTCATCTCAAAAAGGATATTATAGAGTTGGAAAAGGTTCAGAAGAGGGCAACCAGAATGATCAAGGGGATGGAGCGACTCCCTTACGAGGAAAGGTTGCAGCATTTGGGGCTTTTTAGTTTAGAGAAAAGGCGGGTCAGAGGAGACATGATAGAAGTGTATAAAATTATGCCTGGCATTGAGAAAGTGGATAGAGAAAAGTTCTTCTCCCTCTCTCATAATACTAGAACTCGTGGACATTCAAAGAAGCTGAATGTTGGAAGATTCAGGACAGACAAAAGGAAGTACTTCTTTACTCAGCGCATAGTTAAACTATGGAATTTGCTCCCACAAGATGCAGTAATGGCCACCAGCTTGGAGGGCTTTAAAAGAAGATTAGACAAATTCATGGAGGACAGGGCTATCAATGGCTACTAGCCGTGATGGCTGTGCTGTGCCACCCTAGTCAGAGGCAGCATGCTTCTGAAAACCAGTTGCCGGAAGCCTCAGGAGGGGAGAGTGTTCTTGCACTCGGGTCCTGCTTGCGGGCTTCCCCCAGGCACCTGGTTGGCCACTGTGAGAACAGGATGCTGGACTAGATGGGCCACTGGCCTGATCCAGCAGGCTCTTCTTATGTTCTTATGTTATATGCGCGGACCAATGGGTCCTCGTCAACAACCTGGCTGCCACGTTTTGCACTAGCTGAAGTTTCCGAACGGTCTTCAAGGGCAGCCCTACGTAGAGCACATTACAGTAATCCAATCTAGAAGTTACCAGAGCGTGAACAACTGAGGCGAGATCGTCACTGTCCAGATAGGGGCGTAGTTGAGCTACTAAGCGAAGATGGTAAAACGCATTCCGTGCCACCGAGGCCACTTGAGCCTCAAGCGACAAGGAAGGGTCAAAAAGGACCCCCAAACTACGAACCTGTTCCTTCAAGGGGAGTGTAACCCCATCTAGAACAGGATGAACATCCACCATCTGGGCAGGTAAAGAGCTCACCAACAGTGTCTCAGTCTTGTCTGGATTGAGTTTCAGTTTATTAGCTCTCATCCAGTCCATTATCGCGGTCAGGCAACGGTTCAGCACATCAACAGCCTCACCTGAAGAAGGTGAAAAGGAGAAGTAGAGCTGCGTGTCATCAGCATACTGATGGCAACGCACTCCAAAACTCCTGATGACCGCACCCAGAGGCTGCATGTAGATGTTAAAGAGCATGGGGGACAAAACAGACCCCTGAGGGACTCCACAATGGAGAGTCCAGAGTGTCGAGCAATGTTCCCCAAGCACTACCTTCTGGCGACGATCTGCTAAGTAGGAGCAGAGCCACTGCCAAGCAGTGCCCCCAACTCCCAGCTCCGCGAGCCTCCCCAGAAGGATACCATGGTCGATGGTATCAAACGCTGCTGAGAGATCAAGGAGAATCAACAGAGTCACACTCCCACTGTCCCTCTCCCGACAAAGGTCATCATACAGGGCGACCAAGGCTGTTTCAGTGCCAAAACCGGGCCTAAAACCGGATTGAAACGTTGTGCCTCCTCAGCTGGTCTTCACCTTGAAGCTGGCATTACCTCATTAGAATGTACAGCATGGGTGTTGACCTTTAGATTTTGGATCAGAATAGCATTTGCTGACCCTTCTCGGGGGTACCTGCACTTATTATGGGCGGACCCTTATGAAAGCTCCTGGTCCAAAATCTTAAATGAAAAACTAAAATATCTAGGATTATCTAAAGAACTTTTGGCTTCTGGAGATTCAAAGGCAGTAAATCACATAATTGGACAACGGTTAAAAGATCAAGATCGTCAAATTCTAATGTCCAAAGCTAAAACTTCCTGTTCTCCATTTCACTTGGGTCTGAGCTTCCGTTTTCCCTCCCAAGCCATATATTTAGAAAAATTAAATTTTGCGCAATACAGATTTTTGTTCACTTGTGCAAGATTTAATTGCTTACCCTCTGCTATTTTGACGGGTCATTTTCAGGGTATCCTGGTGGAAAATCGAATTTGCATTTGTAAGATGTATTTACCTGAAACTGTAAGTCATGTGCTTCTCATTTGTGAGCTATATTCAGATGCAAGAAAAGAACACATTCTTCCATTTATTATAGGATTTCCAGGTAGATCTATAACCTGGAAAACTCACTATCTTTTGTCCGATAAAATAAATAATATAACTTTACATGTGGCAAAATTTCTTTATATACCTTTCCTAATGATCCCTAGCATGGAATGTCTTTTTCATAGCCTCTGCACACTGAGTCGACATCTTAATTGAGCTATCCACTACAACCCAAACGTCTCGTTCCTGGTCAGACACGTCCAGTTCAGACTCCACGAGCATATATGTGAAATTGATATATTTTGCCCCGACCTGCATTACTTTACACTTGCTTACATTACATTGCATTTGCCACTTTACCTCCCAGCTGCTCAGTTTGGAAAGGTCCTTTTGGAGCTCTTCGCAATCCTTTTTTGTTTTAATGACCCTGAATAATTCGGTATCATCTGCAAATTGGCCACCTCACTGTTCACCCCTAACTCTAGAGCTTGGAAAAGTTACTTTTTTGAACTACAACTCCCATCAGCCCAATCCAGTGGCCATGCTGGCTGGGGCTGGTGGGAGTTGTAGTTCAAAAAAGTAACTGTTCCAAGCTCTGCTCGGATAATTTATGAACAAGTTAAAAAGCACAGGTCCCAATACAGTAGGGCCCTGCTTTACAGCGCTTCGCTTTACAGCGTTCTGCTAATACAGCGGTTGTGAATTGTAGAAAGGCCCTGCTTTATAGCGCCTGTTCCACTTTTACAGCGGTTTTTTGCCACCGGGCGCCATTTTGGTCAATGTAAGTCAATAGGATCCGCTTTACAGTGGTTTTCGCTTTACAGCGGGGGTCTGGAACGTAACCCGCTGTATGAGTGGGGCCCTACTCTACCAAGCCATGGGAGACTCCACTTTCTATATTCCTCCATTGGGAGAACTGTCCATTTATTCCTACTCTCTGCTTTCTGTTTCCTAGCCAGTTTGTGATCCACAAGAGGACCCCTCCTGTTATTCCATGATTACTAAGCTTTGGTGAGGTACCTTGTCAAAAGCTTTTTAAAAGTCCAAGTACATTATGTCCAGTGGATCACCTCTACAATATACTTATTGACATTCTCAAAGAACTCTAATAGGTTAGTGAGACAGGACTCACCCTTGCAGAAGCCAAGCTGGTTCTTCGTCAGTGAGGCTCTCTTTTCTATATGTTTGGTCATTTTATCTTTAACAATACTTTATACCAGTTTTCCCAGGACAGACATTAAGCTAACCAGCTTGTAATTTCCAGGATCCCTCTAGATCATTGTTTAAAGATTGGTGTTACATTGGCCACTTCCCAGTCCTCAGGTATGGAGGCAGATCTGAGGGACAAGTTATATATATATTGTTAGATCAGCCATTTCACGTTTGAGTTCTTTGAGAACTCTTAGTTGGATGCCATCTGGACCCAGTGATTTGTCAGTTTTTATTTTATCTATTCAGTCTAGAGCTTCATCGCTCATCCCCACTATGTGCCTCAGTTTCTCAGACTCCTTTCCTGCAAACGTTAGTTCAAGCACAGGGATCTGCCTATATCCTCTTCTGTGAAGACAGATTCAAATAATTAATTTAGCCATCTCCTGATCCTGCTTTAGCACTTGTCTGATACCCTTGAATGTATTTAAAGATTTTTGTTGTTGTTGGTTTTTATGTTCTTAGCAATGTGCTCCTCAAATTCTTTTTTAGCATCCCTTATTGTCTTCTTGCATTTCTTTTGCCAGAGTTTGTTTTCCTTTTTTATTCTCCTTATTTGGACAAGAATCCATTGTTCTAAGGAAGTGTTCTTGCCTCTAACAGCTTCTTTGACTCTGCTTGTTAACCACGCTTGGTATCCTCTTGGCCCTGGTGGTACCTTTCCTAATCTGCAGTATACACTCCAACTTAGCTTTTAATACTGTGTTTTTAAAGAGCTCTGAAGCATTTTGGAGTGATTTGACCTTCTGGACTTAGCTTTTCAACATTCTTTTTACCAGTCCCCTCATTTTTGGGAAGTTTCCTCTTTCGAAGTCAAAAGTGACCATGCTGGATTTTCTTAGCAATTGGCTATTTACATGTATGCTTAATTTAATAGCACTATGGTCACTGCTCCCAATCGGTTCGACAATGCTTACATCTCACACCAGGTCCTGGGTGCTACTTAAGATTGTCCAGGGTCACCGCCCCTCTGGTCAACCAACTGTTCAAGAGCACAGTCATTTATAATATCAAGAAATTTTACCTATTTGTCATGACTGGAACATTTATGTAGCCTATGTCGGGGTAGCTGAAGTAACCCATTGCTATATTTCCGAGTTTGGATACTTGATTTCATTTTTTATCTCAAGATCTCCTTGAGCATTTTGATCAGGGGGATGATAGAACATCCCCAATACTAAAGTACTCTTGGGGTCCAGTACCACCCCCCACAATGATTCTGTAGAGGAGTCTGCCTCTTTGGAGGTTTCTTGTCTGCTGGATTCAATGCCCTCTTTCACAAGTAGAGTGACTCCACCTCCAGTACCTCCTTCCCTGTCCTTCTGATATAGTGTATATCCAGGGATAACCACGTCCCACTGGTTTTCTGCATTCCACCATGTTTTAGTTATGCTTCCTATATCAATGCTGTTCTGTAAGACCAAGCACTGCAATTCTTGGCTCAGGGCTTCTAGCATTAGCATATAAACACTTGTATACAGTCTCTCTCTTCAAGTGTCTTTGGCACTTTTGGTTTGGCCTGTGGTGCTTTGCATTCTCTGAATTTCTATCCTGTGCTGCACTCACAGTGCTCAGTTCTAGACCTAACCCATTTAAACTGTCATCATTTTTTGTCTTTATCCCAGATTTATTCCGATATGTTCTGAACAGGATCCTCCTCAGCTCCTGTCAGCTTTTTCCCACTGTCAGTTTAAAAGCTGCTCTGCCACCTCTTTGGATTTTAAGGGCAAGCAGTCCATCCCAGTTCAAGTGGAGCCCAGCCCTTTTGTAGAGGCCTGGCTTGCCCTAAAATATTCCCCGGTGCCTAATTAATCCAAACCCCTCCTCCAGACACTATTGCCTCATCTACACATTGAGATTACAAAGCTGCCTATCTAGCTGACCATGCACATGGAAGATGTAGCATTTCAGATAAAGTTACCTTGGAGGTCCTGTACTGGCTTTGAGCATCCTATGTAGCAGCCTAAGGTTTGCTTCCAGGACCTCGTGACTGCATTTCCCCATGTCATTGGGGCCAATGTGCACCACGACCACTGACTCATCCCCAGCACTATCTGTCAAGCTATTTAGACAATGGGTGACACCCTCAACCTTCGCACCAGGCATGCAAATCACCGGCAGTCTGCATGCCCATCACACACCCCAGTATCTATGTTGCTAATTATAAAATCACCCACTGCTAGGATCTCTCCACCCCCAGAGAAGTATCCTCGGCATGAGAGGATATCTGCTCATTCCCCAAGGAGTGGATCCCTTCTAAGAGACCGTATCCCTCTTCCTCTGATAGATGCTGTCCTTCCCCAAGGCCTTCAGTCTCCATGATAGGAGAGCTATCATTCTGGGAGTGGGACATAGCTGTAATGCCCCCAAAGGCCTCATCCACAAACCTCCCTGTCTCTCTCAGCTTCTCCAAGTTAGCCACCTTCGCAGGGCCGGCCCCAGGCATGCTGGGGCCCCAGTACTCCCCTTCTGCGATTCACAGCAGGATTGGTACTGCGGATCGCAGGGTGGGAGATCCCAAGCCGCCCGCCATTCCCGTTCTACTTACCTTTTTCTGTGCTGTTTTTTGGTGGCGCACACTGCACGTGCAGGTTTGCCATCAATCAAGATGGCGGCCGAGGTTTCCCTAAGGGGCTAAAGCCTCTGCCGCTATCTTGATTGTCCGCATTGCTGCAATCAACCAAGATGGCAGCAGAGGCTTTCAGCCCCTTAGGGAAACCTCGGCTGCCATCTTGATTGATGGCAAACCACCACAAAAACCAGGAGAAAGGTAGGTGAAGTGGGGGAATGGCGGACAGCTCTGAAGCTCCTGCCCTGCTATCCACAGCAGGATTGCTGCTGCGGATTGCAGAAGGGGAGCACAGGGGCCCCACAAGGAGACTAACTCAGCCTTCAGAAAAACAGTGTAAGTGATAATGTGAATTCGTCATTCCTCAGCAAGGCACCTGCTAGCAGAGGAAGGCCAGTCGCATGCAAATCCAGTGAATGAAAGAATCAAAAGGCACTAAAGCCAAAGGCTATTTTCTTTGTGGATCCCAAAGTCACTGGAAGAAAGGTTGCAAGTTATTCACTTGAAGAATGTAGTAATAAACATTTATATTGATGGTGGAGCAAGTAGACATGTAGTGAAAGACAAAGCAATGTTTAAATGTCTAACCCCACCAGCAGGCTGTGTCAAAGCTGCCGATTCATGGGAAGTTAGAATTATGGGGGAACTGGAGGGATATTCTGTGAGACACCAGATGGCACCAAAGGGACTTGTTTTAAAAATGCTTTCTGGATACCAGGGCTAATTGCTTAATTTTAGTGAGTAAGGAGACCACTAGAGGGTGTTCAGTGCTATTTGAAGAAACATTTTGCAGAATTTATTGTGATGGTGTAATAATTGGACAGCTTCTAAGAAACTAGGGATGCATGAAGTTGACCAGCAGACTCCAGATCCAGTTCTCCACTCCTACTCTAACCATTTATTTTTTTTGTGTTCCTCTCTAGGAATCGGCTATGTTACTTTAACCCTTCACTTTCCAAATAGCCTTCATAATGATTTCTCTCTTCACCCCTGCCATTCCTCATATTGCAGAGATGGCAGTCGTGATTGGGAGTGTAGTGAACACACACACTGGGCTCAGTGAAAATTGTGCATCCCACCTGCATCATTTATTTATTTATTTATTTATTTATTTTATTATTTTATTAAACTTGTATACCGCCCCATAGCCGAAGCTCTCTGGGCGGTTTACAATAACTAAAAACAAATACAATTTAAAATACATCTTTTAAAAAACAATTTAAAACACAATTTAAAAATTTAAAACAATACAGAACAATATAGTATATTTGTTTTTAACAGTGCTGTAAGATGCTTGGAGACCTTTGGGTAACAAGCGACTTAATAAATCTAATAAATAATAATCCTTGTCAGGATTGGCCTCATTTATTTATTTATTACATTTATACCCCGCCTTTCTTTTCATGATAGAAACCCAAGGCGGCTTACATATGGTTCCCAGGTGGTCTCCCATCCAGGCACTGACCAGACCTGACCCTGCTTAGCAGCCGTGAAGCAAAGTTGATATTCCACTTCCAGCTTCAAGTACAACAGCAATTATTTGGTGCTGCTAAATTATCCACAGCTGAAAGCACTCTAGTTCTTACCCGATTGTGGCACAAAGGCAATTGTGTGGCTGATTATGTAGCAGATTGGCAGGTTATGGAGGACCACACCTAAGCCACCATTCCCCCAAACCAGCCTGTAAATATGTGCACTAGTTTTTGACATCTGAGACTTTCTGCAACTTTGGTTGCATGCATTTCTTTAGCACTCTTAATTTTCTTTAAGGAGAAGAGGCAGGATTGAAGGGTCCATAAAAATTTATAGCAGGACTTGTGTAAATAATCTGATTCTCCATACCCATGCAGGGTTCTGCTTGACCACTTGGAGATTTTTTAGCTAAAAAGGTAAGTGGGGTTGGGATATGCCTATCTCACATGTATATAGGTACTTACTGTTTAATACAATTAGTTTTGCTTTTTAAAATTAGCTCCTGAGATTAGCTCCTTTTAAACTCACTGTGTGTGTGCAGTTTAATGTATACTAGACTTTCCTTTTTAATGCTAGACATTCTTTTTAGGCTGGAGACAAATTTTTAAGAATTGAACGTTTTTTGAGAGACATTGCTTTCCTTTGATGTGTAGACTCCTTTTATCCCATTTTTTAATTTTGAAATAATAGAAATCTTTTTTTAACTGGAGACAGATTGAGGAGTATCACAAGCAGCAATTTAAAACAAAAAACTGCATTCTGAAAAGCTATTGTCTATTCCCAGCCTTAATTTAAGGCCCAGCTTGAGGGCAGCTTAGCATTCACAGTTAATGCTTGAAATGCTGTTTCACTACTTGTGAATGTGGTATCAAATGTACACACTCATTTTAAATCAGTAACCTTGGATCTCTTCTGAATTGTAGGCTGTCCCAGTCTTAAAGATGGTGGAAACTAATAGCAAGAAAAATAGTGCTGTGTTTTGGTCATAATGTGGCCTTAATTATGTTGATGTTGAGATACATGGAATGTAAATATCAGTTTGTGTCCCCTAGGAAGACACCTTCTTGGCTTAGGAAACCAATCCAAGAGCATTTGCCACATGCTTCATTGGTGCAAGCACTTGCAGCTGTTCAGTAGCTTTACAGCAAGTCCTACCATAAGTGTTTTTTCACATAAGACTACACACAGCCTACACTAAGGCTACACTTTCCTGCCCCACTATAAGTAAGGCCCTTAAAGGTCTGGCTAATGTAGTTGTTTGCAAGATATGCATAACTTATAGCAGTAAACAAAAGTAGTTTTACGAACATCTTTCTTAAAGCAGGATTTAGGATTTTTGAATAGCTTCTCCACTGACAGGAATTGAATGAATAAGTTTCAGGTATATCCATGACTGGATGTTTGGAAAGAACTGCTTCAAGCACTAGTCGTAAAAAGCTGTGAAAAGGTACCTCTCTGAAGAATAGCACAATAGTAGGAAGTAAATGTTTCTAGTATCAGTGGATTATGAAGAAATCAAAATAATTTTCTTCCTTCATAAGACTGAGAAAATGGCTCGTGTTTGTAGCCAACTGTAATAATAAAGCAATTAGCTTTTTCAACCTATTTGCTAACAGAGTTAAGATGTCATATTAAACTTCTGAAATGCAAGAACATGATCTTCGCAATTGGCAACAAAGAAAAAGGGGGACAAAACCTCAGTTATGCTGAAGTACAAACTTTAAAAAATGTACAGTACAGCATGCCCAATGAATCTTTCTCAGAAGTTAGAAGCAGTTATTTTGTTTAATGTAGCAGTCAGCTTAGAACATGTTTCAGATTTCTGGATTTACTGCTATCTTTACAACACTATATTATGATATTCTGAGCACACAAAAAAGCACTCTAAAACATTTACAAAAATAGAAGAGAAAGAGCAGCCTGTAATTTATTATTTTCTGGAAAAAATAAAATATCCCCCTAAGATCTGACTAGTCGTTCAAAAGAAAAGCTTTATTATAACATCCAACAACTTATTCACCACTGTTGTTTGTTCTACTAAGGACCTTAAGATAAGAGGCGGCTTGGCTTTTTACAGTCAACTTGCCCTAATTTTTTTAACATGAGAACCCTTAGAACTAAACATTTTATTCAAATCTCCAGTTAGAAAAAAGGAAAATAAAACACCTGCTAGTATTGAAATAGTGAGTTGCTGTGGACAAGACATGTTTAATCCATAAATCACTGTTCTTCAGCCTTGGGTTCCCAGATGTTGATGACTACAACTCCCATCATCCCTCACCATCAGCTGAACTGGCTGAGGATGCTAGGGGCTGTACTCAAAAAATCTGCATCAAGATAAACTGAATTGTAACTAATGTACAAAATGTAAATGTGTCATCTGATCAAAGGAAAGTTTGGCTGCATGGAAGCTAAGTTATAAGGGAGCACAATATGTGACATCTGGAGACCGAAGGTCGAAGAACAGCTCAATAAACTGTTGAGTAGCTGCTCTAACTAGGTGAGCATATAGCAGCAGAAGTATTGGAACAGATCCTACAGTTTTGTAGAAAAATACACACACATATAAAACTATTGTCTTATACAGTGTCATGGACATGCAGGGGTCATTGAATACTGTCAGCTGAATCACCTCACATTAAATAGAAACAATGTCCACATGACAAAACAATAGTCAAATCTAACACTTGCAACATACTTCTCTGGTAATATGTTATTTTTTCTCTAAACCATTAAACGTGACTAAATACAGGTTTGTGTTCTATGATACATAGGTTTTATAAAAAGTGCTAGGCAGTAAATTCTCAGTAGGAATTTTCAGAAAATCTGTTGCTCAAAGAGTATCTTTTCAAAGCCTGCTGGAGGAGTATGATAAAATTCACTGAACTGACAATCCAAAATGGCACTGTCATCAACTGTAAGAAAGAAAAAGAAAATAGTAAAGAACCTGCATATATCATACTTCACATTTAAATAGCCTTGATAGAGAATGAACCTTTGTTTTCATTGTTTAAATATTACTTATGTTTACAAAATGCAGAATGGTAGTTCTGGAAATCAATATGGAATCTAACAAGCCTTGCAGCTCAGTCAACCAAAGTTACTTGCTCACAAATATTTGTCATATTGTATCAATGGCTTAACCTGTCCTCATTCAAATTATAAAAGCCTCCCTACTTGCTCACCTGGAAGTAACTCTTACACACCATACTGTGAGCAGGCAAGTGGCACTTGGTATCAAAAATTGTCCTTGCAGAATAGGAACATTTGTCCGGTACTATTGGCTTTAGCACAAAGAACTATTTTCTTAGCTATTACCTGTTAAGGTAGGAGGAAAAGATGCTGGGGCCTAAACCCAGAAGAGCCATCACCTTTGGTCCTCCTGACTATGCAGAGAATGACAGAAGCTTTCCTTGGTTAGAGGAGGCCAGCAACTATTGTCCAAGCTGTTGATCAACAAGCCTGAAGTGAATGCACTGAAAAGCTGTCCAACTCTCTATCAGATCATCATAGAGACTGCAAGGAACCTTACATGGGGGTAGGAATGTTACATTATACTGGCATTGGCTCTGGCATTGGCTCACTGCACCTCTACTCGCATGTGCAAGAAAAAAATATGGAGAAGCAATGCAGCAATGGGAAACCTGTGGCCCTCCAAACCCATCATCCCTGACCACTAGCCATTCTGGCTGCGGTTGACAGAGTCCAACATCTGGAGGGCCACAGGTTCCCCACCCTGCCCTACTACTTCAACTAAGAACTATGTACACCATGTACTCAAAAAACTGCATCAAGATAAACTGAATTGTGACTTTGTAAATTTGTAAATTTGTCTTGTCTGATCAAAGGAAAATTTGGCTGCATGGAAGCTAAGTTAAAAGGGAGCACAATATGTGACATTGTAGAATAATCTACTGGTGCAGAGGTTAAGTAGGCATCAACTCACAACTCCATGCTTTTTGATGCATATAAGGAGATCTGTAAGTAACACAATTCTTCCTTTAAACCAAAGTTTTTGATTCTAGAATATCCATTAGAAAAGAAAATTAATTGTTGAACACTAATAGGTGTATGCATGCCAAGTATTTTGGAAAAGCTGTACCTGTTCTGTCTGGTCTTTTATTACAGCATTCCACTACTTCCTTCCACAATGAACATTAATACACCGACTCAATCGGGTGGAAAGTAATTAGCAAGTGATTGGGAAGCTGCACCTGTTGTTGGCAATTTACTACATTTATATTCCTTATAGAAGAGATGTCTTCTCAGTATGAACTTTGGTATGGAGGATCTTCCAGGATCTTATCAGAGAAATCAGATGAAAGATGTTCCATGTTACAGTGGCTTAAATCGCAGAGAGAGACAGGCTCAGAGGTGGAGCAAAAGGAAGAACAGCAACTAAAGCCTTCCCTGGAGTAAGCCAAGGCTGCTGGCTAGGATCCTGCAGCTGTTCCCTCCCAGGGAGCATAAGGAGGATGCGTTTCCAGGTGCAATCCCAGGAAAGAGACTCCTTTTAAACAGGACTGGAGAAGCTGGCCAGGGATGTTTCTTCAGGACACACTGCAAGTGGACTGCAAAGGAGGCCTTGGAGAAGACAGCACAGCCCTAATACCCCTGGGCCTTCCTGAGATATGACAGTGCTAGACATTAATAGTCAACCAATTCTGAGTGAGGATCCTTCAGTAGACAAAATGGCGCTGGCTACATATAAAAACAAGGCAGAAGTAGGCTTGGGGGAGGTCCAAGATTCGCAGAAAGAGAAAATTTAGCAAAAAAATAAATGTTAAGGTGAAAGAATCAGCTCAATGAGGACTGAAGATCCTCAGTGCCCATGGAATGCCGACTCAAAGTTGCAAAGGGAATGGAATGGAATATCCTGGAATGAATTCTGGCATGGAATGCTCCACACTGCAACATTTTGTTGTAGGTCCCACTTGTTTTCATCATATTGCTTGAAGTCATTGATACACATTTCAAAAATTTGATTATTTCTGGTTCAGTTTATATTAAGAATACCTAGAAGGCTGGTACAATACATACCTGGGAATATGCAATGAAGAGCTATTCTTACCTAGAAGCCAGATGAGTCCCCTTAAGTGTTGTGCTAAATCTAACAAAAATTTTAAGAAGTCCTGAGGACCCCAACTTACCATATACCACAGGGAAGACAGTTCCTCTAATTCCTGAGGCTGGACAGTGCATATTTTTCCCATTTAAATAAACGTTTAGTTCTACATGATCATATGTGATTCCCTGTAAGACAAATGTGAAATTTATAAACCATTGTCTCTCTCTCTCATACACACCCACACATGGGACTTTGCTCCTGTGCACTTTATGTACCAACACCCCCCCAGGAACCCCCAACCCCCCAGGACTCCCCACTCTCATCCAGGGACACACACACACACACACACCACACACACACACACACTCCCTGGTACTCCCAAATGCACACATGCACCCAAGGACTCCCAAACAGGTTGCCCTCCTCCCAAAATGGATCGCCAAGCATCATCTTCTCCTTCCCACAACTGCGTCACCAAGCTTTCTCTTCTCTTTATTTTTGTAACATTTTTATTGATTTTTCAACATATCTCCAACAACTAGAAAAAATTACATTAAATAATTTCAAGAACATAATTACATTGCCTCTCCCCCCCCCCCGGCAACTGGGATCCACTAAACAGACAAAATTTAATTTTCCATGTGGCTGTAACTCCATCTATAGTTCACTCTTTTAAAGGTAAGTATAACTTAATTTTAAGGTAAGTAACATATTTGTATTCTTATGCCTGTATGCTGGCAAAGTCATATATATCAAACTCAATATTATTTTCATCAGAACCAAAGAAGTGGGTATGCCAGAGGGTGGAGATCAGCCATTATTAACAAAATCAATAAAAACCTTCCATACTATTACATCCCTGTGGTTCTTTCAGTCTCTGTTAACTTCTCTAAAAGGGCTACCTGCCACACTCTTTCATACCAGTGTTCCAGAGTTACTGATTGAAAATCCTTCCAATTGTGGGCAATCATCTTTCCTGCTGCTGTAAATAAATGACGTAAAAGTTCTTCGTGATTTAAATCCAGATCTGGACAAATGAATAAACTGAGTAAAGCCAATTGTGGTGAAGGAAAAATTTGCTGTCCTATGATGGAGCTTAACTCTTGAAAGACTCAAAATGTCTACATGTGGGAGCAAGACCACCATATGTTCCTATTAACCCATACTCCCTCCAACGCATTGGGGAGATTTTTCCCACCCATCAATAAAAGTTTTATTGGTGCAAGATACCATTTATGTATCAGTTTCAAAGGTTGCTCCTGAATATTGGTGGATATGGTTTTATAGGGTTGTTTTGATCAAATTGAGTTCTGATCCTCCATATCAACTGATTCCCAACTCATGCTCCCATAAATTTGTAAGAAAATCATTCGGGGGTGACCTTGATCTTATGAACCATCTATATATATTTGAGACCTGTCCTCTTATTGCCCCATTGTAATCCAGTATCTCTTGCTCAAATGAAGTAAGTTCGCTATTGGCCAAGACCTGAATTGCCTGCTGGGACAGAAATGACAATAGCTGGACGAAATACAGCCAGAAAGGCTATGCAGGGCCCAGCTTGTTCCCCACATCCCCCTCAGATATCAACCTTCTATTTTTATAGAAGCCAAGAAGCTGGTATAACCATTTAGATCGTCATGCAGCCACCTCCATAAATTGCATTCTTCCTACCAATGAGGGATGATATGCTACTGGGATCAATGGTGAAAAAGCAGGGGAGAGAACATTAACTCATTGTTTCTAAATCCTAAACAGTCTGAATAAAAGGGTTTTTTAACAGTCCATGTTACAAAATCTGTGTTTCCAAAAAGGATAAACATTAATTGTCACCCCTCGTATCATACCTGATTCTAATGCCACCCACTGTTTTGGGAGGCTCTTTTTCTATATAAGGAATAAGATGCATAATAGATCTCCAAATCAGGTACTCCCCCATCCCCCTTCCAGTGGAGGTTCTGCAGTCTATTGGCCAAAGATTCTAAAGCCAAAATAAATAGTATGGACAATGGGCAACCTTGTTTCGTCCCTTACCACAAATGTATCATCTCTGAGTCCATATTATTAACTCTGATATGGCCTTAAGAGTCATCATACATCTTTTTTAATATTCTGATAAATTTAGCATCAAATCTCATTATTTTAAGTAAAGAGTTAAGGCCACTCAAAACAGTCAAAAGTTTTAAAAACGTCAAAGGACAAAACTGCTGAGGAAACCTTGTTAGACTGAGTGATAAAGTATATTTACCTATTTCCCGATAGGGTCTGAAATCTGGCAGCGATGGACAAAACCAGTTTGATCTAAATGAACATAATTTTGGCCAAGACTGCAGTAAATAATTTATAATCAACATTAAGGAGGGGAATTGGCCTATAGGACTCCAATTTTGAGGGGTCTCTAGAAAGTTAAGGAATAACTGCTATCTTTGAATATCACCAGGTTTCTGGCAATGACATCCCATCCATTACATCATTAAACAACCTTGAACCTATGGGTTCAAAGTTTCTTGGAAGTGTTTGTAGAAACAAGCCGTGAACCTATCAGCCCCCGGTGACTTATTTACTTTTAAATTCTGAATCACTTCCTTAAATACTTCTGCAGTAATTCATAGGCTAAGGCATCATGCATCCTTGGTATTAAGAACAGGAATTTACTATGGAAAATGCACAAATAAAACTACTAAAAAAAAGAACAGGACTTGGAGAGACCTTCAAGAATTGGCCTCTGACCTCAGTAGAGGAATTGGTGGCATTATATAAATCAGTATAGAAATCTGCAAATATCTTGCAAATCCTTTTTGTGTCAAGTATTTTCCCCCTTCTCCGTTCAAATAGTTTACTCTATTCCTCTCCCTTTGCTTATGCAATTTATCAGCTAATATCCTTTAATTTTTTGTCCCAATACTCATAGAACCGTTTGAAATATAACAGTCTTACCAGAGTTTGATTTATTTCTAGGGACTTTTGTTTTTCTTCTAACAACTTATAAATTCTTACTGAACCCACATTGCACTAGCCGAGATTGTCTCTTTCTCCAATTTCCCCCCTACTTCTCTCCTGTGTCTTCACTTGACCCCTCAACTCTGACTTCATTGTCTCCTATAACAAACAGCTAGAGATTCCCTGTTCCTCGTTCTCTTTAAAATATTGTGTCAAATTTTCCTGTAATTGCTCTCTTATTAATATATCAGTCACTAACATCGGATTGAACTACCACATTGGAGAAAAAGAGCAGTCCTGGAGTGGGCCAAAAGTCCCCTCCACCGGCACATGATCTACAATTTTAACATGCCCAATACTTCCTCCTGTGGCCTGCTTAAAGACAGTGGAGGACACCATAACATAATCTATTTTGGATTGTGTAGAGGACCTTGATAAGGAATAAGTGAAACGTTTATCCCCTGAATGCAGCTCTCCCCATAATCCCACATGGACCATTTCTTTAAAAATCTTAATTTCAGTTGTTCCTTTATTTGCTTATAAAAGCCGTTTCTGCAGTCCTGGAGGACTGCACCATATAGATCTTTAGTCAATGCTCCCCTGTTAGAGTTGAGGCCCCCTCCCAGCAGTAATTCTCCTTGTGAAAAGTCCCTGGCTTTCTTCAGAATTTTATTTATAAAACATAGCTGGCCCTTGCTTGGAGAATAAGAGATCCAAAGGTCATTATTATATCCCCATCCCATCGGCCTTCCGTAAAAATAAATCTACCACTGCAATCCTTCAATATTTAATTATATAATTTAACTGCGCACCAATCACTATTGTCACTCCCTGAGATTTTGCAGAGCCCAGGGCCACAAATTGCTGACCAAACCGTTTGTCTTTTAATAATGGCATCTTCTGTGACACTTTATGTACTTTTTGTAAAAAGGTGACTTGGGGATGTTTGTCTCTCAAATAGAGCGTTTAACTACATCCCCCATACCCCTTACATTCAGTGTTACTACCTTAAGCTTCTGCATAATTATACAACAAGAACTGTCTCTGTTGCTTCCTTTACCAAAAAAAATAAATGCTACATACTCTTATAATGGCAGACAAAATCCTCCACAGTTTGGTCCCAGATTTTAACCCAATCATTCCCCCATTACTGCTGAAAATGTACACCCTTTATAAATAAAGGTGCACAACTTAATCCTTCCAACCAGGAACTGCTTCCAACCAGCAAGCAATTAGCATAAAAATAAAAATCCAATGACACGAACAAACCCACCATGATGCTTAAGAAAAAAGGAGGCAGAAATCTTAAATCACCCTTTAAATTGTATCTACTCAATTTCTCCAGCCTTTTACTCATTTCTGAAACACATCATAAAACAAACTTCCCAATATAAACTAACATTTTCACAGAGCTCTCTAGGTAAGGTTATAAAACAATGATTCCATCTGCATTTTAGCTTCCAATATTATCCAGTGTCCTGACTGCACCCAGTATCTTCTTCATCTGTTTTTTATTGAGCGCAGAGCTCTAGTCATCCTGATTTTCTGGCTTCTTCTTCTTCCGAGGGCATCTGTTCCAATCAATCTTCTCCCAGCCACCATCGGAATCCTCTTCATCTTCCTCTCCCTCCATTCTGCTCTGCTCTCTAAATGCTGATGCAGGCGGAAGCCCTGTATTTAATCCAACCAGCAACTCCACTGCCTCCCTTTTGGTTTCAACTGTTAGCATTGTACTGCCTCTTGTTGCTATTAATGTAAATGGAAAGCCCACCTGTATCTAATTCCAGCCTCTTGTATGCATTTAGTATAAGGCTTACATTCTCTATGGAGTGTTTCCAAGGAAAAGTCCTGCAAAATCATTACTGATTGGCCCTCATAAAATATATCCTTAAGTGGGTGTAACTGTTTCCAAATTTCATCTTTCTTAGTAAAGTGAGTAAATGTCTCTAGGGAGGTTATTGTCCCAGGCTCTGGCACCTCTGGCCTGATGTATGTGTTCAAACTCAGTTGCAGAAATTTCCAACCCAAGAAGCACAGATTTCAGCCACTCCACCATAAACCCTGATAAATCGTTCACTACTACCACCGCGTCCCTAAAATTCCTCAGATGAAGGTTCTATTGTCCCTGCCTGTTTTCCAATTGTTTCAGCCAGTCTTATCTGCCCTATTTTTTAGGCATGTACAGTACCTAGATCCATTGCTGCGGACGCCGTCTCTGCCGCTGCGTCTGTCCATTTGCCAACATGAACCACTTTGCCTTCCAAGGGGAGCAGCAGCTTCTTCCAGGTCTCTGTTAGCCTGAGTGTCAATGATTCCTGTTGAGTTTAAGGTTGAAAGGCTCCAGTTGAACTTCTGTAGCGTTAGGCTGTGTCAGTGTCATTTCCTTCCTCAGGAGAGACGCAGTATGTCTGTTCTGTCACTTCGCTCTGATGGTCTGAAGAAAGCGGTTGAGTTGGCTGTCTTCCTTTTCTGCAGCTCTGCCAACACTACAGCTGCCATCGCTGGACATCACATTTCTCACTATCGCCTTTGCATCTGAGGTTTTTCTAAAGGCTGGTTGTGGAGCTGAAACTTCACATGGCCATGCTAGTTTGTCCTGGCCACACCCTCCCCTCCTCTCCTCCCTTTTAGACCTTCCCCTGTGAGGAGGAGGGAGGGAGGGAGGCAACCGGATGACACAGGAACGGTGGGGAGTGGCTGGGGCAGCACCTCAGCAACGTCTTGCTCTCCCACTGCTTCCCTCCTCTTTGCCTTCTGCCGCTGAGGCTGTGGGTGAGGTGGGGAGGCAGCAACAGCAGAACAGGGCAGTTGATGAGGAGCTATCCCTGGCTGTCCTGACTTTCTCCGTAGCTCGCCCAGCCCGCCCAGTCTCCCACCTTGCTTGCTTGCATGCCTCACACACCTCATTTGCCCACTGTCTGCCATCCCTGCTTGCCTCACACCCTCTCCACACCTGCCACACACCTGCCACACATCCCCTGCCAACACAGTGCCCTCCAGATGTCGTGGACCACAACTGTTATCACCGGAGCATTAGCCATGCTGGCTAGGGCTGAAGGGAGTTTTAGTCCATAACATCTGGAGGGCACCACATTGGCTAAATATTGGCTAAAAGATTTAAAAGGTATATATACTGCCGTTCAGTGTGAACATTTTCAAGACCATTCACAAAACAGTATTTTTAAAAAGTAATAATTAACACCATCTTTTTAATGTTTGTAGTACAAATATGTATGCCCTTGAGTGTGTGTATGGCTACTGGGTTATTTGAAAACATAAAAACACCATAATCAAATATTAAAAATAGCCAGCAAAGATTAAACAGATCTCAGAAAATTAAAAAAATAAAATAAAAAAGTATTCACCCGATTCTAAAAAGATAACAGCACAGGTGCCCTCATGTGGTCTCTGAGGAGAGAATTCCTCAAGCAAGACACCATAGCTGCAAAAGCTAACTGACCTCACCTAGCTGGGGAATCTGGAGGAGCGCCTCAGATGCTTACCTTAATACCTATGCAGGTTGAAATAAGTATTTGATAGTTAATGTAGTTCAACACAATGTCTGCATTCTTACAGAAACAAATACTTTCACAAATACTAGAATATCTTCAGACAGAAATAAGCACTGTTAATGATGGAATCTAAAAAAAAACATTCAGCACAATCTAATGCTGGTTTACTCGGAAGAGAGTCTTGTTGATTTAAACGAAACGTGCTCCCATGTAATTGTGCACAGCGTTGCAGCTTTAATTTGTAAATGAGCACATCACATTTATTAGTGGCTGATAGAGATTGGAATGAGGTTACTCAATGGTTCTAAATTCTGCCATCAGTGACAGACTAGCATGAGTGATAGCCACCACCACGTTACAGCTTGGGGGGGGACACACACTTTGTGTTCACACTGACGGTCATCTGGCAGAACAGGCTTAAGAGAGGCCAAGTGGAAGCTCATTCCTATCTTTCTGGATCAAAGGATCGACCCCCAAAGCGCAACCTACAGCTAAACCTATGCAAGTGAATGGTTCCTGGGCACAGCTCACGGAGACAAAGAAAAGATGACATTTTGCTGTCACCTGCCTGACTAAGTACCAACCTAAGGGCAAGGAAACTGGCAGCATCAGTCATGCTAGAGGGAGCCTGGTTGGGGTCCGCACCAGTATACCCCAATCCCTCTTTAGATCCTCCACATTACAGAGGTGCTGATACCAGTGAGAACCTCTTATGAAGGGATCTCATGATACCAATGGTGACAATTTATCTTTCATCTTTATAATCCAGATCAGTATTCAAAGAGATCTGTGCTCTAGCTGTGAGCATACAAGTCGCTTCAAAAGCAGCAATAATGATTTTTCTGGCTGCATTTTGAAGCGACTCTGCCCTCTACTGGACACACCTTCCTTCCCCATTGCTGACTTTAGACCTTTCAGGACTGCCCACAGCAAATTGTTGGGCCAATCGTTGTCTCTACCTTAGCCTACAGCAAAGAGTTTCCACTGGCCACATCTGGAGGGGCAATGGGTTGATCTACCAATCAGCTGCAAAATCTGCCTGAAGCTGAACTGAAAAAAGCAACGCACTCAAGCTGATCTGACCAGGGGCCCAAAGTGAGCCCAACAACTCAGGAAGGGAACGTGTATACTCAAACCACAACTCTTTTTGAATATTTTCAGAGGGCCAAGCTGTTTACTAAGCTAGATTGTTGTGGGGCTTACAGTCTGGTGCGCATCTGGAAGGAGACTCTGTACCTGTTATGGCAATTTCAAATAGCCAGTGATGCCAATTCGATTCTGCAATTCATTTCACGAATGATGTACTTTGTAAGTGAAGTATTCATTCTGGTGTTGCATGAATTATGTACTTTATAGCTTTCTGGATTGCTTCATGGTGCGATACCTAGATGACATCCTGATTTTATCAGAGAACCGAAAAGTCTTTTTGTACACCGCCCAGAGAGCCTTCGGGCTTAGGGCGGTATATAAATTAAACTAAATAAAACAATAAAAATAAAAAAAGTACAAAACCATCATGTCTGCTTTGTCCTGAAGCATCTCTGTGAAGAACTGGAGAAATCTGCCTTTGAGTAGTAAGAGATGAAATTTCTGGGATAAATCACTTCATCAGCAGTCTTTAAGATCCGAAAGGCGGCTGCCAGCACTGAGCGAGCTCCATTCACAGATGTACGGAGAACCCCATTTTCTGGGCTTTGTCAATTTCTGCCATTGGTTTATCTGCAGTTTCTTCCTCACTCCTGAAAAAGCAAGCCTTTCCCAAGCCTGAACCCCCATGCTACAAGAAGCATGCAATTGATTGAAAAAGGTCTTTCCTTCCATCCCTATCTTGATTCATCCTGATCCAAACCAGCTATTTGTGGTAGAGGCCGACAGACTTATTATTTATTTTGTTGGTCACCTCATACCCAATGGCCTCTAGGTGACTCAAGCGATTTAAAAAGATACAACATAAAACAGATTTTAAAACATACAATATAGCATAAATTCAAAAACATACACTATAGAAATTTAAAACTCAAATGAAAGAAACTAAAATGGCACACATCAAGACCCAAAGGCCTTAGAGAAAAGGAAGGTCTTTGCCTGGTGCCTAAAGATGGATAAAGAAGGAACCAGGTGTGCCTCCCTTGGGAGAGCATTCTGCAGCTGGGGGCCACCGCTGAAAAGGCCCTTTCTCATAATGCCACCTCCCGAGCCTCCCATGGAGAGGGCACATAAAGAAGAGTCTCTGATGACGAGCACAAGGTCTGGGTCAGTTCATACGGGGAGAGGCAGTCCTTGAGATAGAGATCCTGAGCCGTATAAGGCTTTATAACTCAAAACCAGCACTTTGAATTGAGTCCGGAAACTAATTGGTAGCCAGTGCAGCTGTGCCATAATTGCTATTATATATATCCACCGACTTACATCAGGCAGTAATCTGGCTACCAAATTCTGCACTAGCAGGAGTTTCTGAACCATCTTCAAAGGCAGCCCCATGTATAACACATTGCAGTAGTCTAACCTAGAGGTTATCTGAGCATAGACGACTGAAGTTAGGCTATCCCTTTCCAGATAGGGGCACAGCTAGGCCGTCAAAGCTGATGGGAAGGCACTCCATACCACTGAGGCCACTTGAGCCTCAAGTGACAGTAATGAAAGCAGGCGTACTCCCAAGCTATGTACCTGCTCCTTTAGAAGTAACCCATCCAGAGCAGGCCACAACCCATCCATCTGGTCTACAGAACCACCCACTATCAGTGCCTCAGTCTTGTCTGGAATAAGCTTCAGTTTATTGGCTTTCAATAAACCAAAGCAACACACCAACATATCTGGACAAGCAATTGGGGCCATCCTGTCCCACTGCCAAGGGCTTTGTAACCACTTCATTGGGGCTGAGCCATAGGACAAAGTCTGTATTCAGGATCAAAGGACAAACTAGTAGGTAGAATAAATAAGCAAGCTAGAAGTTAGAACCAAACGACAAACCAGGAGGCAAATCACGATTGACCAACACTTGCTCCATCAGGAAAGCCTCACGTGCAGCAACTGGTATTCAGAAACATGCTGTCTCCAACCATGGAGGCAGAGCATAGACTTCATCTCAAGTAGCCACTGATCCTCCATGAATTCGTCTAATCCTCTTTCAAGCCATCCAAGTTAGTGGCCATCACTGCCTCTTCTGGAACCAAATTCCATAGTTTTAACTATGCTCTGCGTGAAGAAGTGCCTTCTTTTGTCTGTCTGAGTCTTCCAACATTCAGCTTCATTGGATGTTCACAAGGGACCAAAAAGAAAGATAAACTTTTCTCTATCCACTTTCTCCATGCAATGAATACTTTTATACACTTCTATCATGTCACCTCTTACTTACCTTTTCTCTAAACTAAACTAAAGAACTCCAAAGAGGACATCAAAGCCCATGTCCAGTATTGTCACATGCACCGGAATCAAGATATTATGCTGCGGAAGCCAGGTCTACTCCAGCCATTGCCAACTCCCCAGAGACCAAAGGCTAACATCTCCCTATATTTCACTGTCAAGCTCCCACCTTTGCAAGAGAGCACTGTAATGTTAGTGGAGATAGACACCAAGATTTCTCACTTTATTCCAACCTGGGTACTGCCAGTCAGATCCTTTAGACAGTCCAGCTGTTCCTCAATCAGGTGGTCTGCCTTCATGAGCTTCTAGATAACACAATCTCAGACTGAGGGCTTCAGTTCACCTCTTGTTTCTGGAAGCCCCTTTTGGAACAACTGGGAATGTAGGCACAACATATCACCCACAAACCAACAGACAAATTGGATGGGTAAATCAGGTCCTGGAACAATACCTCCACCACTTCCTCAGCTATCACCAGGATGGTTGGGTCTCACTCTTGCCGCTCACAGAACTTGCCTATAACAATGCCATTCATGCTCCAGAGCCCCTTCTATGCTCATTAGGGCTCCAGCCCTGGAACCAAAATGTGTCTGTTTTGTCTTTAGTTCCTGCTGCCAGAGACTGATTGACACACCTGAATGAAGCACAGATTGAGCTGGTCTGATAGTTTGACCATACTGAAGACATCTGTATCCTTGGATTGCTTTTCAGTCCTGACTCCTGACTTAGTCTTCAACTTTGCATCCTTTGGTCCCGATCAGCTTTTCGGTCATGACTTCTGGCTCATTTCTTGGCCCTGCCTCCTGCTTTGTCCTCAGTTTCTGACTTAATCTTCAGTCCTGCCTACTGGCTTCATCTCATGGCTCCTAGTTCCCAGCTCCTGGCTGATTTAAGACTGCTGCTCACAGCCAAGCCCTTACAAACCGTAACTAAATATTGTCAAGGTCACTGGATCTCAGCTTCTGAAGACCCCAGCCCCTTTAAAGCATGAAAAGGATCAAAACCCAACTCTGGCAGGTAGTCATGCTGCCACCTCCCCTCTTTAAGGGGAAAAACAACCCAAGCCTCCAGATAAGAGGACCTGCCTGGGATTTCAAGGAGACAAGAGCTAAAGCCACACTCTCTGCTCCTGGAACCTCAAGCCAAAAAGAACATCAGAAACCCTAAAGGCCAAGGTGCTGGATTCAGTGCCTGCATTTACCTGAAGGAACACACCCCAGAGTCAATATGAGGTAGCTTTATTAAAATATTATAAATGCATAAAGAATATGTAAGTGCGTAAAATATATACTATATCAAAAGAGCAGCATCAAATTCCTTAAACCCAGAGCACCTAAATGGTATAGGTACAAAACAAAAAAATTTCAAAAAGCCGGTTGACAAATAAGACTACAGGACAAAATAACAAAGTCTAGCTATTCCTAACTTTATACATACCGAAAGAACTTAGGCAGCCAGTGATACTTGACCCCATGACAAACAGTAAACATCAGGGCAGGAAAATGGGCAACTAAGTAGGGATTTCAAAGTTGTTGTATAGGAACAGCCTAGCAACAGCCAAGCAGATCCCTCAGCCAATCAAGGGGGCAAAAAAATACAATCTTCTCAGCCTAGGTATATCGGGATCAATCAAAAGGGAAAAGGATTTGAACTTTCTAGGCTGGAGATAGGCCTTTGCCAATGAAATGGGTTCTGGAAGATGTAATGGGCCAGGCAGTTTTCCACAATCTCCTTATCTTGCTTTAGCACATCTTTGTCTCCTTGGTCATCCAAGGGTCCAGCCGCCTCCTTATATGGTTTCCTGCTTTGAAGGTATTTAAAGATTTTTTGTTGGTTTTTATGTCCTGAACAATGTGCTCCTCAAATTCTCTCTTATCATCCCTTATTGTTTTCTTGTATTTCTTTTGCCAAAGATTGTGTCCGTTTTTATTCTTCTGATTTGAACAAGATGTCCATTTTTAAAGGAAGCCTTCTTGACTCTAATAGCATCTTTGACTCTGCTCATTAACCACACTGGCATCTTGAACTTCTAATATTGCATTTTGGAGCGATTTGACTCTTGACTTTGCCTTTCAACTTTGTTTTTACCAATCCCCTCATTTTGGGGAAGTTTCCTCTTTTCATAGAATCATATCATAGGATAATAGAATAGCCGAGTTGGAAGGGGCCTATAAAGCCATCAAATCCAATCCCCTGCTCAATGCCATTGGCTATTTACATGTATGTCTAATTTAATAGCACTATGGACACTGCTCCCAATCAGTTCAACAACATTTACATCTTGCACCAGGTCCTGGGTGCCACTGAAGATCAGTCCAGCATCACTGCTCCTCTGTTCAGTTCCACGACCACCTGTTCTAGGGCACAATAATTTAGGGTATCGAGAAATTTTACCTTTTGGTCATGACTGGAACACGTTTCCTGACTATGTCAGGATAGCTGAAGTAACCCATTGCCACAACATATCCTAGTTTGGATGCGTCCTCAATTTCATGATCTCCCTGAGCATCTTGATCATGGGAATAATACAAAGTCCCCAGTACTAAATTATTTTTGGGACCTGGTATCACAATCCACAATGATTCTGTGGAGGAGTCTGCAGTTCACTCTTCATATTGTATGCTGGAAGGGTTCTGGTTGGGAGAGAGTGGCTTATGACAGCCCTGCAGTATAGTTTACGCTGAATACTGCAGATTAGGCTCTGAAGATCTCCCCCCCCCCGCAAGGGAAGCTCGGAAGGTGGTGACGAAGGAGAGGGCCTTTCCAGTTTATGGCTCCCCGTCTGTGGAATGCATTCCCCAGTGAGGTCTCCCTGGCGCCTTCAATGACTTCCTTTTGGTGCCTGGTAAAGACTTACCTTTTTGTCCCCAGGCATTTGATAGACAGATGTTGTCTCTCATTATGCTGCCCAAGCTTCCTGTGGCTGTACGGGGGTGTAGTAGTTGTTTTATTACTCTGTTTTTACAGTATATTTATTTATTTAATTAATTTATTAAACTTGTATACCGCCACATAGCCGAAGCTCTCTGGGCGGTTTACAATAACTAAAAACAAATACAATTTAAAATACATCTTTTAAAAAACAATTTAAAACACAATTTAAAAATTTAAAACAATACAGAACAATATAGTATATTTGTTTTTAACAGTGCTGTAAGATGCTTGGAGACCTTTGGGTAACAAGCGACTTAATAAATCTAATAAATAATAATCCTTGTCAGGATTGGCCTCATTTATTTATTTATTACATTTATACCCCACCTTTCTTTTCATGATAGAAACCCAAGGCGGCTTACATATGGTTCCCAGGCGGTCTCCCATCCAGGCACTGACCAGACCTGACCCTGCTTAGCTTCAGCAGGGAGCTGGCTTCATGTGCCTTCAGACCATAGCCTGGGATCTGGGACCATAGCCTGGGACTCACGAGACAATACTGACAGGTAGACAGGTCAGGTGATTTGGCACTTTGAAGTCCCAAAGACAGGACTTCAAAGCACCTTGCAGGCACCAAGGTGCTGCTATAATGGACGGAAACAAATTATTTAGCAGGAATTTCAGTGCAAACCCTTTCATGATCAGGAAGGGGTTTGCACTGAATCCTACCGAACTGAGCAGGATTTAACATGAACAAGAGGTTAAATCCTGCTGCGTTGGTTGGGTCCCGCAGCTCCCTGTGGGGAAGTGGTGTGAATAGCCAATGCAGAATTGACCCCGCCCCGCCCATCAGCTTGCATCACCCAGCTGCTGGAGTGAGTGCAGAAACCATACAGTTAGAATTAAATAACACAGTGCCCCTTGAGTACATTCTGAGCTAAGGAATCTGTTTTCAGTACCAGAACTAAACTCAGTTCAAAGTCCTTTCACACAATAGTCTACTCCTGGTTGGCTTTCTTCATTTCAGCAGCCTAATTTAGGTGAAAAGGTAATTTTGTTATTGCTATTGTTAAAGTATTTGGAAAAAGAAAACCTTGATAATCTACTGCAAATCACGCATAGATCATCCAATAGATTCTACTGCCCCACCCACTGTTCTACATGCGTTTTGGTCCAGGCTTGTGTATACTCTATGTGAGCAAAAATTAAAATTCTATGGCTCAAAGCAGTGCCAAAAATGAATTCTGTAACTTATAAAAGTTATACAGGTTTGCATACAGTTTCTCTTATTTTGTATACAGGCAGGCCCCACTTTACGGTGCTTCGCTTATTGGCATTCCACTAATGCAGCGTTCTGCAAATGCGGAAAGTCCCCGCTTTAAGGAGTTTGTTCCGCTTTTACGGCGGTTTTTCTCGTCACACACCATTTTTGCGTCATTTTCGCGCGACGCACACCATTATTGTCTACAGGTTCCGCTTTTCAGCGGTTTCCGCTTTTCAGCAGCAGTCCAGAACGGAACCTGCTGTATAAGCGGGGCCTGCCTGTAGCTGCCTTTTCCAAATTTTGGTAAGGGCGAGGAGGACACTGAAGCCCTGCTCCAATACATAAATCTCATTCAGTTACATCTTTGGCTTCTGGGAAGGGAGGCATTGCCCACATACTTTCACAGCAGTAAGAGCTACAAACTTTAACTTTCAGTTTCAGTTTCAAGGAAGTGCATCCAATACCTGTCTACCACAACCTGTGCTTCCACAGAATCATGGGCTATACACACCTCTCATTATATTTCAGGTGCTTTTTAAGGACCTTGAGGTTCTATATAAAAGGCCAATTTTCTGTACTGAACAACTTAACAGGACTCTGCTGGTACAAATATAGCATGGACTATCATGTCTGCTTTCAAGTTAGCTGTGGCTCATAGGACACAAAATCAATTTTGGCCAAATTCACAGAAATGATATTGAAATAAACTTACCACAACATCACCCTCCTGAGGAAGGTTGTTTGCTGGTAACCTGTTCTTTTCATCATTATCGTAGTAAAGAGCTCCGTCGTTTCTCAGAACTAGACTATTTACATCACACCCAAGAGGAATTTGATTCAAGTTGACTTTCTGAGTTGCAACACCAATACCCCAAATTCCTGAAAACATGGTGAGGGGAAAAATTGAATGGCACAGCCATGAGATAAAAGGAAACAAGCGAGGGGGGGGGAGAGTATGTACTTTAGTATAGTACAGTTTCAATGGACAAGGCACAGGAGAGCTTATGGGCCATAAAACATGCAATTCAAAATATATTTATTTGGGAGTAAGCTTATTTCCAAGTAAACACACATTGGACTACGTTTTAAGTCACTTAAACAATTTGACAGTAAGTAAAATGAATATATATAAATTAGGGAGTCAAACCAAACCTTTCCCCCCTCTGAACTGCAACAGAACCTTTTAAAAAGCCTTTACTGTTTTTTCCTTGAACCCTCATCTTGAACTGGCCCCACCTACAATGAATTAGGAGCAATGGCACCTTTTCTAGGAGGTTAGGTGCTACAGCTTGGCTCTGTATGGAAGTTGAAGGAACTCCTGGTCACCAGCAAAGCATTTTGCAAAAAAAAATTGCTCACAACTGCTCCAACTGGGTCTGCTCTGGCAATGGCTCTTCAAGGTCTCAGGCAATGTGATCCTTTTAACTGCAGATGCCAATATTGAACTAGGGACTTCCCACATTTAAAGCATATCTTCTATCACTGAGTTATGGTGTTATTATACAGGCGTGAGAGCGTCTGAATTTATAGCTGATATAAAAAACCTGCGTTCTACCATGTTAAATCAAAATTACCCCCTGCCTTTCTAGTGGTTCCCAGAAGCACAAATAACGATCGATATATACAAACCTTATACTGTTGGACTCAGAAACCCTTCCTTAACAAGCCTGCCAATTTTCATGGCAATATTTAAAAAACTCAGGGATAATCCACAGGTTAAAGTAAAAAAATCTGGTCTGAAAAAAACTGAAAGTGGCGTGCACTTTTTTCAAGGTGTTCTCATAAAGTTTCAGCCTCAAATTTTAAAAAACAGAGGAAAACAGTATTTGAAGTTGTATATTTGAAAGCCCCATCATGTGAGGTGGTCCTTTGGGTTTTTTCCATCCCACCACACAGATCAAAACTATAATGTGAAGCAATTCCAGATGTGTACTGAATCGGTTATCAGATCCAGAACACCTTTAGCTATGACTGAACACAGGAAGAGAACCCAAAACACTGTTTAACTACCTGGTATAAATACATGCAAATTATTTTCTATTTTTCAAAAATAACATTAAAAGCCAAATTGTTTATCTCAAACAATTCACCCTGAGTTTTGGTTAAATATAGTACTTTAGATTTCTTTGATACTGGGCAGTACCCAACTATGGCTGTCCACCAGTACCTCTGATCCAAGCCATGTAACAGAATTTCCCCTTCCTTCCCTCCCCACTGTAGTCCCCCACACCCCCTAAATCTACTTTGGAGATTCTTTAGAACAGATTTGGCAGCATGCAAGGGGCTACAGGAGCAGGAAGGAGAAGATGAAGTCCCATTGCGTGGGTGGAAGTCTGTTTGTGCAACAATGAATTTCATCCTGTGACTTAAGTCCAATATGAGCAAAATGTGACCAATTTTAGAAATTGTTAACTTTTTCACTCACCTGTAGACTGGATTTTAAACTCAAAATAGCTCTTGTTCTGATGCAAAGGGGCATTGGCTAGGCAGCCTCCTGTACCACATACTCGTCGTCCATTTTTGACAATGACAACATCTGTTCCTGCAGGAATAAAAGCATCAAACAAACATTTAGCTTCCATTTAAGAGATGCAGCACAATTCTAGACTTGGAAATAAGTCCCACTGAGTTCAATGGAACTTACTCCCATTTATTTAAGTAATGTAAGTGTATTTAGGACTGCAGCTTTGCAGCACAATCCTATCCTATTACTTAGATGTAAGTCCTACTGTGTAAAGTGTGTCTTGCTACCTTATAAATATGTTTAGGAATGTATCCTTAAATTGTAAAATTCTAAGGAGTTCTAAAGTTCTAAGGAGAGACTAATGACTCTGAATTATATTTATGCAGTCTTCAAAGACTGCTTATCAATGGCTCCTTCTCAAAGTAGGTGGAGGTAACGAGTGGGGTACTGCAAGGCTCGGTCCTGGGTCCAGTGCTCTTCAACATTTTTTTATGACTTGGATGAGGAGGTGCTTATCAAATTTGCAGTTGATGCAAAATTGAGAGGGATAGCTAATATCCTGGAAGACAGAAGCAAAATTCAAAGTGATCTTGATAAGCTGGAGCATTGGGCTGAAAACAACACAATGAAATTTAACAGAGATAAGTGCAAAGTTCTACACCCAGGAAAAAGAAACCAAAGGTACAGTTATAAGATGGGGGATATGTGGCTCAGCAATACTACATGTGAGAAGGATCTTGGGATTGTTGTTGATCACAAGCTGAATATGAACCAATAGGGCGATGTGGCTGCAAAAAAGGCAAATTCTATTTTAGGTTGGATTGACAGAAGTATAGTTTCCAAATCATGTGAAGTATTGGTTCCCCTCTATTTGGCACTGGTTAGGCCTCATCTTTAGTACTGCGCCCAGTTCTGGACACTGCACTTTAAGGAGGATGTGGACAAACTGGTTCAGAGGAGGGCAACAAGGTTGACCATGGAACTGGAAACCAAGCCCTATGGGGAGAGACTGAAAGAACTGGGCATGTTTAGCCTTGAGAAGAGAAGACTGAGGGGAAATATCACAACAATCTTCAAGTGCTTGAAGGAGGAGGACAGAGGAGGACCAGGTTCTCTTCTCAATCATCCCAAAGTGCAGGACACAGAATAATGGACTCAAGTTGTAGGAAGCCAGATTTCAGCTGAACATCAGGAAAGACTTCCTAACTGTTAGAGCGGTACAACAACGGAACGAATTCCCTAGCGAGGTGGTGGGCTCTCCAACACTGGAGGCATTCAAGAGGCAGCCAGACAGCCATCTGCCGGGTATGCTTTAATTTAGATTCCTGCATTGAGCAGGGGGTTGGACTCAATGGCCTTGTAGGCCTCTTCCAACTCTACGATTCTATGAAAAAGAAGACGGGATTTATGTTTATGGTATTCTATGTGCATTCTAGTTCAGTTAAGAACCAAGCAAAAGTATTATTTATCTGAAGAGAGAGGAACTCCACTTGGTAGACCACAGTTCCCAGTAAAATTTCATTTTTGTCCTTGGAATTTCCTTACACTTTGTCTAGTAATAATACAGAAGGGGGGCAAAGCTTACTTCTTTAAATGACTCTATTAGAATCTGCATTTCTATCCCACACATGAGCCCAAGAAACTGCCAGTCACTGCCTCTCACCCTAACCTACCTCACCGGGTTGTTGTGAGGATAAAATAGGAGAGGGGAAAACCATGTACACCACTTTGAGCTCCTTGGAGGAAAGCTGGCACATATATACTTTTATCATCATCATCAACAACAACAACAACGGTATTTGAGATGCAACACTTATACAGACATCACTTCAGAGTAGAAAATTCAGCAAATGTGAAGCAGTCCACAAGTTGAGGACTAGAAGGAACACTGATGGGAAGCAATGGAGAAGGTATGAATTTCTACTGCATATTTTGAGTCAAGAGGCAAAGTATCAAAAACTTAACAGTCAACAGCATTACAAGAAGTTCTGTGACTCTTTGTTTTTGGATTTATAATCACTAGGTAACCGTTGCTAGGATTTTTTCCCCTTTTGCAGCTTTCTTAATATTTCTTGCAGAAGGATACTGAACGTGTGTTTGGGATCTGTGTTGCTCCAATTCATTTCAGTGGCAGGTACACCCCTGGAACAGGGGAAGGGAATTACTGCCCCTCCAGATGTTTTTGGATTTCGTCTCCCAAACAGCACGGCCAACAGTAAGGAAAGATACAAACAGTAGTCCAACAACATCAGGAGAGCTACAGATTTCCCACCTCTGCCCTCGAACAAAGAAGAAAGTAAAGATGTGGAAGGAAATAGAAATGGGATGTTAGGTAGCTTGGGTTCACTAAATATAAATTAACACCATGCTAATTCGTTGCCTTGTTATGAGAAAGTGCACAGACCAGACCAGACCAGAGAAGTGCCATATATTTGGAGTTCAACAAAGAATTTGATTCAGTCACATATAGGTAACTATTCCCCATGCAAGGGACCAAAAACAGCACCAACGTTATCACCACAGAATGGGAAAATAAACTAGCAAAGGAAACACATAAGGGCTGCTAGAGGACAGAGAAAGAACCCAGTGGATTTCCTCAGGTAGAAGGGCCTATTTTGTTGAATTTATTTCCATAATTTTGGAAGGCAAGCTGGAATGCGATTTATTTCACAACAATACTCTGTTTACCTGACCTCTCAAGTTTGTCTATAGGCATCTGGTTGGCATTGTGACAACAGGATGCTAAACTAGATGGGCCATGGGCCTGATCCAACAGGGCTTTTCTGATGTTTTCATGACTTTTAGCTTGCTTACATTCTCTATCAAACCAACTAGTTCTAGAAATCCTTCTCAAACTGGCATTCTTTCCTTTTGTCTTTAAATATTTTTGTATCTTCTCTGTCTGAGAAAGGAATAAATGTATGGGTTGAATAGGGGAAAGAATGGCAGTGTGGGTAGCCATAAATCTTAAGTCTGCAAAAGATGAGTCAATCAACTATCAGTGCTCAATTTTCTTGCTAAACAAAACTAAGTCTTAAATAAGATGGAACAGGATGCTAAATAGACCTTAGAATGTGCTAAGGATGCTAGTGCCACCTTACTCAGTGCCAGGTATGTGTGTACTGCCTTCAAGTTGATCCCGACTTATGGTGACCCTATGAAAAGGGTTTTCATGGCAAGCGGTATTCAGAGGGGGTTTCCCATTGCCTTCCTCTGAGGCTGAGAGGCAGTGACTGGCCCAAGGTCACCCAGTGAGCTTCATGGCTGTGTGGGGATTCGAACCCTGGTCTCCCAGGTCGTAGTCCAACACTCTAACCGCTGTGCCACACTGGTTCTCCGCAGTGCAAGATAACATAACATTTTATTGCAATATAATATCCTCCTCAGCCTTGGAAGAAAGCAGAAAGGAGTAATCATAATTTATCTGCCAGTAAAATGGCAGGTTGTGCAACACAGAAATGGTGTAGGAGGAAACAATCGTTGTTAGATGATGATAAATAAAAAACCCATCAGAATAGAACCAGCAATGTGGCAGAGTGGACAGTGTTGGACTTTGACCAGGGAGAAATTCTGGCAGAGTCATGAAGCTTGTAGCAATTTGAGCTTTTCACAACCTATCACCCTTACTTACCCTACAGGGCGATTGTTTAAAAACAAGTAGGGGAGGAATATACAAGCTGCCTTGAACTCCCTGCAGGAAGAGCACGAGAAATATGCATTAACGATCGTTTTAATAGGACAGGAGCTTTGACAGGATTCTTCCTCCCCGCCCACGCACGCACGACGCACGTCCCTGCTCCAGAGGCCCTGCGATCCAATGGAAAGGCGCAGCGCCTCGTCCTCCGACCCCCTTACCCATGCGCTGCGTGTCCAAGAGCACCGACGGCATCTCCTTCAGGGGTATGTGCCCAGCGGCCCCTTCTCCGCAGCAGGCCCACCGCAAACAGCACCACATCGAGCCAGACGCTGCTGCAGCCGCCACCGTGGGCCGCTCAGCCTCCTTCCGTATCCTGTGCTCTTGCTTCACAGGGCTGCGGTCTGATTGCTTCTGCAATTGAACTTCGGCTCCTGATTAGAGTAGGGAGAAACTCCATGTGCGGGGAAAGAATGGCAGCAATACATACGCACGAAGCAGAGAGCCCTATTACTGCCACCTACTGACTCTACCACCTCAATTATAATAGCTCATAAAGCCTTGTTTCTCTCGAGTACGTTCATAAAGTCTCTTAACACCGAACCCCCAGTATTGTTGTCCCGAAGGACAGCCCCCAAAGACAAATTTGCATTCCCCAAGTTCTCTTTCATTCCTGTATCTGAAACAATCCCATATTACATGATCAGCTGTTTCCTCCACCCCACAAATTTCACAAAGGTCAGTATCAATCATCCCAACTTTGAACAAATTACTCGAAAGAGCGCAATGTCATGTCAAAAATCCTCAACAGGCGGACTCTTTATTTGTTCTTGCAGCTTGGAAAGCCGAAAATCTTCTAGCGTTGGGCAAAGAGAAAATAAACGCCTCCCCTTGAAATCTGTTTCCACCTTCTTTGCCATTCACTCACCACACCAATTTCTGCTTAACCCAACTTTTTTACTTCCAGGGAGGGCCATAACATAACATAACATGTGTTTTTATATTGTTTTAAATTTTAAAATTGTGTTTTAAATTGTTTTTAAAATATGTGTTTTAAATTGTATATTTGTTTTAATGTTTTTGATTGTTGTAAACCACCCAGAGAGCTTCGGCTATGGGGGGTATACAAGTGCAATAAATAAATAAATAAATAAAACTAATGTCTCCTTAACAGCCTGATCTGCCATCTCATTGCCAGTAATTTCCACATGGACTGGAATCCAACAAAAATGAACAAAAAGCCCCATTAACTGCAATTCTGAATTCAAAAGGCGTCATCAAACTACATCTAGATCCCATACCTCCATCCTGCAGGGCCAATAACCCTAACCAGCAGCCCACACCACTGCCAGATCAGGTTTCACATCCCTAACCCACTCTAAAAGTAACATTAAAGTCATCATTACTGAAACCCAATTGGATACATGAAAGTCCTTCTGCACCCAAATCATTGGGACATAAAAAGCTGCACACCCTTTACAACCTGTCGCTTTCTAGACCCATCTGTATAAATTCAATACTGTTGGCCCCACCTAGAAAGAAACGTGGAGAACGTCAGGCCTAGGAGCCAAATGTGGCTCTTCAAACCTCTCTGTCTTCCCATGCCACACCTCCTCTGCAGCCACACTCCATATTGGCCCTGCTTGGCACCCTCCTTGACTGATTTTGCCTGACTGAAGTGTGTCCTTGAACTCTGATCATGCTTCTTGGTTGTCTGGGTGGAGGATAGAGAGAGTTGTGTAAGCGTATGTAGAAAGCAGCTTATGTACAAAGGGAAAATGTACGTTTGTTCTTCTGCCCATGTTTGCCTCTGGCCCTGCCTACAACTGGTATGCGGCCCTCTCCACCACTGCTCAAATGAATGATCAGAGGCATCTTACCCCAAAAGCACAAAGATTGGTGTTATGATGGTGGGGAGAGCTTCAGTGCTTTTGAGTGCTTCATGCCAGCAGAAATTCAACAGATGAGCATGCAGCAAAGTGTTTTAACCTACCTAATTTTTTAAAAATAGTATTTTTTAAATTAAATCTTTGCTGAATATATATGAGACTTCATATTCTGCATGAGCAATAAACAATTCATGTGCAGAATAGCCTTCAATATAGAAATATATATTTCTAGCAATATCAATAACTTTTCTAAGTTTCTCTAATTTCATATCACAAAGAAGGAATATATGTGCATTATCATTTGATACAGGTAATTTTAACTCCAGCAATTAATAAACATAACCCTCTTGTTATTTATTTTTGTGTTAAAATAAATCTTATAAGCTAAGCTACTATAGCAAAATCATAAAATTTAGTCTCCGATTCCATTACTGATTATATTATGTCCTATCAGATATATGTGAATAGGACTATCCTATGGGCAGCCCTTGCCAGTGTTTTGGACTTGACAAAGTAGTGCTAATTATCAGGATATTCTTGTTATGTTTCCATGGGAACTAATTATTCATTCATTCATTCATTCTTTATTCGACCAATAGGTCAGCTTAAAACATAGTAAAATAAAACATACATGTAGCAATATGCTATATGGCATTTTAGTTAATACACAGTTTTAAATTTGAACATTAATTATTAAAAAGGTATAAAACATTAAAAGAATTTGATTTGTTAATTGGTTTCTATAAAATCAAAGTTAAACCTTAAGTAACTATATTAATAACCATTTATTAATTTGTTTATTAATAATTAAATAACATAACATAACATCCAAGGATTAACTATAACCTATTATGTGGAGCTCTATTATTTATTAAGGAATCACCATATTTAACACTAAATATCAACCAATATATCAGATTATGATTTTTTGTTTTCAGTGAGAAAGGTTTTTATGATATCAGATCGTAAGTTTTGTAAGGCTACACTGAATTTTGCTACTTGGTTCGTTATTTTAGAGGACGTATCCCCAAGGAGATATTCCATCTGATCAGATTCAGATTTATAAGGAATGATTGCTAACAAAGGAGTAATAATTTGTTGTCTTAAAATCTTGTAGAGAGGGCAGTGGAGAAGTATGTGTACATTGTTCTCCACTGCATCTTCGCCGCAAAGACATACACGTTCTTTATAAGGTATTTTAAGTAGTCGACCATCCATAACTGCTGAAGGCAATACATCTAATCGTATCTTAGAAAAGGCTTTTTGATATTTAGGTGTTTCTAAAGTCAACAAGTATGACATTGGCTTGAAGAATTTAGGATTATGTCTTTTTTTTTATATTAAAAGTAATTGCTGTTGATGGTCTATGTCTATCAAACGCTGTCGTATACCGGCTGATGCTGCTTCATATCCCATAAACTTGATAAGGTGAAGAGAGAAGCCTATCTGAGACAATTTATCTGTAATTAATTTCGCCCAGGGAGATTGATAATTATCAATCAAAATATCTGGCGCAATTCCTACTGGATTAAAGTTAAGTTTTAACCATAAATTAATCCTCATTACCCATATCTTGGTTTCAATTAGTTGGGTTCCTACTTCTAATCTTAAAATATTATTGGGAACACATGTCAGAATTGACAGAATGGATCTCAGAAAAATGGTTTGGCTTGATTCAAATGTATTAAATTTCAAGTTCTTGTTTGTTTGGGATCCGAAAGTCAATTGTGCCAGTATTTTGGCGTTAAAAATCTTCATGGCTGGGAGAATAGCCTGTCCTCCTCTTGAATAGAAAAAAGCCTGCAATACTTTTAAGGTTCTCCGTGTGTTCAAAATCATACATTGATTATGTATCTGATGGCTACCAGAGGTATGGAATACATATCCTAAGTACTTTTGGGATTTAACCTGTTCTATTTTGTGTCCATTAATTTGCCAATTGGGTTTAGATTTTTTGTGAGTGAATGCTATTATTTTTGTTTTTTGGTAATTTATTGTTAGTAGCTCAGTCAAACAATAAATTGCTAATTTAGCTAAAAGCCGTTTAAGATCTATTGGGGTCCTTGAACTTAAGGCTATATCATCCGCATATAGCAGGATATTCCGCGGTTTCTTAGCCAAAATAGGTGGATGGGATGCAACTGATACTAGGTTGTGTACTATATCGTTAATATAGATGTTGAATAAAACAGGAGATAGTACACATCCTTGTTTCACTCCTCTTGATGTAAATACTGGGTTAGTTAAATGGCCTTTGGCGCTACAACGAATTTGTAGTGAGGTGTTTTTATATAGTCCTTGGATCAAAGCCACAAGGCGTTTATCCATTCGTAAGTGTTTTAGTTTCGACCATAGGCGAGGGCGAGAAATCGAATCGAATGCCACCTTTAGATCTATGAAGGCCACATAAAAGGACCCTCCTTTTCTATTCGCATATTTATCAACTAAATGATGTAACACTAGTATGTGATCGAAAATAGATATTTTCGGTCGAAATCCTGCCTGTTCAATCGCTATTATATTGCTTTGATCGATCCAATCTGTTAACTTTATATATAAATGGGCCGCATACAGTTTCCTGATTGTATTTATTAAACTAATGGGTCTGTAATTATTCGGATAATTGGCTGGGCCTTTTTTATAAATGGGGACTATTGTGGCCATACCCCAGTCCTTAGGTATTTCTAATGATAGATCAATATGAGTGAATAATGAGGCAAGAACCAGGGCCCACTAATGGATATTTTCTTTAAACACTTCTGAGGGGATGTTGTCCGGGCCAGGCACTTTATTTGGTTTCAGTTTATTAATTAAGTAAATAATTTCATTTTTATTTACTGGTGGCCATTCTGGAATTCTCTCATTTAACACATAGGATGATAATCCGGTTTCGGCCTCATCTTGGTATAGTTTTTGAAAGTGGGTTTCCCAAATGTGGGGTGGAACATTTGCAGAATTTTGATATTGTGATTTTGGCCAATGTGCCGTTATGAGATGCCAAAAGGAATTAGAATTTTTTAATTTAGCAGCTTCCAATAGTTTCTGCCATACTACGTTTCTTTCTTGTTGTTTTTTAAACTTTATCAAGGCTTTATATTTTTTCTTCATTTCACTATAAACCTGTAGGTCGTCTCGGGATCCCGTGACCTTAATTCTTTGATAAATTTCAGTTAGTTGTTTTTTAACCTCCCTACATTCCTCATCAAACCACGCCTTAGATTTAAGACGGTGAGAGGTATTAGAAGGCCGTATACTATTAACAATGGCTGTTTGAAGAGTTGTTATAAGTTTTTGTAAAGTGAGAAGTGGATTAGTTTCAGTGGTGGGCATTAATATTTCCTTTTTACTTTTATCTATGGCTGAGGAGTTAAGGATTTTAGTAATTTCAGAACTGATTTTGGGTAACCATTTCACTCTAGTTGGTCGTAGTTCAATTTCCTTCTTAGAGAATGTCTTACAGGTTAAGTGAACATCTTCTAAGTTTATGTCGATTTCGACTGTAACTGGTAAATGGTCACTCTCCGGGCGGTTAGCTATATGTAGATTCTTTACTAAAAAGAAAAGATCTGTTGAAACAAATATTAGATCTATTAGTGATGAGCCCGTCGCTGAATAATAAGTGAGGTCTCCCATTATATCTCCAGAAGTTCGGCCGTTCAATAAAGTTAAATTAACTTCCATACACAATTTCATTAATTTTAGTCCTGTATAGTTCATACCCTTATCTTTTGAGCAACGCGGAGGAATATTGATGATCTCTGCTGGCAGTAAGGTCGATTGGTGGTATTTTTGATATAAAGTTATATCTGAAGTGCCAATTTGTGCATTGAAATCTCCATGTAAGATTAGTCTTTTTTGAGGATTTTCTGTCATCAATTTTACTATGAAATTCTCAAGCAATAATATTCTTCTATCCGCAGTTTTGTTATTGCGTGCGGGTGGTAGATATACATTTATAAGTATTACTGTATTATGGCTAAACTCCAAAATAAGAGCAATGGCCAAATCCTGTAATTTTCCTAATATTGTTGTTTTAGCTTTCAAGGAGGTCGAAATAAAGCTGCAGATCCCACCTTTGGGTCTACCTCCACTTTCACTTGGTGTAGCCTGTAGGTGAAAAGGAATATAGCCATCCAGGATAGGTTCATTCAGGGCCCATGTTTCTTGTAAAGAGATTATATCGTATGAAGTTAAAAAGTCAATAGTATCTTGGTTTGTAGATTTATTGGTCCATCCAGAAATATTCCATGATATCATCTGTAGTTCTTTCTCTCTTGTATCATGTGCAAGTCAGTTTTGCGTTTTATTTATGGTTGAAGAGCGTTGCACTGTCTCTGTTTTGCGTTCATCTGTCCTAGTTAGATGGTTTTGAGATCGACCTGGGAAATTATTCTCCTGGCTTCGTCTGGGGGTATTGATATTAGTTCCATTTAGGACTGGGTTGATGGAATTAGCATGAGATGATTTTTCTTTATTTTGGTCTTGCAAATTACCTATGTTATCCACGGAATTTATTATAAGTAAGGAATTTCGTGTGTCAACTAGAATGTCATCATTCGTTGCATTTTCCATAAGTTGTATGAGATTTTTAAGTCTGTTGATTGTCTCCAGTTGTTCATCCGCATTGAATTTGGGGTAAGAATCGAGCAATAACTTCTCTTCTGGCGAAAAAGTTTGTGGTTCCTCTGTCTTATTAGATTGCTTGGATGGGTTTTCTTGTTGGTGAGGGTCCTGGTTCTGAATTGATCGTATTAAATTCAATAGATTATATGGCGGGTCAGAATTATCAAAACATCTTGTAATCCAAATATGGTAAGAGGAAAGTTTCTCCTTATTGGTATATATCTTATTTAATTTTTTGGAATCTCGGAAGGTAACGATTGCTCTAGTTGAAGTATAAGTATAAAATAGATATTGTACATTAATAATAGCATTAATATCTATTAGTCCTGGAAAAAACCTCTCCAATATCTCCCACATATGTTATCTTCTTTGATATTGATTGAGCCATTCTTTTGGTTTAGGGAAGTTTATAAATGCTAATTTTTTTGTATTCAAGACTAACGTCTTTTAGTATTTTAAATTGTATTTTACTGGAATTTAATTGTGTACGTCGCCTAGAGTGGCCTTGGCCAGATAGGCGACACAAAAATTAAATTATTATTATTATTATTACTTCTTCTATTGTTGGTTTGTGCATCTATTTTTATTACATACTCAATTAACGTTGTTAATAATGAGTTTGACTCTGCTATAAATGCACCTATTTGGGAGAAGTATTTTGTTACCATTATGGTCCATTCTTCCCTTATTGGGGTTTCTGTTGCTTTCTCTTCAGTGGAATGTTTTACTTTATTGTCATTGTTTTTATGTAAGTCGTTAGTGTTTTCTTTCTCCCCATCATTGCATAATGAATTGATGTAGTCTATAAAATCACATATACTATGATCCAGTTGTTCTGATATATTCCTTCTTGGGGAAGACGTTGTTAAAATTTCATCATCTTCAAGTATCAATGGTTCTTGTGTCCTCTCTTTGTAAGTTGATTCTAGAGAGGGCATAGAGTTAGTACTTGATTGATTATTGGCAAGGTCTATGTTATTCATATCATCATAAGTGGAGGTAAAATCTTTCTGTCCTGTTTGTTTTAGCTCCTCCGCTAAACTCTTGCCCAAAAATCTCTCTCTCTTCTGAGTAAGTACACCTATATTGGATAGAGTAACATCAAAGTCATTCTTATATTTGCCCTTGTAAAATTGCGTGATTTCTGTTTGTCTGTGTTTAGGATATGGTCGACTAACAGAGGGCTGCGTCAACTCAGGTGTAACAGACACGCCCAGCTTGTTACAAGCACTTCTGGTAAGAACCATTTCTGTTTACTATCAGTCCTTTTTAATAGAATATTGTTTAACTTTATTTATTTCGACTTCTTATCTTCTTAACTTTAATGAGTCATTAATTCTGTATTTTGCTCTTTGTCTTTGCAATTACTCACGGTTGTTGGTGCAATAACTCAGCGTCTTTATCCTCCCCAAACTTAATTAGAATTTCGGCTTGAAGCAAAGTCTTTGAACAATCCCCTTTCAGGTTATCTTTCTTCTTTAGTGTAAAATGTTTGTTATATCTCACTTGTAGAAGTCTTAATAATGTGAGTTATTTATGTGCAAATAGGTCGTTAATCCATTGGCAGGGGAGCTCCAAACTTAACGTCTTTTCTCCACGACCGCCATCTTTCATCCCCCTTTAGTGTAGTGACTATGGGAACTAATTAAATGATCTTAAGGACATCTGAATG
This sequence comes from Rhineura floridana, assembly GCF_030035675.1. Lineage (NCBI taxonomy): Eukaryota > Metazoa > Chordata > Lepidosauria > Squamata > Rhineuridae > Rhineura > Rhineura floridana. The sequence goes on along the minus strand of NC_084481.1, from coordinate 967,537 downwards.
GAGCAAAAGTAGGAGGAGAGAAACAAAGGGGCAGGCTGTAGTTTTCAAGTGGGATGAAGACACTAATTATAAAGCAATTTTAAACACGGTTACTTCTAAACACTTCTGTTCAGTGATCTCAACAGCGCTTCTTAGTAGACATGCATAGACGTGCTTTGTAAGTGGAACACAGAGGAAGACACAGGAAAAGTAAAGTTTGGGCTCTGTAAACTAATAGCATTTTGGGTGCTGACTGCCTCTCTTGAGATCTGATGTAGGAATAGTAAACTTTGGCTGTCTATTGGAATGTTCAAGTTGTACCTCCACGTATATATTTGTAAACAAACTCAAATATTAGAAAACACTATACGTCTCCAGTGACCTCCTGACAAAGGAAATCAAACCTGGGTAAGTTCTGTGTCCCTAGAACTTCTTACCATTCAGAGAAGTGGTGTGAATATAACTATATTTTTTAAAAAGCAAGCAACTGTTATATACGGTATTAATTTATGATTGTGAGGTAGACTCATTGTGGTTATATATTTTTTTAAAAAACCATCCAGTCATATGATATTTCAATTCTAGTTATTTTTTTCTACTGCTGTTATGATTGTATTTTTTTTTTGCAAAATCTCATATCCACCATACATGTCTTTCATGTATTTTTAACAAATGGGATTATGAGAGCTCTCTTTATAGAGCACTGCAGGGTAATATGCCATCTACACATAGATTTTGAACATTTTATTCCTAAATGAAAAGTGATAAAGTCATATGCATGTAACTTGCTAGCATTTATTTGATTTGCAAACATCTCTACGCTTCAAAAAGCAAACAAAATACGCTGGGGGGGCAAGTGGGAGTGTTTGAAAACACTATGTGGCAGGCTGAAATTCAACAGCACAACCTTCCCCATCCTGAAGTTACTATTGTAAGGTAACTGTATCTGCTGAATTTATGCCTGTTGCACAGCCTTTACAGCAGAGGTGGGGAACATTCTGGTCCTCCAGATGTTGACTTCCAATTCCCATCAGCCCAAACCAGCATGGTCAATGTTCAGGGATAATGTGAGTTGTAGATCAACAACATATGAAGAGCCATTGCTTTACAAACATGTGAGGCTCTCAGTTTGAAATCACTGTATGTAAATGCTCGTTTATTGCACTTCTTGCACCCTTTGATAAAACCTCCAGATCTGACTGGCTGCTTATGTCACTTTGGCTCGCAGAGATGTGTTTGAGAGCCCCCTTTCATTTTCTAGCCAACAGAACATAAGAGCACAGCTGGATCACACCAAAGGCCTACCTAATCTAGTAGTCTGTTTCTCCCAGTGGCCAGCCAGATGCCCATGAGAAGCCCACTAGAGACACGAAGACAATTGCCCTCTCTTGCTAGCGTTTCCCAGCAACTGACATTTGGCGGCGTGTTGCCTCTGATCCTGAAGGTAGGATACACCCATTGTGAAGAGTAGGCACTGATACATTTATCCTCCATGGATTTGTCTAATCCTCTTTTAAAACCTTTTAAGTGGGTAGCCATCATTATATCTTGTGGCAGTTAATTCCATCGTTTAATTAGGTACTGTGTACAGAGTACACAATTATTATTATTAGAATTATATCTCCTTTTGTCTGTCCTGAATCTCCTACTCCCACCATTCAGCTTCACTGGATGCCTCTGATTTCTAGTACAATGCAAGAACGAGAAAACCTCTCTCTATCCACTTTCTCTATACTACATATAATTCCATACAACTTCCCCCACTTAACTTGCCTTTTCTAAACTAAAAAAACCTAAACACAATCTTTCTTTGTAGGGGAGTTGCTCCAGCACCCTGATTATTTTAGTGGCCCTTTTTCTGCCCCTTTCCAGCTCTATAATATCCTTTTGGATGTATGATATTCTGAATTGCACTTAGTATTCTAAGAGTGATCACACCATAGATTCGTATAAAGGCATTATGATATTAGCCATTTAATTTTCTATCCATTTCCTAATCATAATTAATGTGGAACTTGCCTTTTTCACCATGTCTGCACGATGGGTTCACATCTTCATTGATTCCATTCCTGGTCAGTACCAGGCAGCTCAAACTCCATCAGTGTATATGTGAAGTTAGCATTTATTTATTTTTTAGGTTGGTGGGCACATTTTGAATTTTGAGAACTGTTGTGGGCACCACCACAAATGGTTGCCACGGGGATCTGGCTAGTCATAAAAGACAGTAACAACACAGTCCTAACCATGCCTTCTAAGAAGTTACTGAATTCAATAGGACTTATGGTTAGGATTGCAGCCTTACAATGTAATCCTAATCATGTCTATTCAGAAATATGCCCTACTTAATTCAATGGTAAGTGGAGTTAGGATTAGGATTGCAGCATGTTGTCCGAAAGCAGAGCACAAGGCAGACGCTGGGCCTAAACCCAAATGCCAAACTTCATATTTGACCTTACATAGCACAAAATACCAATTTATCAGAAGGAAGATTGATGATACTCAGAACCACTCCCTTCAAAATACAGATACAGTCAGACCCTTCCTCCCAACCTTACACAAAAAAGGGCAGATCCACACCATGCATTTCAAGCACATTCAACACACATTTGAAATACATGAATCCCATCACAGAATCATGGGAACTGTAGTTTAAGGGTGGTGGGAACTATAACTGTGAGGAGAAACTACACTTATCAGGATTCTTTGGCGGAAGTCATGCACTCTAAATGCAAGTTGTATGTCCTTTAAATGTATTGTGTGGATCTGCATAAACATTCAGGCAAACAGACACGTCCAAACTGTTTTGTTATTGTTGTTTTACTCTGTTGAAATAAACTGTATATGTGTTTGGATGAGGATGTTTGGGATGAAAAGGAGTGCATGTTTATATGGCTGTGTGATGGGGGAGAATGTCGTTACTGGCAAAGAGAAAAGTGGATTATGAAATATTTGAACAGGAATTGGTTGGGTAATGAATTTGGAGGTGATTTTCCTATTATTATTTTGATTTTAGAGCAGGGATAGGCAACATGGTGCCCTCCAGATGTACTGAACTACCACCGGTCCCATCCAGTATGGCTAATCGTCAGGAATGATGGGAATTGTAGTCCAAAGCAATGGAGAGTCCCACATTGGCTACTTCTGCTTTAGTTTATTTTAGAGGTGATTTGGAGAAACTAATTGGTCTGCCTTCTGTGAAACGTGTGTTCAATTTGTAACAGAAAACTGTGGTCAAAGGGGTGGCTTTGTGTTTTGCAGTTCATGCTCCGTCTTGCCATCTATGAAATGTGTTGTGGCCAACAGATTTATTTATCTAAAACATGTGGGTGGGGTAGACGGTCCAATCCCCATGAAGCATACAGAGCTCAGAAAATTGTACTAAGGTGGTACCTCAGAGGTCACTCTCCTGGAAGTGTCAGTATTCGATATGTAGAGTCTAAAGCTTAGTCTGGGGTACACACTACGAGTCCTTTATTAATTAGTTCCTTATTAAATTTGGCTCTTATTGACACTGGGCAAGACCATTGACAGTATCTTCTGCTCAGATGAAATGCTGGGATGGACGAAATGCCGTGCCATCTTGTAGAGGACATTCCTGGTGGTGTGAATGTAGTTTTTGTGGCAAGCTTCGTTTTGGGAGCACACCCCTAGTTCTTTATTTGCAAGGCTTTTTTTAAGGCGGGTACTCACCGGTACAGACTACAGCCACCTCTTTTTTTGCTGTCCACAGCAGCCGTCTTCTGCTGGCATCAACAGCACTCTTATCTATATGAGTACCGGTACCTCATTGTTATACCGAAAGGGCACTGCTTGTAATAGTCATTTGGGGTCATCAAGCACTGAAGTGTGTTGTGCACACCGGTTTTCATCGGGCGCAATACTCTGCAAGGGGACGCCCGTCCCGGTTCCCCTTGGGGATATGTAGGATACCGGGCAACAGGCCAGCAGATGCTGCTGCAAAATTTGCGGCTCTTAGGCACAGGCGCCGTTGTGAAAGGGAGGACGCGCTTGCGCGCAGCTCTTGCCCCGCCCCTTCTTATTGGCTTCCGCCTCCAGCCACGCCCCATGCGCGCAGAAGAGCCGAGCGGCGGAGGCGGCTGCGCAGCGTGAGGAGGATGGCTGCGTCCTCTGGGAGTGACTGAGAGCCGACTGGAGGCTTCCGAGCAACAGGTCGGTGAGCGGGACTGAGGAAGACGAACGCGGCAGCCTCGGGAAGCAACCGCCTGGAGCGGAGCCAGGGAGGCCTTTCGTGAGGCGGCTTCAGAGACCGCGGGGGCGGAGGCGTTACTTCCGCCCGAGGCTGGGTCACGTGCGTGGGGAAGGAGAGGAACTGTGACGCGGAACAGAGGGAGATGAGTGCGTCATGACACACGGCTGTTGGGGCGGGGCTTGCGCCGTACGTATCCCCCCCCCTATTTCTGCTTCGTATTAAAACGCGGAAAAGTTGTGTGTGGGGTTTTGTGTTTGTTGCAAAAGACGAGCCCCGTGCTTTCTCGGAGGTCCCTTTTTTGTGACATCTCGCACCACAGAAGTCAGAAGCTCTAGTCAGACGGACAGTTCTATTGGCCGAAGACGAAATTTCCTAATTGCTTTTGACCCTTTTCTCCTCGCCGTTCATAGGAGACAGCGGGGAAATGGCAGGAGTCTGTCTTCTGCTGTCTCTCCTCCCGCTGCTCCCTCCCACGCGCCCCTGCCCGCCCAAAGTAGAAGGAAAGGAATGCACGCTCTCAGGAGGAGCGATATGAATTAATTGATTTGTAAATATTGCCCCGTCAGTGCAAATCCAGGCTTGTAATAGTTAATCGTTGTGATCCCCGTATTGTGGGTGTGAGACAATAACTTATCGTCATGTTTGTGGTATCAAAAATAACCGGAAAAACTGGTCTACAGAAACTTACCAGTCTGCTGCTTGATATTACGCTTTTGGGGCTCACCGTAAAAGAGAAGAAAGGAGAATTGAGAAAGCAACTGTAATAAGGGTTCTAAAGAGTGTTTTAACAGTTTTATAGCACTATAGGTATTGTACTGTTTTTTCTCTCTCCCACAGAGCATGCAAAAGTGGGATTTCTGATTTACTTTGGAAGCTGCATTTCCATGAAGTAGTGGTAGACCTGTGTTAGTGTTTTTTGCAGTAGAATATACATTCACATGAATATTAGACTATTGCTGACTATTGGTTTATTAAATGAAAATTGGGGTATTAATGCATTCATTAAATATGTCATGTCCACTCATGTGGGTTTTCCAGAAAATGTTGACTTGGAAAGTTTTCCTAATTGGCAAATTTTCTGGTGCCCTACAGCAGTGGTTCCTAAACACCCCCCCCCCGCTATTTGAATATTGTTAAGCGCCTTAGTGGGAACACTTAATGATTCTTCTGCCTGTTGTAAAAATTTTAATGTGCTATGCTAAGTGTATGCTTTTTAATTGTATTTTAATTTCTTCCTTTATTTTCTGTATTGTCTTTTATTGTATTAGAATTTGCATTCTACAGAATTCAAATTGTGATACAGTTAACATGAGTGTTTAATATGGACACACCATGGACCTTCTGAATGAAGCTCTTGGGCAGCTGGTGGTCCACAAACTACAGTTTGTGAACCTCTGCCTTAGATAGCGGCTGAATTTAGTATATCTGACTTTTATTTAATAAACAGCGCTAAAAACTTTAAAACTGCCAAGCTTGCACAATACTGTATTTGCAGTTGGCATCCCATCGTTGTTACTGATGAACATATGAAATAGAAAATTTTCCATGGAAAAGTAAAGGAAAAAACGGGGAAATTCTGTTTTGGGGGAAAATCTGCAAATCATTGGTGTGCAGCCTTAGGCTGCAATTCAATACATGTCTCCTCAGAAATAAGCTCTACTGTGTTTATTGGGACTTACACCCAGGTTAATGTGTATTGGATTGCAACTTCAGTTATGTTATGTTAGATTATTATTTATTAGATTTGTCCATCACCTGTTCTAAAGCCTGTAGGAGACTTACAATATACAAATAAAAAATACAGTTTAAAATACATAAATACAATTACATGGTATAGTTTGAAGGCACATGAAGCCACCACCTTGCTGAAGCTAAGCAGGTCTGGCTCTGTTCAGTGTCCAGATTTGTGACTGCTTAGGGACCATGTGAACGTTGCTTTTCTTCCATCATGGAACCTAAGATGGAATATAAATGTAAGAAAAACAAGAATACATATATAAAAAATCAGTAACACACCTTGCCACATCCCTTTGTGTACACATTACGGTAAGTATGAAAAAGTTTTCCCATGCTAAATATAAAAGTAGTAACTCCAGTAACTGTCAACAGGTGGATGGTGTTAATTATAACCCCCCCAAACTGCTGTTAAAACTGATAAAGCTACTAAAAATGGTTGAAAAGCCTGGAGAAAAAATGTTTTCACCTGGCATCAAGAAGATTGCATCGAAGATGTCAGGTGAACTTTGCTGGCAAGAGCATTCTACCGGTGAGGGGCTACTATCAAAAGGCCCTCCATCTTGTTGCCACCTTCTGATAGAGGGGGCACTCTGAGAAGGACTGCCATAGATGACCTTAAGGCACAGCTGGGTCCCTATGAGAAGAGATGTCTTTTCAGGTATTGGGATCCCAAGTAGTGTAAAACTTTATAGGTTAAAACTAGCAGCTTCAGTTGGGCTTGGAAATGCACGGCAACCGGTGCAACTGAACAAGGACTGGTGTAACATGTTTAAAACATCCGGTCCTCATTAGTAACCTCATTGCCGAATTCTGCATCAGACAGTTTCTGGACTGTTTTCCCAGACAGCCACATGTAAATCGCATTAAAATAAACTAAATGGGAGGTTACTATGGAGCAGATATGGGGACAGAGTGGGTGTGTTAATTCAGTGCCCACTAGGCCTGCATATGGCAGTCATATTAAAGTGAATGTGCAGAATAGAGCAGCCGTGATGAATGACAAAATGGATGAGACATTGGTTCTGTTTGCCATTATTGAGGGCAAACTGCTTGAATTTCTGCTAGCACTCAGTTTCTGATGCCCGCAAGAAGAGTTCCTGATAAGGAGTAGCTGGTGTACAGCTGTCTGATAGACAAAACAAATGTGAAAGCATAACATGCCCTGAGCTCCTACTGGGAGGAATGGTGGGATATAAATTTAATTTTAAAAATCCATATTTTTGTAGGGTTGAATTGTGTCCAAGGTACAGTGGGATATCGTTGATGCAAGTCTCTCGGTTGCTCCTCTTCGTCCCCCTCACAAATGGGTTATGGTAATTCATGATGTATGTATGGATCACATGTTATGGGGGTCAACCCATACTCACTGATATTAATGTAAATTTATTGGATAAATTGCTGATCAGTATAAAAGATATTCACATTTTGGGTTAGTTAGGTCTTGTTGGGGGCATTATATGTGCTTTGCCCAATCTTCAGGCCTGTCCACTTCATAGGTACTATGTCTGTCTTTTAATATTCTAGGAAACCTAGAGCTAAAATGCACATGTAGTTCGGCTAGAGTGAGTTTTAACAAAAATATATTGTTTATCCTGAATGTTTGTTTTGTCAGTTGTAATGTTACTAGTCCATATTTTTATTATTTTATTGTTCATCTCAATGTTATTCATTATATTCATATATTCATGCAAATATATATATATCACATTGCTTTAAGATATTTTCTACGTTATTTTAACTTGCAAAGTTATCTCTGTTTTATTATCTGTCAGTTTATTAGCTCATAATAAGTTTTGTGCATCAATAAACTGGTGTATTTGTTTTGGTTATATGTTTGGGGTTTGGGGTTTTGAGTCATGAATTGTTTTCCTCCCTATTCCATTGGGTTGCTACTGAGCAAATTGAACCAGGATTGAAGGATCTAGTGAAGGGTGATGTATAGGCCAGAATTTGGCATGGTATGCATGGCCTTTGATAAGGTCCACTGATTTAAAAATTAGTAGCTACTTTACAAGAGTGCTCATGGGGGAGGGGGGGAGGGGGAAAGTCTCATTCCACAAGCAGAAGTTGTTCTGATCATGGAGTTATTTAGCTGAATGCCAATCATCTCTTTCTTACCTGGATTTAGCCTGTTTATTGGATCTCATCTAGTCCATTGCTGCAGTCAGATATTTGTCCAGCACATCCACTGACACACCTGCTGAAGATGAAAAGGAGAAGCAGAATTGCATGTCATCTGACTATTGATGGCAATATATTCCAAAGCTTTAGATGACCCCACTTGGCGGTTTCATGTGAATATTAAATAGCATGGAGAATAAGACCAACCCATGTGGGACCCCATCATGCAAGGTCCACAGAGCAAAACACAAATCCTTCAGTACTGCCTACTGGGACAGTCTAGGTAGCAGTTGCAAAGTGGTGCCCCAAAACCAGACAGCTAACCCAGAAGGATATCATGCTTGATTGTATCAAAAGTCACTGAAAGGTGCAGAAGAATTGTTAGCCGTCATGGGGCTAGAGATGTAAAATTTCCAGTTTTTTTGCAGAAATTTGGGGGAGATGTAAAATTTCTGGATATTTTTTGGGGGAAATGCAGTAGTTATTCTTTTAGCACCTTTTATAGAAAAAAAGTTATAGTAAAAAGAAAATTATTATGTATGCTGGAAATTGTTACCTCCTCTGGTCCTCCACAGCATCAAGCAGACATAAAGCACTCGTTTCCATAAAAGAGCCTGTCTTGGTTACCCTGTGGGATGTTCTCTACTCCTAGCACAAATCATCCCGCAGGGCAACCAACGGACTCTAACAAAACTGGGCCTGAACTCCAATTGAAATAGACTAAGAAAATCAATTTCCTGCATCAGAACCTGGATCTTATATGTAGAAAAGCATAATATATGCAAGTTGTGTTATATAAATAATAAAAAATAAATATTGGAAATTCCATTTGATCCCAGGAATTAACTAATTTAAGGTTACAAAGGTCTTCCTACCAAGGATAAGGTCAAGAGGATTTTATCAGTGCTGCTATATTTGTGGTGTTTTGGGGAGGGCATGGTTCTGGGTTAAAGAAATCATGAACAGAAAATAAGATACTGTTTGGAATAATTAATAAATTAAAATAGTAATGCTTTAGATTGCTATCCTAAGCACAAGTTTCTGAAAGCAAGCCAAATTTGTGGTTAGGATAGCAATCTAAAGCATTTCTTTTTTTTGAGCAAATGTTGCGTTTTGCTTGCTTGTTCTTTAGAATCAGGATAGTAGAGTTGGAAGGGACCTCTAAGGCCATTTGAGTCCCTTGCTCAATGCAGGAATCCAGATTAAAGCATACCTGACGGTGGCTGTCCGGCTTCCTGCACCTCCCTAGGTAATTGGTTCCATTGTCCTGCTGCTTTAACAGTTAGGAAGTTTTTCCTGATGTTCAGCCAGAATATGGCTTCCTATAACTTGAGTCCATTATTCTGTGTCCTGCACTCTGGGATGATCGAGAAGCGATCCTGGTCGCCCTCTGTGTGGCAACCTTTCAAGTACTTGAAGAGTGCTATCATATATCCCCTTATTCTTCTCAAGGCTAAACATGCCCAGTTGTTTCAGTCTTTCCTTATAGGGCTTTGTTCCAGTCCTTGATCCTCTGAACCTGTTGTCATCCTCTGAACCTGTTTCAATTTGTCTGCATCCTTCTTAAAGTGTGGTGTCCAGAACTGGATGCAGTACTCAAAATGAATTGTTAACTTTTCTTGTGAAATAAAGTTTTTGAAGCATTCAGTGCTTCAGCTAAAAAGACTCTTCACAGTACCAGGATTACAGGCAAGATACTTGATTTTTTAGATTGTGATTATTATAAAATTGTTCTCTGAAATATTGTTGTCTTTTATTATAGACTGCAATGGAGCTCCTCGAAGAAGATCTTACATGCCCCATTTGTTGTAGTTTGTTTGATGATCCACGAGCGCTTCCCTGTTCACATAACTTCTGTAAGAAGTGTTTGGAAGGGATCGTGGAGGGAAACGTCCGGAATGTAATTTGGAGACAGTCTCTCTTTAAATGCCCAACATGTCGGAAAGAAACTACTGTTACAGGGGTAAACAACCTCCAAGTCAACTATTCCCTCAAAGGTATTGTAGAGAAGTATAATAAAATTAAGGTAACTGAAAAAATGCCTGTGTGTAAAATGCACAGTGGTCAGCCTCTCAACATTTTTTGTGAAACAGACACGCAGTTGATATGTGGCATCTGTGCAACTCGAGGAGATCATATAAAGCATGTGTTTTGCTCCATTGAAGATGCTTATTTACAGGAGAAACGTGCTTTTGAAACATTGTTCCAGGGGTTTGAAACATGGCGTTGTGGTGATGCCCTTTCTCGACTGGACACTCTGGAAACCAACAAGCGTAAAGCACTTCAGATATTGACAAAGGACTATGACAGAGTAAAAGATTTTTTTGAGAAATTGCAGTATACCCTGGAGCAAAAAAAGAATGAGATTCTTTCAGACTTTGAGACAATGAAGCTTGCAGTCATGCAGGCATATGATCCAGAAATTAATAAACTAAACACTATTATACGAGAACAACGAACAGCTTTTAACATAGCAGAAGACTCTAAGGATGTGTCTGAACCCATTGTATTTTTGCAAAAGATGCAAGAATTTCGAGAGAAAATCAAAGTAATTAAGGAAACCAAGTTGCCTTGTCTTACTGTGGACATCAATTCCACAATGAAAGGCTTTGATACTAGCCAGTGGGAACAATTTAAGCTAGCAGATGTAGACAAACTTTCTTTACCTCAGGAGAAAAGTACTTTTAACCGGGTAATTTCTCCATTGTTTTCACCTAAATTTATTGTGATTGCTTTGTTTTGCTTGCTTATATTTGCTACCACTCAGATGTCTTTTATGGACTTTCTATCTAACACTTTCCAGTACTGGAAAAAACTTATATTTGCATTTTGCACAGGTTATCTAACAGACCCAGTGGAAATGGCAGATCATGCTATCTTCTACTGGGAGAAAATGGCTGATACTGCTACCGTTCTAAGTGAAAAATGTGTAAATTACACCCTGGAGATGTTGGATAAGATTGCCCAATTTGTGTGCAAATATAAACTTTTGTAATTACTATCCATGTACAAAAAAGGTATGTTCAAACTGATTGCTTTAGAATGTTTTTTAAAAATGCAGTGGTAAACTAGAGGATTTATTAAACTGTCTTGATGCTATTTTTCTGTGGTTCATGTATTAATACGTTGAAATATTTTGCACATTGTTTTTGAAAGGAGCTGCCTATTTATTTGAAAATGCCACTTTCTATCTTGTTTTTCCCAAGGTGAACGACATGAGTTGGATGTTTAATGTGAATCAATGTGCAGTGCAGAATATGTAAAATCTAATGAAAAATTGCAACACTGTTGAATGAATTTCAAAGACAAGAAGGACATATATGGGTTGAGAAAAATGTTTAAGAATAGGTTGTAGTGTCTAGTATTCAAATATACACTAGGAGCTTCAGGAATGTGGTACATTGCAAAGCTCAATTACTGTTCTGGATACTTAAGTACAAAGGAAAGAAAAATTAAGTAGTATTAACTTTTAAAAATTTGTTGCTACTTATACTCTGATCCTCAACATACCTTCCTTGAAAGTAAGTCTCACTGACTTTAAAGGAAATCATTTCTAAATAAATATAACCAAAGTTAAAGTTAGTTGTGTTGATCTAAAATATAAAATCCAAATCCACATTAGGGCAATATCTTTATTAAGCCAAGCAGAATGTTACAAAATAGTGTGAAAGCTTTTGAATTCCCCACAACTCTTTAGCAGGCTGGATGTTGGTGTTGATCAAGCCATTTTAGGCTGCAATCCAAATCCAGCGAGGTTAGGAAGAGGTTTCCCTTTGCCCAGCCCTAACTGCTCTCCTCACCCGTGGAGTGAGGCCCATGTCAATCCTCCAGTGCTAAGATCCCCATCTGAAAAGGAAGGTGGAAATACCATTGACAGGAAGCCCCAAAATGGGGCATTATGGGGAAGGGCTGAGTCAGCCCATGATCTGTTGGATTCTGATTCAGCCCCATTGCCATTGCTTGATGGCATTGGGCCCAGTTGCTGGCTTAGCACAGAGCAGGGTTTTGCATATTCACATTCTATATGGTGAACTCAAGAGTTCTTCACTCAAATGTAAAATTGTTGCTGATCTAACAAAAATATGGAACTTGTCCCTCACATTAGCTTCTGTACCTGAGGACTGATCCACTCGGAAGTCCTGCTGAATTCACTGGTTCTTACTCCCAGATAAGTGGGGTTAGGTTGGCAGCCTAAACTGAGAATTTACTGTCAGCTTCCTCAGTTTCCAAAACAGTCAAATGTATTTCCTTGATCACAAATCTGAGCTGTAGCAACATTTGTGAATCTCTATGTCACAGATGCACTGCTCATTTGGGTAGATTGCTGGTGGTGGTGGTGAAGGAAGTAGCCCTTCAGTTCTGCATGAGATCATAGTGTGTCCTAAGTTTGGATGGTGTTCTGGTCAGGGTCTCAGCTGCCAGTCATTTAACACGCTTCTGAGATGGTTCTTTATTTCAGTTGTAATATTTTGGTTCCCAGGCAACTAGTCCTGTAAACAAAACACTATGTATATGGTTCTTGTTGCTGAGGAATCACATTTGTTCAACCCTTCAAACCCACAACACAGACAGGGCAGGATTTGTTCTTTGCTTATATATATATGTAGTTTGGAGACGCATTGCTAGAAGACTCCATTTTCCTGTGGAGAACAGGAAGATGAACCATCAAGACATGATCATTTTGAATGTGGGAGGACTGAAATTCACAACATGGCCTTCTACACTACAGCGATTCCCTGAATCTAGATTGGCAAGGATGTTGAGTGGCAATGACTTAGAATGTAGGTTGGTAAATGGCCAGTTTTTTGTGGACCGAGATGGAGTTCTGTTTAGCTATATTCTGGACTTCTTAAGAACACTTCAGCTTTCCCTGCCCAGTGATTTCTCAGACTACCAGAGGCTGCAGAGAGAGGCTGACTTCTATGAACTTTACTCTGTGGCTGACCTTCTGAGACAAGAAAACTTGTTGAAACCAAAGCCAGAGGTCTTGGAAGTACAATTCTTGCTCCAAGAAACACAGGCTTTTTTCTGGGTATTTGGCTCTTGCAGCATCACTATTGAAGAACTGGCTGGACGGATCACTGTTTTTGCAGAACAGCTTGTTGGAGCAACATGGAAAAACCATAATGGCCTTTCTCACAAGTCATTGATTCCCCTTTCTTTGGAGAGGCCTTCCCATCATAATCTTATTTTCCAGTGTGGCACTGACTACAGTGATCAGTTTATAGCAAGGTATTTTTGAAACCATTTCTGGATTCAAAGCTAGTAATGCAGATGGCATACACAACTCTGAGAAATATTCTCTGCACCTTTTCAAACCTTTTGTTTTAAACCCTGCTTGATGTAGACAGATTCTAGTATGGTCCTTCTATAATCTGCACATAATCCCTACTTGGTGTTTTGCCTGCTACCAGTGTAATAAAAATTATTAATAGCAGACTTGCCATAATTATGTATATGCTTAAAAGCTAAACTAGAAATTGTTTAAAACAGTTGGCCAAAGTGCAAAGGTTGAACATTTGATAATACTGTTATTTTGAACTTTTAAATATGCTTTGTAAGGGAGTGCACATATCAAAAAATGCATTGGCTAGTAGATAACTGCTTCTAAATACTTTGAGTTATCCCTCATATTGCTAATTGAAATAGAGATGCAGTAAAAAGTTGAGAACGTGGAACAGATTTTTTAAATGTATTTTTTTGTAAATCGCACAAAACAAGATGGTTAAGATAACCAACAATCATCAAAGTGGAATAAAGCTTTATCCAATTTAATTAAATATCCCTCCCTCCTCATGTAACTATAAACCCCCAAAGCTAGCCCAAACAGGTACATCGTATGCTTCTGACAAGATTCAGAACTGCACTGTGTTGGGAGGAAGTATACAGCTGAGGAATGCCTTTGTTCATCTCCTAGCTGACTGCAAGTGAAGCATAAATGACGTTATTGACAGAGCATTCTGAGCTTCTCCCAGATTGCAGTGTGGTCCAAGGGAAGGGGAGGTGGTCTCAGGTGCATTGAGCCTCAGTCATTTAGGGCTTTATTAGTTATTACTAGCATCTTGAATTGTCTTGTGAAGACTACTGCAGATGCTGATATACAAGGTAATCTGTCCCTCTTAGAAGGCAAGCTACCACATTTTGTAGCAGTTTCCAATCCTGTATTGTGCAGTAGTCTAGTCTTAAGGTAAGAAGAGACATGAATGATAGTCACCAAGTCTACATCTGATAGAAAGCACGAAAGCCTTCTTACCTGGACTTGGGGGGTAAGACACCCTTGGCCACTTCTGCAACTTGGGTTTTCAGCTAGACCAAAGAGTCATACAAACGGAGGAGGGAGGGAGGAAGCATTGTCAGGAGCCAACAAATCTTGTATAGCTCAAGACCCACCACTACTCATTCACAACAGAAAGAAAGAGAACTCGTCCCAATTGCACTCAAACTTGGAAACCAGCAAGAAGTCTCTCAACTTTCCAAAAACAAAAAGAGCACCTTAGAGTCTTTCATTATGGTAAACTTTTGAAGACTACAGTTCATTTCCCCTGATGCATTAATGTATCCCAACGTACAGGCATGCACATACACGCATGGTTTGCGGGTGGGAGGGACATATTGCAAACAATGAAGTCAGAAAGAAAATGCAGAAAAGTATGCTGTGTTAAGTGCCTCATTAACAGTAGTAATTCACAACATTGGATAAACGGCTTCCAAACGTTAAGATTTCTGAACTGCCAACTGTTTTGTCCAGATGTATGTTGTCAACAGTGTGAATTACTACTATTAGGCATTTAATCATTGTCTACTTTTCTGCATTTTGCTTCCCTCTGTGCTTACTGTTTGCAACCCCACCCCCAAATCGTGTTTAAGTTGGGACGTCATGCTTCTGAGGAAATGGACTGTAGTCCATGAAAGTTTATGCTGTGTGTTAGTCTTTAAGATGCTACAACATTCTTTGCTGTGTGTGTTGTAAGAGCGTCCCATGGTTACCTATCTGGACATCGTTACAATGGAAGGCACGCCTTTCCCAATGTCTCAGGTTCAGTGTAGTGTCAGGGAGAGCCCTTGCACTTTTCCTGTTTCCAAAGTCTGTGTAGCATCAAAGAAAATCTTCATGCTTTCTCAGGCATAGCCCGAGGAAGGGGTGGGGATATAACAAAACAGATCTAAAAGGCCAGGAGAAAAAAATGTTTAACCTGGGATCAAAAGGCCCAATGCCTGGACACACGCACGGAAAAGGCCTTTTGTCCAGTCATCACTCACTTCAAGGCTTGTTTGTGATGGGAAAATGGGAAGGTCTTCTGAGACTCATCTTAGTACATGGCAGACTCACTGTAGTGATATGGGACACTCTGGGTCATAACTTTTCCTTAAACTTCAGCTGGTTCAGAATGTAACTATCAGAGTCCTACTGGGAGAGATGCAGTCGGCATCTATTATATCCGCTGCATTGCTTACTGGTGTGTTCCAAGTCCAATTCAAATTGCTAGTTTTGAGATCTAAAGCCCTAAAGAGTTTGGGCCCAAGCTATTTATTAAACTGTCTGCACCTATGCCATTCTATCCACACCTTGTTCTGTTTCAGAGGCTCTCCTGGTGTACCCACCCTCTAAGTCAGGATGGGTGACCATGTGGGGAAAGTCCTCTATGGTGACTCCACAGCTATGGAATTCCTTGCCATTGGATCTGCACCAAATCTCTATACTAGGCTTTTCAAAAGGCCGTCTAGACATCATGTTAATTAGCTGGACTTCAATTACATTCTCTCTGGTTCTGCAATAATATTTTTATAAGTGTTGTTGAATTAGTGTGTTGTTTTTGATGTTAAAAAATTTGCAGTATTTTATCTTTTGTTTTGATTGTACTATCTTTATTTTTTGCAAGCTGCTTTGGATGGGTATTTGTCCAGAAAAGCAGGCCAAAATGTTTTAAATAAATAAACTGACAGAGAAAACTACTATCACAGTGTATGACCCTAATCCTAGTAGAAAAGATAATGATGGTGTGGTGATTTAGCATGCTGTTTCCCTTTCATTCTTCTTTTAAGACAGCTGGGAGTGACAGCAGCTAAAGGGAGTCAGCCTATAAAAACATAGGAGGTGACAATGACAAAGTGCTAGGCATACTTGTTCAGTTTTGCTATGGTCACTTATGTTGGAGAGTCTGTCATTTTCTTCTTGATTCTTGGACACAACGCACCACAGCATCCTTCCATTTGTTGGCAATGTCAGAAAATGAGATGACATTTTTATCATACATGGTGGAAATGTCCTCTAGGCCAAAATGCATTCATACTTCATTTGAAAAATTAATACTTTATTAGAAAAAATCTTAGGTTATGCAATTCCATTAGATCCACTGCTCTCCTTTGAACTATATTGACCAACTAATTCACTGCAGTCATAAACAATTAGTATCCTACATAGTCAGCACAGTAAGGAATCTCTGTACAAAATACTGGAGACTAATACCCTTTCTAAAAGAATGGGTAGATAAAATGTGGGATTTCATCGACAAAGATGGAACAAATGTAAACTGTCTCCTTATAGTTTTGTAAATATATAACTGTTTCTCATAGAATTATAGAATAGTAGAGTTGGAAGGGGCCTACAAGGCCGTTGAGTCCAACCCCCTGCTCAATGCAGGAATCCAAATCAAAGCATTCCCAACAGATGGCTGTCCAGCTGCCTCTTGAATGCCTCCAGTGTCGGAGAGCCCACTACCTCTTTAGGTAATTGGTTCCATTGTTGTATGGCTCTAATAGTTAGGAAGTTTTTCCTGATGTCCAGGCGAAATCTGGCTTCCTGCAACTTGAGCCCGTTATTCTGTGTCCCTGCACTCTGGGACAATCGAGAAGAGATCCCGGCCCTCTATGTGACAACTTTTAATGTACTTGAAGAGTGCTATCATATCTCTCCTCAGTCTTCTCTTCTCCAGGCTAAACATGCCCAGTTCTTTCAGTCTCTCCTCATAGGGCTTTGTTTCCAGTCCCCTGATCATCTTTGTTGTTTTAATTATAGTAAGATAAACATATTTTAATATAGTATTATGACTAATTCCATAATTATGTTAGTTTCAAATGATACCTGAAAACTTTACAATTTTGTTTCTGATGATATCATTTAGGACAGAGGTTCCTAAATCTGCCAGTGATTCACTGACTTCATTCAGGTCATCCATCACAGTATGTCTGTGGATTTGTGACTGAAGAAGGGAGACGTTCATTGCATTAAATATTCATACTGATTTTATTGTATTTCTATTGCTTATTTTTATATATTGTATTTTGCTGTATTACAATTACTGTAATACAATATATATATATATATATATATATATATATATATATATATATTATAACAGTAAAATGCAATTAAAAATTCTACAGCATCTAGCACAGCACATTGCAATTCCTACAACAGGCAGAAAAATCATTAAGTGATCCATTAAGACCCTCAGCAAATATCAAGTGGTCTGTGGGAGGAAAAAGTTTGAGACCCACTGATTTAGGATATATGGTATGCATGAAAAAATGGGAAAATTAATGTACAGGCAAGCTTCTCTATAGATGGAGGCAGAGGTATGGGACTGGAGAAGCTGCTGCAATTCAGACCCACAGTCTGCAGCAGCTTTCCCGAGTCTCATCTCTTCATTAGGGAGGGCAAAATACAGTTTTTATGTTGCTTACTGGGAGGGGGAGGGGCAAACAGACTGGCACAGATTACAGAAATACGTCAGTTAAGGAATCCTCCAGGAAGCAAGCTCCTTTTAATGAAAGACTTTTTTAAAAGTATAACTGACCAGCTTTGCTTTGCTATGGATAAACTTTCAGGCCTGTGCCTTTTCTTTAAGGTGAAACTGGCAAGTATGTGCCTTTGCTGTGCTAGGATGAAACTGACAAAGCCTATGTGTTTGCCTTAAAGAGATCTCTTGCTTTATCCCATGGCTGGAGAGGAAAGGATCCAATGCAATTCAGGGGAATGGGAGTGGGTGGGTGCAGGGTATGCAACCTTCAAAGCCACTGTTGAAGCTGCCCCCACCATTTATGAGCGGGTTTAGGAACCTCTCCCTGTTCCTTCCATGTCACTCCTACCTCTGGTACCAAAGTTTCTGTTAAGGAAGCAACATTCAGGAACACATCTACTTTGTTAACTGAGATATTACTGTATAGCACATATTTGTTTGCCTTCCTGGGCTCCTGAGAGGAAGGGTGGGATATAAATTTAATAAATAAATATTAGATAGGACCCCAATACCTGATGGACCGCCTCTCCCGACATGAACCCACCCATACACTACGCTCAACATCTAAGGCCCTCCTCCGGGTGCCTACAAAGGAAGCTCGCAGGAGGGCAACAAGGGAGAGGGCCTTCTCAGTGGTGGCCCCCAAATTATGGAATGACCTTTCTGATGAGGTGTGCCTCGCACCAACACTGTTATCTTCTTGGTGCCAGGTCAAGACTTTCCTCTTCTCCCAGGCATTTTAGCATGTGTTTTTAAATTGTTTTTAATTTTTTTAAAATTGTGTTTTTAAATTGTTTTTTGTGTTTTAAAATTTGTATATTTGTTTTTATTGTTTTTAATTGCTGTAAACCGCCCAGAGAGCTTCGGCTATGGGGAGGTATATAAATGTAATAAATAATCTCTGCCCATTCTCAGTTTGTGATAGCACTTCTATTTAAGGTGGCAAACTTTAAACACAATGCATTAGTAATTAACATTTCCAATATATTTTACTATAGCAATTTAAATTATGTAGAAATATTTAAGAAAAGTGTCAGTAGATAATTTGAACTAAGGAGTCACTTTTGTTTTAATAAGCCCTTCAAGTTGATTTGGAGTTTCTTTCATGGGTTTGTGAACATTTATACAAACACATTTCAATACAGTTGGCCAACATACTGAAACACAGGGTACTGGGATTATGTTACACCAGAATTTCAACACGAAACTACAAACTAGCAGCCACAGTACATGAGAGAGTGAATGAATGAACGATGAGATCCCAGTTAGGAGAATTGGATTTGACCTTTTTCTCTCATGCATATTTTCCCAATTCAAATTGCCCCTGAAGCTATTTGCTAGATGCGCAGTTTCTCATGTTTGAAAGCCACTTCCTTAATTATCCCCAACATCTGAACATCAATGCCAAATTATCAGGTGAACCCACAGTTGGCTATAGAACCATACTCAAAAAGTGCTTATCAATAGTTCTCAAAGTGGGGAGAGGTAACAAGCGGAGTACCGCAGGGCTTGGTCCTGAACCCACTGCTCTGCAGCCTTTTTAATAAGAATTTGAATGAGGAGGTGCAGGAAATGCTTATCAGATTTGCAGGTGATACAAAATTGAAAGGGATAGCAAATATCCTTGAAGACAGAAACAACTTTCAAAGTGATCATGATAGGCTGGAGCATTGAGCTGAAAACAAAAGAATGAAATATAACAGGGATAAGTGCAAAGTTCTATACCTTGAGAAATGAAATGCACAGTTATAAGATGGGAGATATGTGGCTCTGCAATACTACATGTAAGAAGGAATTGTTGATACAAGTTGAATATCAGCCAACAGTGTGATCTGGCTGCAAAAAAGGCAAATGCTATTTTAGGTTGCATTAACAGAAGTATATTTCTAAATCGTGTGAAGTACTAGTTACCCTCTATTTGGCACTGGTTAGGCCTCATCTTGAGTACTGAGGGGGAGATATGACAGCACTCTTCAAGTGATTGAAAGTAGGAGGGCCGGAATCTCTTCTTGATCATCCCAGAGTGCAGGACACGGAATAATGGGCTCAAGTTGTAGGAAGCAAGATTTTAGCTGAACATCAGGAAAAACTTCCTAACTTAGAGGAGTATAACAATGGAACCAATGACCTAGGGAGGTGGTGGGCTCTCCAACACTGGAGAGGCATTTAAGAAGCAGCTGGAGAGCCATCTGTCGGGTATGCTTTAAGTTGGATTCCTGCATTGTGCCTTATTGGCACCTGCCAACTCTACTATTCTATGATGCTGTGGTTTCATTTGGTTAAGCAAGTAGTGGCTGGCTTTTCAATATTTGAGTGTGCAATCCTATATGTATCTAGGAGTAACCGGATTGCACAATAGGACTTAATTCTGAGTAGAAATGTATAGGCTTGTAATATTATAATAAATAATAATAAATTTAATTTTTGTGTCGCCTATCTGGCCGAAGCCACTCTAGGCGACGTACAAACTAAAATTCAGTAAATTACAATACAATACAGATAAAATACAATAAAATCAGTACGATCATTAATCACAGCAGCATGAAATCAGTTAGGGCGATCAATAGATAATAAAATATCCCAAAAAAGTTAGCCCTCCCCGGAATTCCTGAAGGCCTGTCCAAAAAGCCAAGTTTTTAATGCCCGGCGAAATATATCCAGGGAAGGGGCATATTTATCACAGATTTCTAATATGTTGCTTTCTTCAGAAACAGGACTGGTTAAAAATTCAATCACAAAACAAATGCATGATAATTTTGAAGTTTTTTTTAGCATTAATAATGTTTTTCATGTTTTTTTCAGGTATGTGTCTATAAAACCTGATCAGAGGAAATTGATTAATGGAACTAATGTGCTAGGCCTGCTGGTTGACATCTTACTCAAAGAAGGATTTCATTTACTAAGCACCAGGACAGTCTCAGCGGAAGAAAAAAATCAGTGCTATTGTTTTGAAAGAATGAGGCAGCCAGATGCCTTTGCCATAAGTATGCGGGAAACTCAACAAGGCACTACTGTATCACAAACAAAATCAATCCAAGTGCAGAAACGGAAGTGAATAATGGCTATAGTGAGATTTTAGAAACCAAGCATAGAAAACAGAAGGGCTAAGAATATATATAGCTATAAAAGCAGCAGCTATAATGCAATAGCAGGACACACTTTTGCTGCCAATATATCCCTTTTGTTGGATTTTTGATACTGGATATTTGGAGAGTAAAATAAAGTTAGGCTAAATTCCTTTAGATGGCAAATAGAGGGCTAAGTTTATTAACTTACAATAACTAGAATTGCCAAATATACAATTTTATATCACATCCATTGAAAATATAGTCTTCTACCTACTATATTTATTAGCTTTTACCACATGCAACTGGGCCTAGAAGAGAATTAATCCAGTAAGGTATACCTATCCTCGCAGAGAAGAACACCATAGTATGAAGGTTTGATCAGAAACAAGTGCAACGAGACATTTCATTTGCCATTTCTATATTTAGCAATCCTTTGTATCGTGGCATCAGAATAATAAGGATGCTTTATGTGGATTTTCTACTTAGAAATGGGACTGAAATCTGTAATTCCCTCTTTGGGGTAGTTTCTCATAATGAGTTGGGCAAGAATCTCACACCCAATGAGGCATCAGAGGATAACGTTTAATGTGCCATGAGGCCTGTCCTCCACCCAAGCCAGTATGTTGCTGTAAGGTGCAGTGGAGGATGCTGTCTTGCCACCAGTGTTGAACCAAGATTCGGTTGCTGTTGAGCTGGTTTCTGTATGTAGAATTTGGAGGTGCCATCTCCTTCACCTCAGGCAGCAAATTGTCTTGGGGTAGCCATGCTCCTTAATGAATGAGAAGGAAAAGCTTTGAGAACAGAGGTGGGAAGATGGCACACTAACCAAGCCTTCATTGAGGACAATAGAGTAACTCTTGCTCATGGTAAAAAAAACAACAACATTCATTTTTTAAAACATTCCTAGAATTTTTCCAAGCTACTATATCTGGCAGCTAATTAAAGATTTTCTTGGTAGTCAATGAGGGGGGAAATTACTTGGTAATCAAAGAAACTCAAAGAGATGCAGGGAGCCAGGTTTCAACTGAACATCAGGAAAAACTTCCTAACTGTTAGAGCGGTACGACAGTGGAACCAATGACCTAGGGAGGTGGCAAGTTGGGATAGGTTTAAGAAAACATTATCAGCCAAGATCTGACACTATCCATCTCTTTTGTATTATTATTATTATTATCTTTATTTATACCCCGCCCTTTTTCCAAACTGGAACTCAAGGCGGCTTCCAGATAAAAACAAGTACACATCATTAAGAACCTATAAAAATATAAAACATATAAACATATAAAATCAGCATTAAAACAGGATTAAACTATTAAGATGTTAAAACCAATTACTCTTAAAATACTGCAACCCAGTTTAGGAGCATACAGGCAAAACAATAACATACAGCATCCTCTTCAGTCACTACCCTTAAAACCTTCAGTTCCAAAGGCCTGCCGGAAGAAAAAAGTCTTTAGCTGTCGGCGGAAAGATTGCACAGAGGAGGCCATTCTTGCCTCCCTAGGGAGGGAGTTCCAGAGCCTAGGGGCAGCCACCAAAAAGGCCCTATCTCGTGTCCCCACCAGTCGCACTTGTGAAGGTGTTGGGATCGTGAGAAGGGTCTCTCCTGAAGATCTCAGGGCCCGGGCAGGTTCATATAGGGAGATACGGTCTGACAGATAGCCTGGACCTAAGCCGTATAGGGCTTTATAGGTCATAACCAGCACTTTGAATTGTGTCCGGAAACAGACTGGCAGCCAGTGGAGCTGTTGCAGCAGGGGAGTTGTATGGTCCCTGTAACTAGCCCCAGTTAACATTCTGGCTGCAGCTCGTTGCACCAGCTGAAGTTTCCGAACAGTCTTCAGAGGCAGCCCCACGTAGAGCGCGTTACAGTAGTCTAAGCGGGATGTAACTAAGGCATGTGTCACCATAGCCAGATCAGACGACTCCAGGAAAGGGCGCAGTTGATGCACTAATCTTAACTGTGCAAAAGAATTCCTGGCCACCGCAGAAACCTGGGCCTCCAGGTTTAAGGCTGAGTCCAGGAGCACACCCAAACTGCGAACCTGCGTCTTCAGGGGGAGTGTAACCCCATCCAGCACAGGCTAAACCCCTATTCCCTGATCCGCCTTTCGACTGACTAGGAGCACCTCTGTCTTGTCTGGATTAAGCTTCAGCTTGTTCACCCTCATCCAGTCCACCACTGCTGTCAGACACTGGTTTAGAACCGAGACAGTTTTCTTGGAATTAGGTGGAAAGGAGAAGTAGAGTTGGGTGTCATCTGCATACTGGTGGCACCGAACCCCAAATCTCCGGACAACCTCTCCCAGCGGTTTCATCTAGATATTAAATAGGATGGGGGACAGAACTGAACCCTGAGAGACCCCACAGGCCAACGGCCAAGGAGTCAAACAGGACTGCCCCAGCACCACCTTCTGGGTTCGACCCTCCAGGAAGGAACGGAGCCATCGTAAAACAATGCCCCCAAGTCCCATCCCAGTAAGGCGACCCAGAAGGATACCATGGTCGATGGTATCGAAAGCCGCTGAGAGGTCCAACAGAACCAACAGGGACACACTCCCCCTGTCCAGTTCTCTGCGTAGGTCATCTACCAAGGCGACCAAAGCCGTCTCCGTCCCATAACCAGGTCTGAAACCAGACTGCAATGGATCTAGATAATCCGTTTCATCCAGGAATCCCTGAAGCTGGGAGGCCACCACACGCTCTATTACCTTGCCCAGGAATGGGATATTAGACACTGGTCGATAATTATCCAGAATAGAGGGGTCCAGGGAGGGCTTTTTCAACAAAGGCCTTACAACTGCCTCCTTTAGGCACATTGGAACTCTGCCTTGTTGTAGGGAGGCATTGGCCACTTCCTTCACCCACTCGGCTAGGCCCCCTCTGGCACTTTTAATAAGCCAGGAAGGGCAAGGGTCTAACAGGCATGTGGTGGGCCTCACCTCTCCAAGGATCCTGTCCACATCCTCAGGTTGTACAAGCTGAAAAGAATCCATTATTATTGGACAAGCAGGAGCCAAAGTTACATCCACTGAGCCTGTATCAACTATAGCATCCAAGTCGGAACGAATCTGAACGATTTTGTCTGCGAAGTGCCGTGCAAATTCTTGACAGCGGGCTGATGAGTGGTCTATATTACCCTCTCGGGGGCCAGAATGTAGGAGACCCCTGACCACTCGAAACAGCTCTGCTGGTCGGCTCCCTGCAGACACAATGGTGGCTGAAAATAATAATTTCTTTGCTGCCTGCACTGCCATGGAGTAGGCCTTCAGTTAGGCTCTAGCCCGTGTTCGGTCAGACTCGCTCCGAGTCTTCCGCCAACGTCGCTCTAGTCTCCGTCTCATTTGTTTCATCACCATCAGCTCCCTGGTAAACCAGGGAGCTGGTTTGGCTCCATTCCGTGAGAGGGGACGCTCAGGAGCGAACATGTCCACCGCCCTGGCCATTTCCCCATTCCAGAGGTCAGCCAGAGCTTCAACAGAATCGTCTGCCGAGGTGACAGGAAAAACCCCAAGAGCTCTCAGGAAACCATCTGGATCCATCAGCCTCCTGGGGCGGACCAACCTAATTGGTCCCCCACCCCTGCAGAGGTTTTGAGTCCCAGTAAGTCTAAACCCAACCAGGTAGTGATGTGTCCATGACAACAGAACTACAGAGAGGTCCTCCACACCAAGATCACCACCATCCCATCCAGCACAGAACACAAGGTCCAGAGTCTGGCCAGCAGCATGAGTGGAACCAGATATTACTTGGGACAGACCCATGGTTGTCATGGAGGCCATGAAATCCTGAGCCACTCCCACCAGAGTGGTCTCGGCATGGATGTTGAAGTCCCCCAGTACAACGAACCTAGGTGATTCCAACACCAACCCCGAGACCACCCCGGCTAGCTCAGGAAGGGAGACTGTTGAGCAGCGGGGTGGGCGGTACACCAACAGAATCCCTATTCTGTCCCGGCTGCCCAACTTCAGATACACATACTTTTGTATAATGATATCTTTCAGTTATTTGGAAAGACAAACTTGTGATTAAACTATAAAATCACAAGACCATGAAATATTGTTTAAAAGGATAAAATCCTCATAATACATGAGCCTACAAAATCAGTGGTCTTTTCAGGAAGACCAGTATCCAATATCAATACCAAGCCTCCCATTTCCTGCTTTCACTACATATGCCTTGTTTAGTATTCATACTGTCTTCCTGGGTTTTCAGATTTATTATCTTACAACAACCTTGTGACATAGGCCAATATAATTTTCTTTATATGCTGTATCCATCAAAAGCATATAGCCGTTTACTGTGTGCAGAGCATAGGCCTGTACAGGTAAATATATTGCCATGGATAGTCTTAAGAAATTTGAAGCAGATTCAAAATACAGATTAGATGGTACAGAATCTATGCTTGCTTTTTGATGTTCTTCTTTTGGTATCTGTTGTCCAGAGTGTACAGATTTATTTATTTATATGTATTAAATTTATTCCACATCTTTCAACACTAAATTTCAATGTTGCTAACTACATAACAAGAGTCAATACAATATAATTTTTAAATAATTGTTTTTATTCACTTCTGAAAGGTCTCTTGTCATCTCAAATATAGCGTACTTTTCAAGGACTGTGGTATAGTTATGCTGGATGTATGAAAGATGGAGGATAGAGCTGGGTAATGGTGGAGTCAAAATGCCAAATCTTGGGCTGCTTCTAGGTGGGTGGCTCCAATCATTGCTCTTCCGTAACAGGCTACAAGTAGAATTGCAACTGACTTTCCACAGTATTGGGAATACTGCACTTGTTCTATGTGTACATCCTACCATGTTCTGTTCTCACCAGTGGGCATGACATAACTGCTCTGGGTTGGACTATTTGAAGCTCAGCATGATAAGTGCCATTTGGTGACTCCCATTTATTTATTTTTAATCAGTCTTTTGATTATCACTAAGACACCTCATCAGGGACTGAGCAGTTTTGAACTGGGTCCAGACAAGAGATAAATTGGCAGCCAATGCGATGGAGCCAGAACCAATGTTATGTGTTCACACCCTCTTGTTCCAGTTAACAATCTAGTCGCTCTTTTCTGCACTAATACAATAAGATTCCCCCCTCTCCTCCCCCACATGCACCCCACGCCATCCCCACATCTGCTCTGGAGGGTTGGGAAAGGAGAGAGGGAGATTGTTCTGTTGCACAAGGAGAAATTAAATGACCTGAAGAACAACTATTGGTGTAACGTGGAGAATTTCCAGCACGATACGCTTCTCTTCTTAGCATGCATAGCTGGACAAATAGGAAATTTCACATATTGAGTGATCTAGTGTTCATAGTGGTACTCAGTTTATAGGATTGTGTGCCAGAAGCTGGATGAGTATATTTTCCATGCTTTAATTTGTCAGGAATAGCAGGAATAATAATGCAAAGACCTCACTTCAGCAGAGCCAGAACAGACACACTGAATATTGCCCAATATACTGATTTCTCACACATATGCAATGAAGCTGTTGCTAATAATGGAACATTCCCCAGTACTAGAAAAAATGTAAAAGATGGCTACACTACACTTACTGTCTTGCGCACATGCACACTTGCTGCACACATACAGACCACAAACCCACATGTCTCTCTCATTCACACACTCACATTTCACATGTACACCTCTTTCTTGCACACACTCATAGATGCCTGTATGATTTTTTCCAGGGGAAGGGCAATTTTTTGGGGAGGTGGGCAAAGTAAAACAATGAAAGGGTGGAGCAGGCTAATTTCTCAAAATGGAGAAGAATTGTGTCTTATGTTTTGCCTCATAGCATTTAAAAAAATGCTAGAAACTTCTTTTAAAAACATGTTTGCGGGGAATTATGGTTCATCCCACAGGCACCAAGGAAGGCCTTTGCAGGTACAGTGGCAGCCATGGGTGCAGGGATGGTGACTCCTGGCTGAGTGTAGCTGGTATAGCACAGTGGGGAGGAGAGCCTGGCTGGGAGTCCAGAGTCTGAGTTCAAATCCCCGCTCTTGTCTCCTGGGTGTCAAGGGCCAGCTAAAGATCACCCCACAGTGAGTGGCTCAGGGGTTACGTGCCCTGCCACCTGTGCAGCCATGGGCAAGCTCCATAGTCCCAAGGAGCCCAGTTGCCCCCCAGCTGGCAGTTGCGGGCAAGGAAGGGGCTGGCTTGTGCAGCTGTGGCAAGCTGAGCAGGCCTTAGCCAGCTGGGGAGGACTAGACTCAGAGGGAGGCAATGGTAAATCCCCTCTGAGGACCACTTGCCATGAACACGCTATTCATAGGGTCGCCATAAGTCGGGATCAACTTGAAGGCAGTCCATACATTTCCAAACACACATAATGCCAATCCCACACATAATGTTGGTGTCTAGTCTACATTGTTATAAAATCACTGCCAACCGATGTAGGTTTCTCCAGATACTTAATTTATAACAGTAATTTTGCAGCGAGCAATTCCCACATCTTTGCTCCCACGTCTCGGGTATCTGCAGATGGTGATGGGGGGAGGGGGAGCACTATGCACATACTCCACCACACTATCATTGGCTGCAAAGAAAAAAAGGATTATAATAAATGGAATGGGACTGGAGAGCATTTGAGAGCAAGCCCTTCCCCATCATCTGCCATTGCCAGTCGTTGTAATAATCTTTCCCACTAAGTGAAAGCAGGTAAGGATCCTTCACTGAACCCAACGATTGACTTTGTTGATGGCGCGTTCCTCTTCTGATTGGAGCTTTTTTTACGGCGCGTCACATCAGAGGGACTGTGTCTCTGGATTGCCATGGGTACGGGGGCGGGACTTGGAAGCAACGCAGCCTAACGCGGATGGATACAGCAAGATGATTTATCAATCCTTTCAGCGGGTTGGTAGAATATACGCGTTTTAATAAAAACACTTTGCATTTGACATATATACCATAGAAAGACATTTTCACTTGCTTTTGGGGGGATCACAGAAGTTCGTAGGGAATTTCAAAAAGGAGCAGCGAAGACTATTTTTTTCTGGCGGAGGGACACCACGGGGTTGGTGTTTCATGCCTGTGAGTTGTCTCCGGTAGCCAGAAAACGGGGGGGGGGTTACATCTGCCCCAAGGGCCGGGCCGGCGGGCGGGGGCATGGAGGCCGCGGGGGGCAACCTGGGCACCATCCAGCGGGGGCTCTTTACATCCACGCCTAGAGAGGGCCATCCTCCTCCTGCGGAGCTCCCGAAGCGAGTGAGTGGGGATGGGAGTGGAAGCTCTGCACTCGGGAACGGTGCTGCACGATGACCAGACACCCCGTATTCAGCCTGCGGGAATGATTGCTTATGGCTCGGGTTCCCCAACCTTCGGATGCCACTTAAGCATTGCTTGGGCTACAGCCATCCGTGCAGATGACAGGCTGAAGCCAGGACCGGATTCAGACACGCCGAGGCTCTAAGCCATATTAATATTCAAAGGCTCTGTGCCATCAACAAAAAAAGAGTGTTACATCATAATAGAAAGGGTAATGGCAAACTATTATGTTTGCATATATACATAGGCAAAGATGCAGTGAAAAGCAACTCAGTGAAATATATCTAGCAAAAAGCTTAATTTGCATTATCAAATACCTTATGATTTCTTAATTAGCATATATGAAACCGAAGCCTTCTAGAAACACAAGTGCAGTCACAGAGAACAGAACTTAGTTAATGGAAGTACAATGTGCCTTGTAATGAAAAATTAATACTGGTGTTCTGAACAAAACATGTACAAACTTACAGTAATCCAATATGCACTATTGTATACCTTTAAATGCAAATATCTTCTGATTTCTTACTTAGCAATGCATATGTGAAACTGAAGACTTCTAATGTAAAGGAACATAACAACATTACACAGATTACCACTTAGTAAATACAAGCAGCAAAGGAACCTTGAGTATGAGATCCCTTCTCTATAGCCATAATGAAGTAACTGTCAAGTTTCGATAATTTTTTTAACTGCCCTTCCTAGAATAATAGAATATTAGAGCTGGAAGGGGCCTACAAGGCTATTGAGTCTTGCTCAGTGCAGGAATCCAAGTTAAAGCATACTCAAGAGTTGGCTGTCCAGCTGCCTCTTGAATGCCTCCATTGTCGTACTCCTCTAACAGGAAGTTTTTCCTAAAGTTTAGCCAAAATCTGGCTTCCTGTAAGTTGAGCCCATTATTCCATGCCCTGCATTCTGGGATGATTGAGATCCTGGCCCTCTGTGTAACAACCTTTCAAGTACTTGAAGAGTGCTATCATATCTCCCCTCTGTCTTCTGATTAGCAAGCTAGCTAAATGTGGGCTGGATGGAACAACTATCAGGTGGATCCACAGTTGGCTCCAGAATCGTACTCAAAGAGTGCTTATCAATGGTTCCTTCTCAAACTGGGAGGAAGTAATGAGTGGGGTACCACTGAAGGCATTTGTGAGTGCCATGGTGCCCACAGGCAATGGGGTTGGTGACCCCTGCTGTAAGAAGTGACCCTTCCCACACTTAAGCAAAAATGAATGATCAACTTAGTAATAATTCTGTCACCTTAAAAGTTGAAGTAGTATTCTCTTCCCAACTCAATCTCCCACTTTCCATTTCCCTCTATAAATGGTAGTGTTCTGGAATAGGAATCTTTGGCCCTCGATTCATAGATAGACTCCAACCCCCATCAGCCCTAGTCAGCATGGCCAGTGGTCAGGGATGATGGGAGCTGTAGTCCAATAACATCTGGAGGGCACCAGGTTTCCCATCCCTGTTCTAGAATATGGTACAATTCAATGAAAGGTAGCAATAATAGTTGATTATTTAGTTGTGAGGGTTCCTACATTACTGTTCACAGTTGACATCTGAGAAGAACCTAGTTAATTTTATCAAGAATATTCTTTGCAGGCTTCTAAACCTCTTGTTTACTTTGCTTACTTAAATGTTTGTTTTTGTTTTCTAGACTGATTCATCAACATCCTTCAGTAGTGAAAGTTCAGGAGAAGACTGGCTTATAAAGGTTTGCTGTCCAGGAGCCCGGCATCGATACTGTAGGCATGTCCCCGCCCAAAAGGTAAATATTTCATTAAACTTGTTTTAACATGTCTAAGGCTTGATAAGAGGAGCAATGTGAATGAATGCTCTGTGACACAATAGTTCTCAGTGTGCAGCCTGAATATTTGGGTACTGAGTTGATTTAGTAAAGGAGTATACATAACCCTCAAATTCTGTCTCTGTGTTTTAGATTTCACTTTTTAAAAGTTACCCAAATTCATGTGTCACATATGTTCAGTATGCAATGGGACTGGAGGGTTATGCTTGACTCCCTCCTTCTGGATCCACTTCAGTAACATAAGCGGGATATAACATTGTAGTAGTGCTTACAGACTCATAGAATAGTAGAGTAGGTAGGGGCCTATTTTAAATACCCACACTGTATATCTGTAATTTTGCAGCCATAGACATTCCAAATAAATTTGAAGTACAAAAAGATAGGGGAGACCATGAGACTTCCATGTAATCATGAAGTAGTTGGGATTGAGCAAGGTTAAATGCTCATGCATGCATGCGCACACAATATCACATACACAACATCTCCAAGAAATCAGTTGATGAGCAGATATGCAGATTCAATTGAAAAAAAATGTTTTAGAAAGGAGAGGGAAAACTCAGATAATGAAAAGCCATGGTGATGAATTGTAGGTATGTACAAATGCAGGTTAAAAATGGGAAATGTTTCATTAGTTGTAGAAGGAAGTGAATTGGGAAATATATGAAAATTCAGTGTTTTAAAAAAATTCAAATAATGACAGAGAAGTAGTTGAATATATGGCTAGAATGAGGGACATTATTATTTGTAGAAGTGATATTACAACTACAACAAGGAAATTGAGAGTTCTTTGCAAACATTCAGTATGACACAGGGTGAAAACACCAGGTTCAAATGCCGCTTTTGGTGACAGATTGTATGACATTGTGTTGGCTAATGTGTGAAATCCTGGCTCTAAAGCCAATGATTAATATTTGATTATCTTTAGTGAAACTTACGGATTTTAATGGTTTGAATGTGAATCTGGGGACATGCAATGTCTGTCAAACTCCAGACCGTTTTACACAAAATCTGGGATCTTAGAGATCGGATGTGTTTCCCCTTTAAACCAGCTTCACGGAGATTTCAAAATTGTTTGGCTGGAGGTAGGAGGGGAGCAGCTGCCTTCAGGTGCTGGGGAAAGAAGAAGGTGGGAGAAAAGAGACGGGCTGGAGGCGCCTTGCACTTTCCCCACAGCTCCCACCAAGCAGGAAGGGGACAGGGGGAGCCATGGGGACCACCTTGCTAGCACACAGTGTGGAGGAAGTATGGAGGCATCTGTGCAGGGGTGTGTGTGTGTAATGGCTCCCTTCACACCTGTCCTCTCTTGGAGGCACCTGTTTCCCCCAGAGGCTCCAAAACCACCTCACTTCCTCAGCGGCGCCTTTATTAACTGTAAAACGTTTGGAGAAGAGAGCATGTAGTCATAAGCTATAAAGCAATAGACTGCTATTGTTCTTCCTCTGCCTAAAAGCAAGGTCCAGGGACATCCATAAATGACAAAAGCGAGTAATTGCGAGGGAGGAGGGGGAAAGGAGGGGGAAGAGAGAGACAAGTCAGCTGTGGATTTCCAAACTGTTTGGTTATCACCACCTTGCTCCATTCACTGGTGTGTACATTACATGGAGTCAACAAGATGAAGATGAATCAAATATGTACAGCCTGGTGCAGGTTTGTTTCAGTCCCCACTTCGACAAATCAATCTTGCTTCTTTTTAAGGATACTAGTGTGTACGTAGCCTGAGAATAATATCTGAGTTTAGAAGACAATTTTTCTGTTCCGATTAAAAAAATTCTATCTCCCGTACTGGCCTCATTGTCTTCAATGCTTGGTTGTCCTGGGATAGTGAAAGATGTTTACACTATTCCAAGCCAATTAAGTCATCTCTTGGACGGCTGAATAAAACTATTTGAATAAAACAACGATGTCAGCGTGCTTGTACAATGGAAATCCACTTGCGCAACAGGTTTTTGCTTCTCTCCTCTCCAATCCCCCTGTGTGCCCTCAAGTTTGATCTGTCAGGCCCCATCGCCTAGGGTTCTTGGAGTGCCCAGAGTTCGAGGGGTAGGGTGTGGGAGGGAGGAGTGTAAGCAGACTCTTGCTTGCATTACGTTGGCTCTCATCCTTTCTTAAGAAGCACCCTTGTTTTGAGTAAACTAGGGAAAATCCATTGGAACTTAAAAGCACAGCAGCTGATCACGTTTAGACTTTCCTTGTTCACTCTGTCAGACGTCAGTGCTAATGAGACATACTCCCAAGTAAGCATGCATAAAATTACATCTTTAAATGTTTTTCTTATTTCAAATTTATGCAGCGTATATCATCACAGCCCCAAAAGACAGGATTCCCACACTGTTTGGATAAAGAAGATGAGTTTGTAGAGTCTACAGAACAGATGCCTATTACATCTTACCAGGTACAACAGTTCAAATGTTTTCTTGAAGAGATGCAATGAATTTGACGCATTCTGTATTCCAGTTGCATGGATTTTACATATTGATGAATATGATGATGAAGGTAACATTACACCAGTGCATAAGAACGCTGTACTTCCTGGCACATTATTTAAGACATATGTTATTATACAGCCGCAAGAGTGGCTGTATACTATAGCCAGCATGGATTTTTCACATTCCGCCATGTTAAATTGAAAATACCCTACGTGTCATTCCACTGCTTCCCATAAGCTCATTTCAAAACCAAATCTTACAAAACATATAGCCCTGAACTTAGAAATGCTTGCTTAACAACCCTCTAAATTTTCAAGAGAGAATCCAGAGTTCAAAGTGTAAAACAAGAGGGAAAAAAATCCAGACCCCTGTTTGACTTTTTTCTGTCAGTGGTCTCATCATTAGTTGAAATTAATTAAAAACCAGCCATGTTCACAGAATACCTGTAATCCTATTACTGACCTTGCCCCATACTCTGACCTTCATCTTCTGCAGTTTAAAAGTTAAAAAAATGCCTGGCTGATTTTTAATTAATTTAAGAAATTTAACATTGAAATCTATGGTAGCACAGGCATGCTCAGTAAGAACCAACTGTCAGTGTTCTAAAAGCCAGTCTCACAGCTGTTTGACTTGGCTAATCAGGGGGCCACACTCATGCCAGATATTTATTCCACTTTAAACAGTCATGGTTTCCCCCCAAGAATCCTGGAAAGTGTAGTTTGTGAAGGCTGCTGAGAGTTGTTAGGAGATTCCTGTTCCCCTGACAGAGCTCCAGTGGCCAGAGGGGTTTAACAATCAGCCCCTCTTCTGGGGATTGTAGTTCTGTGATGAGAATAGGGCATCTCTTAGCAGCTCTCAGTACCCATCACAAACTACAGTTCCCAGGATTCCAAAGGGGAAGCCATGATTATTTAAAGTGGAATAAATGTCTGGCGAGGATGTGGTCAGAGACCACTTTGGTTTAAATTTGGGTGGGAAACTATGTCTGTCTACTGTAGAATAAAAAAGTGGGAGAATCCCTGAAAAATAAAGATACCGTTAACAGTATTTTTCTTTTGGAAAGGAAAGGGGCTTTCCCCCTGTCCAGTTCCCACCCACCTAATCCCCTTTCCCTCCCCCTTCCTCCCTCTATTGACTCTTCCTCCCACTCCCTCCCCCTTTCCCCCTCTCTGCCCCTCCCCAGGTCAGTTTCACTTGTCCTAAGCGTGATTGCACAGGAGTTAATCCCGCTGAACTTAATAAGCATCCAAATAATGAAACCTGCCCCTCCCTTCTGCTCCCCCTTCCTTTCCCCCTCCTGCCCCTCACCTCCCTTCACCTCTTCTCCCCTCCTCCTCCTCCTCTCCCTTGGTCAGTTTCATCTATCCTAAGCATGATTGCATGGGAGTAAATCCCATTGAACTCAATAAGCATGCAAATGATCAAACCTGCTCTCCTACTCCACTCCCCCCTCCCCCTGCCCTCGCTTTTCCTCCATGGTCAGTTAATCAGTTTGAAGGCACATAACAACAAAACAAACATGATTGCAGGGGAGTAAATCCCATTGAACTCAATAAACATGCTAATGATGGGTCCATTCTTAACAAACTGGCACAAGATCCCATTTCTTCCCTCCCAGATTAAAAAGCAGAGAAATTCACTAATAGGAAAAAAACCCCTTGTGGTTTAAGCCAACAGATATTTCTATTAAACTTTTAAAGGCAGGGAAATAGGGTAGCTATAGTGAATGCACCAGGGGAGCGGGACATCTGACCTCTTCTCTGAGATACTGTCCTGTCCTACAAATTTGTAAAAATGCAGACACAATTTTGGTTGGTCTTTTGCATTCAAATCCACTTCCTGTGTAGCTTGGAAGCATCAAGAATGCCTGGTTTTTAAGGTTGTTAAGTAAAATGGATCTGTGGCAAGGAACTGTGGGGAAAACGTCTTGCCTGAATTGGGGCCTCTGAAAGACCATGAAACTGTCAGTTCTCACAGCTGAACTCCGTTAATTAAACAGTAAGCAAGACCACTTGCTTATCAGCTGAGACTGGTTTAAGGGGTGGTGGCAGTTTACCTATCTTTCAGGGTTGGTGTTGGTTTAACTCAGCCCTGGTAAGGAAGGCATGGGTTGTGCCTCGTTGGATCAATTGTCCTGGGCTTGGGAGTTGACCCTGGTGGGAACTGGTGAGTTCTTGACAGGAAGAATTTGGCAACATATGCCTCTGAGCATATCATGAGTGGTGGCAACACCTGCAATCAGGATTGCATCTCCAAAGATGAAGAATTACATTTGTGGTATGTTTGTTAGTGTCCTTGCTTGCTTCTCTCCTGTGTTACTACTGTTTCTATGGAGAATCTAACCTAGAAAATTATATTTCTCTCATTATTCATCCTAGAAATCTGTGGCAAATTTATTATTATTATTTTCAAAACCTTTTCATTGGTCAGTGTCCTATGATGGTGAAGACAACCTTTTGTGTTTCAAACTGGAGTTTATATTCTGTTTCTATTTTGGGTGCATTAACAGTTGAATCTGAAACTGCAGTTGATGTAAAATTAGGCTGATTACACTATGTTGCAACTTAAGCAATGAATTTAGCTGTCAGAAAAAACAAACTTGGCCTGCCCAAAATGCATGTTTTTAGCCCACTATGTGTAAACCACTCCACTTAAGGAAAGGTGGGCCTGGTCAATTAAAAACATAGAGCATACCTAGAATATTGCTAGAATATATTTCACCTCCCACTGTTTTATCTTGTGAAAACTGAGACACTCCTTATTCCGCTGGGGACTATTCCGCAGAATAGTCAGTGCCATTATTCCACAATAGTTTTTATGAGTTTTCTGGTGTGAATTATGCAAAGTGTTGCTGTACTTCACATATTAACAGAAACAAAAGAGAATAATTTACTATAGGAAACTTCACTAAAATTTCCAAGTAAATCAAACATAATTAAAGTGACTGAAATGTATCAACTGTCTTAACATTGTTGCTTCAGCAGAGATCAGCACAAACAATACAACAATACAAACAAGTTGGAAAGAATTGAGTAAGTTGGAACTGAGAACTGATGTCACAGTACTATGACCTAACTTTGGAACACTTCTTTTCTGTTGTGGAGAAGTGCTGTTGTACTAAATGGTGTTGTGCTTTCTGATCAGTTGCCTTATAGCTTACAAAAGACAAAGACTATTTTAAAGTGAGTTACTAGAAAGTTAACATCTTGCTTGACAAGTTGTGAAAGTGATGAGTACCAGCATAATTCTTAAAGCCCTCTGAATATTTTTAATTTGTTAAGACTAGTGAGGTCACTGACCAAATCCAGTGGGCTCTGGTTTTGTTTTACATATTTTAATATTCTCATACTAGGGCTACCCAAGAGTGCCAAGGCAGGAAAGCTCAGACTTACAGTGGCTCATAAGACTTCGCTGTCCAAGGGCCCAAATGGAACAGATGATGGCAGATCCAAAACAAGTGAGTGATTAAGCTCTTCGGGTGAGAAGATACTGTTTTGCCAGTGCAGTATCACAGAATATCTAATAATATAGCACTGCAAGACTGCTAGAGCAGTATTTCATCTTGATTTAATCAAGTTGTGTTTTTTTAAAAAAACCCTTAAACTCATGCAGCAGAATTCCTTATACTTTGATTTTTTAAATTTCAAAAGCTACAGATGTTTTCCTTCCTAATTCTACTCAGAAGTTAATCTTTCCGAAGGCTATTCTTCACATTTGTAAGCAGATTTAGTGTAATGGCTAAGACATTTCTGCCCTCGTGTTGAATCTCACCTATGCCAGCAATATTCTACTTGGCCTTGGCAAGTCATTCTTTTTCAGCCTCAGACCCCGATATACAATAATATAACAACAATGTTGACTTACCTTATGAAGTAGTTCTTAGGATTATAACAAGATGATGTATGTGAAGTGTTGGAAATACGCAAAGTACTATACAAATCCTGAGTGTTGTTATTGGGGTGTCATCAGCTCCATCTATTGCCGTCTAAATGGAAGGCAATTTATATATCATGTCGAAAAAGAGTTTTAAGCAGTTCCAGATATTTGTAGTAGTAAGGTATTTTCTTTATTCATAGTGCTATATTGTTACCTTGAAAGTCATACAGTCATCTTGTGAGTAGCTTTAAGAAGAATCAAGTAGATCAGTTGATTCAGTGCAGGAAGTTAGTGGTGGCACAATGTGGCGATAGTTAGTCACTGGCTGGCAAATTTCAGTGTGGGGAATAATGCTATGACTGTCCCCACATGCTGCTGTTTCCATTTGGAGAGGGGAACTCAGTTTTCTACTTTCCTATGAAAGGACTTGCATTTCATTCTAAGATGTATATTTTTATTAAATTTATTACCTGCCCTTCACCGGTAGGTCCCAGGGTGGGTCACAACAATATAGAATATAGTATTAAAAACAGTTTAGAACAAGTTACATTCACAACTAAATATATGTATCTCAAGTGTCAACAGCCAGGATGTAGTGTTCCATCCTCTGCAATATTCTTTTAGGTGAATGCTGAGGCAGACACAGGCATCAGACTGTATTCCTTGTATAGGCAAATTTGAATTTGGGATTGATGGAATATGGCATACTCACTGGGATTCTCCACCCCTCACCCCTTCTTATAAGTCTCTTCCAGCAGTGTCTACGTCCTTGAGTAGATCACCTAGCAAGACTTGCAGAAGTATTCCATCTGGAGGCACAAAAGCTTCAGAAAGTTGGCTAACCCAGAAGCATTTTTCCATTGCACAGGTACAGCAGAGTTTGGGGCAGGAGAAGGAGTATGAAATCAATACTGGCACTACTCTGCTGAAGCTTTCTAATATTTGGACAGAAGGGAGAAACTTTTGCTAACAGGTTTATTAGAACATAAGGCTGACAAAGTATAATACTGCAAGGCACGAAAGGGCTGACAGCCACTTCACTGTTCTGAAGTCATTGATTCTTTGAATTCCATGCAGTTTATTGAATGTGTATGTTTTGGGATTAGAAGAAACTGAATTCCAGTCTGCTGTGCATGGGGATTTTTGCAGTTGTATTTTAATTTTTTTACATAATTTATATGAAATAACTTTTTAAATGTGGTGTTGGTTTGGATAAATAATGTAAGAATGTAGGACTGAAAGTTATTTATTTATTACAGTGATTTATACCCCACCTTTCAGGATACATATTTCAAAAGTGGCTTATAAGAAACTTTAAATACATTTTAATACCACAAAAAATAAAACAATTAAAAGCCAAAGCAATCAGGATCCTTCACACAGCATTATTATTATTATTATTATTATTATTATTATTATATAGACCTACTTAGCAAAATAAAGATGGCAAGTTTATCCTTGTATTTGGTTAGCAATAGTTGCTCATCACTAAACTCTTGATGCTGTGATTCTAGGCACTGTGTGCAGCCCTTCTAGGATGGAAGTTGCCTTATTTTTCACATGCATGGAATATTATTGTATACTCGAGGATTTATACTGAATTGTGCTATAATGTAAAATATTTTAAATTGGGATATATTAGAACTTTTACTATTCAATTAGGGATATTCTACATATCCTAAATTAATTTAATTAAGTTAAATTAATTTAAACATGTTGGATTAACAGTTCTGACCACAAAAGTCTGTTTTTCTTCTAACCTTCTAATCGGTGCAAGCAGTAATAATGGCAACTCCTCTCACCCCTTTTTGTTTTGCTTTGCACTTTTTATTCCACTAGGAGATCATTTCCAAAATAACCTTAAAGTTGCACCAACCCAAACTCCATTAAAAGGCTTTGAAATAACTATTTTCAGCCTCTTCTTTAGTCATGGGCCTACTATACACTGCTCATAAAACTAATTGTTAATTACTGCTTTTCATCCAGTAGTTTTACTTCACAGATTTTGCTGGTATTTTATTAGGCTATATTTAATGAAAGCCAGGATGTTGTTGGCACTACCCAGGCCCTGTTGGAAAGAGAGAACAACTTTGTAAGGGTAAGCAACAAAATATGTTCGCCATATGCCTTTCTAATGTTTGAGGAAGACATGCACATAATGGAAATGCCTGACCCCACCTACCCCTGCAACTATGGCTGCTGATATGTTGTTTGAATCTAATACATCTACATGTTACTTTTGCTTAGAAATGCTTTTCCAGTAGCATTGTAAATATGGTATATTGAACCTTGTGGTTGTTTGTTGTTGTGTGCCTTCAAGTCGATTATGACTTATGGCGACCCTATGAATCCTCCGTAGCGCAGAGTGGTAAGTGGCGATAATGCAGCCGAAGCTCTGCTCATGGCCGGAGTTCGATTCCAACGGAAGGAGGAAGTCGAATCTCCGGTAAAAGGGGTCGAGGTCCGCTCAGCCTTCCATCCATCCGTGGTCGGCAAAATGAGTACCCGGCATATGCTGGGGGGCAAAGAAAGGCCGGGGAAGGAACTGGCAATCCCACCCCATATATACGGTCTGCCTAGTAAACGTCGCAAGACGGCACCCTAAGAGTTGGAAACGACTCGCACTATAAGTGCGGGGACACCTTTACCTTTTATGAATCAGTGACCTCCAAGAGCATCTGTCATGAACCGCCCTGTTCAGAACTTGTAAGTTCAGGTCTGTGGCTTCCTTTATGGAATCAATCCATCTCTTGTTTGGCATTCCTACTTTTCTACTCCCTTCTGGTTTTCTCAGCATTATGGTCTTTTCTAGTGAATCATGTCTTCTCATTATGTGTCCAAAGCATGATAACCACAGTTTCATTATTTTAGCTTCTAGTGACAGTTCTGGTTTAATTTGTTCTAACACCCAATTATTTGTCCATGGTATGCGCAAAGCTCTCCTCCAACACCACATTTCAAATGAGTTTATTGTTCTCTTACCCACTTTTTTCACTGTCCAACTTTCACATCCATCCATACAGTTCAGGAATACCATGGTCTGAATGATCCTGACTTTAGTGTTCAGTGACACATCTTTGCATTTGAGGACCGTTTCTCGTTCTCTCATAGCTGCCCCTCCCCAGTCCTAGCCTTCTTCTGATTTCTTGACAATTGTCTCCATTTTGGTTAATGACTGTGCCGAGGTATTGATAATCCTTGACAAGTTCAATGTCCTCATTGTCAACTGTAAAGTTACTTAAATCTTCTGTTGTCATTACTTTAGTTTTCTTGACGTTCAGCTGTAGTCCTGCTTTTGTGCTTTCCTCTTTAACTTTCATCAGCATTCGTTTCAAATCATTACTGGTTTCTCCTAAGAGTATAGTATCGTCTGCATATCTTAAATTATTGATATTTCTCCCTCCAATTTTCACACCTCCTTCATCTTGGTCCAATCCCGCTTTTTGTATGATATGTTCTGCGTACAGATTAAACAAACAGGGTGATAAAATACACCCCTGTCTAACACCCTTTCCAATTGGGAACCAATTCGTTTCTCCATATTCTGTCCTTACAGTTGCCTCTTGTGCAGAGTATAGGTTGCGCATCAGGACAATCAGATGCTGTGGCACTCGCATTTCTTTTAAAGCATTCCATAGTTTTTCATGATCTACACAGTCAAAGGCTTTGCTGTTATCTATAACGCACAGGGTGATTTTCTTCTAAAATTCCTTGGTCCGTTCCATTATCCAACGTATGTTTGCAATATGATCTCTGGTGCCTCTTCCCTTTCTAAATCCAGCTTGGACGTCTGGCATTTCTTGCTCCATATACGGTAAGAGCCTTTGTTGTAGAATCTTGAGCATTACTTGACTTGCATGGGATATTAAGGCAATAGTTCGATAATTACTGCATTCTCTGGGATCCCCTTTCTTTGGAATTGGGATATATATTGAACGCTTCCAGTCTGTGGGCCATTGTTTAGTTTTCCATATTTCTTGACAAATTTTTGTAAAATTTGGACAGATTCAGTCTCAGTCGCTTGTAGCAACTCTATTGGTATGCCATCTATTCCTGGTGATTTGTTCCTTCCAAGTATTTTAAGTGCATCTTTTACCTCGCATTCTAAAATTTCTGGTTCTTCATCATGAATGAATCTGTCATCCTGTCATCTCTTTGATAGAGTTCTTCTCTGTATTGCTTCCATCTTCCTTTTATTTCATCTCAGTCAGTCAGTCAGTGTGTTCCCCTGTTGATTATTCAGCTTCCCTAGTTGTGGTTTAAATTTCCCTTTCATTTCTCTTAATCTTTTGGAACAGGGCTCTTGTTCTACCCTTTTTGTTGTCCTTTTCTATTTCTATACAATAACTATTGTAATAGTTCTCTTTGTCCCTACGTAGGAGTCCACATACTGCAGCTGAAATTATTTAAGTATTATTGCATTTATGTTCCACCTTTCCTCCAAGTTGCTCAAGGTCATCCCATGGTCCCAGTCCCTTTCCATTTTATCCTTACACCAACCCTGTGAGATAGGTCAGGCTGAGGGACTGTGTCTGGTCCAAGGTCACCCAGTGGCCTTTGTGGCTGGGTGGGATTTGAACCTGGATCTTAGTCCAACGCTGGAACCCACTGGTGTTGGGAGACAGGACTGCCTATCTTCAGACTGTGTGTGTGTGTGTGTGTGAAGGAGGGGGATTCCAATTTGATGAACCTTTGCATTAAGGAAAGAAAACAACGCCTCCCTGTTTGCAGGGAGCTTTTTTGGAAAGGGATATTTGGAGATGAGATTTTTGCCACACACATTTTTTTTCAATTAAAAGAGACTAACATTACAATTAGCGTGGTGGGGGTCACAAAATTTTTTTGAGCTTACTAAGGGGGTCCATGTACTCATAAAGGTTGGGAACCACTGCTCTTGTCTGTGCTTGGATATTGGGCCTCTGCCTGAACCCTGTGTCTTTGTCACTTTGCAGCAGGTGCTATTGGTCTGAATGGAAAAAAGTGGCATTGTAGGTTTCCAGCTCCAAGGTATGAGCTGATGCATATGCACTAGCAAGTCCCAGTAGTCTCTGAAGAGGTTGGACAGTTGCTGGGTTGTGTGTGTCTTGGGCCATGTATATCTTGATGTGGGTTTGCCTTGACTTGGCAAGTAGTTTACATGAAAATAGTGGACTTTGTAGATCATGCCTTTTGTCTACAGTCCTGTATGCTACCTTAGAAAAAAATTCCAACACATGAGATATATTTGCTCTTCAAACTGGTATGCATTTCTCACCTTGTTCTTTTAGGAGGTTTGTGGCATAGCATATGTCTTGTTTCAGTTATTTGGGCTGATTGCAGGTGTTGCCACCACTCACCATATGCTCAGAGGCACATGTTACCAAATTCTTCCAAGCTACACAGGAAGTGGATAGGACTATGAAAGACCAACCCAAATTTTGTTTGCAGTTTTACAAAGTTGCAGGGCAGTACAATATCTCAGAAAGGAGGTCAGGTCTCCTGCTCTCCTGGTGCATTCACTATAGCTGCCCAATTTCCCTGATTTTTAAAGTTTGATAGAAATATCTGTTGGCTATAGGTACATTCTTAAACCGCAAGGTTTTTTGCCTGTTAGGGAATTGTCATCATACCACTAGCTCAAGTTTGGTTTCTTAACCTGGTACTTGGCAAAGTCTGCAGTGAGTAACGCCTATAGGGTTTGAGCCAGTTAGTATGATATTCCTCTTCATTCCCGAATTTCAAGCATAGGCTAGCCCCTAAACCAGTTCTCATTCTTGGCAGACCACTTACTGTGCTTCATATAAATCATGCTGTCAAGATTTTCTTCAAAACTGTGACAGTAAGACATGTTTGTTTTCAAAAATAAATGTGAGATTATTGTTCTTCAGAATTCCTTAAGGCCAAATAGAAATGTGACATGTGGTCTTTACATTTTTGCATCTCTTAACTATGACATGCTAGCCGTGCTGTTGATCAGTTTTTTCCTATCTGAAAGGCAACCCTTCCTGAATATGCGGTTGTGTCTAGTTAAGAAGACCAAGTGTTGTATTACGGCTGCTTTACTTGTTACAAAAGTCCTACAGAGAAACTATTTCTACGCAGCAAGCAATTTGTAATCTTTATGTGCAATTGTCATGTAATTGGCTATGGCTTCCAAGCAGATATGCACTGAATATTGATGCAGCAAAAACCAAAGTATGCAATTTTCACAATGACGATCTACAAACAGGTTACACATTTTATTCACACACATATCTTTTGAGAAGATATGTTATAATGTGTGATGCACCCCTTAGGTTTTAGTTCATTAATGATCTGTCTCTTCCAGTTTACCTTTCTTTCTGAATAGTGTCTGGTGAGTTTAAAATGATTTGTTGTACTGATTCATAAGCTACCTAGCTTTGTTAACAGTAGTCTCTCTGTCAATTAGGAAGTAGACAGGTATTTGAAGCACAGTGATTTCTTAGCTCTAAGGAGGAGGGAAATGCTGTACAAGAAATGGTTTGAGAGCGTTTCGAGCCCACTACTACAGAAAATTCAGGACAAAGTTGACAACCAATCAAGTGAAGAAATAGAGAAAAGGAAGCGAAAGGAGCTCTCCCTTTACTTAAACTACTGTAATAAGAAGGTATTGGTAAAGAAAAATGCTTATTACTGAAAGGCAAAATTGCTGTTTCTTTTACCAAGGCTGAAACAAATGCTACGTCATAGAATTGATAGTTATTTTAATAGCAAACGAGTTACAGAACATGACTGGAGCTCTTAACAGGTTCATTGCAGAGACGTGTATTTGTGTGAGAAAAATGTATTGTTTATTGTACTAGCTAAGAGGAAAATGAGTGGATTTCATTTGCTCTAATGAGGAAATAATTTTTACGCCGGTGGT
This sequence comes from Rhineura floridana, assembly GCF_030035675.1. Taxonomy (NCBI): domain Eukaryota; kingdom Metazoa; phylum Chordata; class Lepidosauria; order Squamata; family Rhineuridae; genus Rhineura; species Rhineura floridana. The sequence goes on along the minus strand of NC_084481.1, from coordinate 924,438 downwards.
TCATGTAACAGTTGGAATATTTAAGTCTAGACACTTGAGTAGCTCTGTGGAAACGAATGCTGTGGTTTTACTCAGAAGAATTTATGAGCATGAAAAGGTACTGTATATATTCGGAGAATAAATCTGAGTTCTGGTGCCACCTTTTAAACAAAATACTTCAGCATTATCTGGGTTTGAATAGACTATTTGCAGACAATATTCCATTTCTTTCACAAATCAGAAGCACTTTTCCATCTGCACTGATTGATTTGGCTTTATTTTGTCATGTAGAAAAGAGCAAGCTGTGTGTGCAGGGGCATCAGGAGCACAACAATGTAGATTGAGTATGACAAGCTCCTTAGCAGCCTGTCCACAGTGTTTGCGTTTTCCTTGCCTTTTGCTGCATTTTAAAATGAGGATGGGACCCATCTGCTGTGGTTTTCCTTTCTGTAGATACGTTTGACTGGTGGAGAGCAGGGATGGGGTTCACCATCTGATTCTGCTCCATTGTTCAATTTGTCAAATGGGCTGCCGGTTCCTATTCACTATAAATTGTGTTCCGCTAGTTATTGTGATTCCAGATTCTCCCTTTCTTTGGTTTTTTTCTGAAAAATTATATAATTTCCTCCGTTATTCCTTATGCTGCTGTATATTTATATAGTGTATACGGCAGCAGCAGATTACAAAAATAATTACATAATTCTCACAACTGATTTTTTTAAAAAAATTAGTGTCACTAACAGCCACGAACGCATGCAGAGAGGGAGCCTGTTCGACAATGAGACGAACTTGCAGATTATCCCCAGACTTGATACCAAATCCAATTTTGCAAATATTCTACGCCATCCCTACTCGAGAGGGGACTGTGGAAGTGAGGTGTTTGGAGGGGAATGTGTAGCATGGTTCTTGTCAGTTGTGTATATTTCACCATTTGTTAACAGAATTGCCAAATTCATTTTTGGTTCACCAACTTGGATGAATTAATTCTGTTTCTTCAAATAATTAGACTTCTTATGTGCCAAACAACTTTAAACACAGAACTATGAAAAGTAGTCACAAGATAAGTGTGAATGCAGCAAACCGTCAGAGGATAATTGGAGGACATGCCCATATGTTTGAGGAAAATGGTGTGCACAGCAAACAAAATTGGATTGTAAAATCTAATGTGCAACCTCAGTGAAGGACAGGGAACTGGATAAGTATATCTTAAAGGATGAAAGAAAATACCTAGCCATGCAGCCTTGTACCAGCGGATGGATTTTTGGAGTTGGAACGTAGAGAATCAGGTTCAAGGTGACCTTATGGACATTTTGTATAGCTTTGAGCTTATTGCAATTTTACATCCTCAGCACCCTATTTGTAAAATGGGAATAATAGTAATCTACCTCAGAGTTGTTGTGAGGGTGATAACATGCAATGCTGGTAGATGCGTGTATCTTAAGTGAGTAAATGATAAATTATATGTGCTTGTGAGCTTTGGAGGGGACATTGAATTTGTGGTGCTTGTTTTAGGATGAGGCAGACATTTCAAGCAGGGATGCTTAGCTATGAGAGTATCCCTGTTTTTATTCTTGAAAGAAGAATTGTGGTGGGCATAGCTTATGTCGAGAAAGCCCCCTGTCTTGATAAGAATATAAGGAGGACCCTGCTGGATCAGGCCAAAGGCCCCTCTCATCAAGCATCCCATTCTCATAGTGGCCAACCAGATCCCTATGAGAAACCCACAAGCAGGACCTGAAATCAACAGCTATCTCCCCTCCTACGGCTTCTGGCAATTGGTTTTAAGAAGCATACTGCCTCCTGCCCATGGAGGCAAAGCAGAGCCGTCATGGCTAGTAGCCATTGATAGCCTTATCCTCCATGAAATTCTGCTCCCTCCCCAGAATGTCTACTGACTGCCACACTGTCGTCCTCTTCCAAGGAAAAACAATGCAAGGGAAGGGATAGTAGTCAGCAGAAAGTGCTGAAGCAGTGTCCTGTCCTATGTGAGCTCAAGGTTCACAGGGGAAGCCTGCTGATGTCCTGTCAAGAGGCCAAGTCAAGAGTTGATGGCACCTACAGGACCTTGGGCCAAGGGTCCTACTGCTATAGCTTTATTTATTTGTATTTATTATTTGATTTATATCCCGCCCTTCCTCCCAGCAGGAGCCCAGGCTGGCAAACAGAAGAACTAAAAACACTTTAAAACATCATAGAAACAGACCTTAAAATACATTAAAACAAAACAACGTTAAAAACATAAAAAAGGTTTAAAAACATTTTTTAAAACATTAAAAAAACACATTAACAAGCAATTCTAACAGACGCAGACTGGGATAGGTCTCAACTTAAAAGGCTTGTTGAAAGAGGAAAGTCTTCAAAAGGTGCCGAAAAGACAGCAGAGATGGCGCCTGCCTAATATTCAAAGGGAGGGAATTCCACAGGGTAGGTGCCACCACACTAAGGGTCCATTTCCTATGTTGTGCAGAACGGACCTCCTGATAAGATGGCATCTGCAGGAGGCCCTCACCTGCAGAGCACAGTGATCGACTGGGTATATAAGGGGTAAGACGGTCTTTCAGGTATCCTGGTCCCATGCTGTATAGGGCTTTGTACACCAAAACTAGAACCTTGAACTTGGCCCAGTAGCAAATGGGCAGCCAGTGCAATTTTTTCAGCAGCGGGGTGACATGTTGGTGATACCCTGCCCCAGTGAGCAGTCTCGCCACCGCATTTTACATCAGCTGCAGGTTCCAGACCAACCTCAAGGGCAGCCCCACATAGAGCATATTACAGTAATCCAGCCTGGAGGTTACCAGTGCGTGGACAACAGTGGTCAGACTATCCCAGTCCAGAAACGGCCACAGCTGTCTTACCAGCTGAAGCTGAT